>NC_138354.1:7536675-8068893 GCF_046562875.1 Panthera onca
AGGCACCACAATGTTTATTTATTTTGCCCCTCACAAGCAGAGGAGGGGCAGACAGGCGGGGGGGGGGGGGGGGGGGGGGGGGGGGCGGGGGGGTGTGGTTGGGACACAGAGGATCTGAAGCGAGCTCTGTGCTGACAACAGTGAGCCCCATGTGGGGCTCGAACTCAGGAACCAGGAGATCACGTCCTGAGCTGAAGTTGCCCACTCAACAGACTGAGTCACCAGGTGCCCCAGAATCTGTATTTTTAACGAGTTCCCAGGTGATTCTGATGTGTCTGAAAGCTTCGGAATCTAATAGTCTGCATTCCCGCTCAATATGGCAGTGGTTCTCAAACTTCGTCTGTCTCGTTAAAACAGATCGGTGGGCCCCGCCCTCAGAGATTCTGATTCAGTGGGTCTGGGGTAGGGCCTGAGAGTCTACGTTTCTACCCATTTTCAAGGTGCGGCTAGTACAGCTGGTCTAGCACCACACCCTGAGAACCACTTCTCTGGTGTGTTTAGAAGACCTATTCACCTGCTGCCAATTCACCATGTATCAAGCCCTGTGCAAGGCACTTCACATTCATGCAGCCGTGTGACATTAAGTATTTACCGTATTTTCCAGATAAGGAAAGTAAGATTCAGACAGGTTAACTCACTTGCTCAAGGTCACACAGCCAGGAAGGATGGGTTTTTCTGAGTTGGCTGTATCTCTTGTGCACTGCTAATTATCTGCCCCCTGAGGGTTTTGCTTGTCTCTAGAAGTCAACCCCGGCACTCCGTGAAGCCTGAAAAGGTACAGGAGAGGGCTTTGAGTCCCGTTCCCACACTGCCCTGGGTTCAGGGGACTGATTTTGCTGGGTGCCAGGTTCTCTGCTCAGAGAGTTCATGAGGAAGGGACTGAGAAGCCACCTTGTGTGGTGCTGACCCCTACTTCCTTTGCTCCCGCTCACATCGAGAGTGGAAGGTCCTGACTTCTCCCTGATTGGCTCCAGAGTCTCCTGGACATTCACCAGGGAATGGGAGGAGGGAAGGACACAGAAAAGGATGGAGTCAGGGCCATCAGAGAGGAGAAAGGAGAGGCAGTGCCGCACAGGTGCCCCGGCACCTGTCGGTACTGCCTGGAGGTATTGCCCCAATAAGTCCTGGGTGGCAGCCTGTCCTCAGGGGCAGGGACACACAAGTGGAGCCACAGCTGTGGATGGGGTGGAGAGGAGAGCAGGTAAAGGACAGTGTGGTGAGGGAAAAAACAAATCTGAGTAGGCTGTTAGGGACGAGGAGAGTTCTCACCTGTGACTCCCAATTCCTGTCTATTTCACACCGGGCTTCTCCCCGGTCACCTCTGAACCCCCGCTTTCTGTGGGGTAGACCCGAGACAAGGAGTCAACAACCCGTCTGGACAGTGCTTAATCTCCCCTGGCTCTCTCTTCCAGCCCCAGGCTTTGTGTTTCTCCCTGCTTGCTTCTGGGTCTTAAAGGTTTTCTTGGGGAGGGGAGCAGAGTCAGGGAGCCAAAGGCAGGACCCCAAAGGGAGTGAGTCTGAACCCTGAAGCCCATCGAGTGGACAGGCCAGGACCAAGTAGTGCATACCCAATGAGTCAGCCTTCCCTACCCAAACATCCATTGAACACCTCTGCGTGAGGGGCACTGTGCTAAGGTAAGCCTGGGACCCTGGGACACTGCCCAGGGAGGGGGCGGGGACTCAGGAAGGCTTCTCTGAGGGAGGGGGAGAGAAGCTCTGAAGGGGGAATGGGAGCAAGCCAGGTGAAGAATGTGGGGGAACAACTTTCAAAACTGAAGAATCAGCATCTGCAAAGGCCCAGGGGCAGGAGGAAATAAATGGAAACCAACCAAGCACACTGGAAGTGACAGCAAGGGGAAACCCAGAGAGATGAGGTCAGGCAGGTGGACAGGGACCACCGCCAGGAGCTGAGGTAAGGGGATTGGATTTCATCCTAAGGGCTACAGGACACCCTGAAAAGGACTTACATGAAGAGACGACGTACTCCCAAGTTACACCGCAAAGATCTCTCTAACCCCATATAAAATTTCAAAACTGTATTTGTTTGGTGAAAAATAAGAGTAAATAAGCTCATACCTGTTAGAATGTCTGCCACCAAAAAGACAAGAGGGGTTCCTGGGTGGCTCAGTTAAGCGTCCAACTTCAGTTCAGGTCATGATTTCTCAGTCCATGAGTTGGAGCCCTGTGTCGGGCTCTGTGCTGACAGCTCAGAGCCTGGAGCCTGCTTTGGATTCTGTCTCCCTCTCTCTCTCTGCCCCTCCCCCACTCACACTCTGTTTCTCTTTGTCTCTCTGAAAAATAAATAAACATTAAAACACATTTTTAAAAAGACAAGAGATTATAAGTGTTGGTGAGGGTGTGGAGAAAACACAACACTTGTGCACTGCTGGTGGGAATGTCCCTTGGTGCAGCCACTATGGCAAATGGTATGGAGGTTTCTCAAAAATTAAAAATAGAACTACCATGTGATCCAGCAATCCCACTTCTGGAGATTTATCTGAAGAAGAAACAAAAACACTAACTCAAAAAGTATCTGCACCCCCATGTTCATCATAACATTATTTTTTTCATGTTTATTTATTTATTTTGAGAAAGAGAAAGTGAGCAGGGGAGGGGCAGAGAGAGAATCCCAAGTAGGCTCCATGCTGTCAGAGCAGAGCCTGATGCTGGCCTTGAACTCACCAACCGTGAGATCATGACCTGAGTCAAAACTAAGAGTCGGATGTTTAACTGACTGAGCCACCCAGGCGCCCCCATCATAACATTACGATAGTCAAGACATGGAAGAAACCTGAAGCTCACTGATGGACCAGCTGAGGTAAGGGGATTGGATTTCATCCAATATATACGATGGAATATTATTCCACAAAAAGAAAGGAAATCCCGCCATTTGTGACACCATGGATGGACTTTAAGGTCATTGTGCTAAGTGAAATAAGTCAGAGAAAGACAAATACCATAAGATCTCACATCGATAATGAATAAACTTTAAGAAATTAAATACATGTCAAGTAATTTTTTAAAAAGTGCCACCTCTATGTGGGAGAGCTGAATAAATGGCATATAGGCACTCAATATTATATTATTTCTGATGACTGCATGTGAATCCACATTCTTTCAAAATAAAAAGTTAAAAAAGAGGATTGTGTTAAAACATTTGCAACTCATATCACAGAAAGGCTTAATGCCCTTCATATATAAAGAGCTTCTAGATATCAATAAGAAATAATAATAAAAACAAACGTATTCAGCACATACTATGTGGCAAGTACTATTCTAAGATTTTTCTGTGCATTAATTCATTAAATCCTCACAACATTCCTACATTACCTCCATTTTGCAGATGAGGTGACTGAGACACAGGTCAAGTAACTTGCCCAAGGCCATACCAGGACTTAAAACCTGGTAGTCTGGCTCCAGAGTGAAGGCTCTTAAATTCGATATTAAACTCTGTGGGCTTCTAGAAAGGACCCATAACCCAGCCGAAAAACCTGTCGGAGCATATAAATAAAGGAAGAACAGCTGGGCCTATTTTTACCACATGGGTAAATGTAGAGGCAGAGAGAAAGCCAGAGAAGGGTAGTACAGACCTGCCCCTGCATCCTGGGGACCAGCCTTCTTAGGGCCTCATCTGTCCCAGCTTGGGCCAGCCACTGTCACACCTCAGTTGTGCCCTTGCACAGACTCCTTCAACACAAAACATTGAGCCTGTCTTGCAAAACCCGCCCCTCTACAGCCACTCACTGCAGGAGGCACTGAGGGAAAGGGAAACAGGCCATGACTCAGCTTTCGCAGGGATAGAGCATCCCAGGTGAGGTGGGCAGACAGGTGTGGGACAGGAGGGCTCAACTCGTGAAACAAAGAGGTCTAAGAAGGGAAGAGGAGATTCCTACCCTTAGGCCATTCCCAGCACCCCAGAATGACCCCACGGGGCAGATAGGCAGCTCCAGCAAGGGGCAGACAGCATTTTCAGCCCTGGGATGTACAATCTTTTCCTTCAGTTAATCTCAGTCTTGCCGCTCCTGAGGGAAAAATGGAAACAAGTGAAAATATAGCTACAGATACCCGCAAGTACATACAGGCACACACATCTGTGTACATGCAGCTACACACACACCCTGTCTGCATGTCTGAGAATAACTGAGGCCAAAGCCTTCGTGCCTGTAGGGGAAGTGAGGGCTGGCTCTCCCTCCTCAGGGCTCAGATATGACAGCGGATGAGGGTGAAGCAGGGAGAGTGACGTGGGCGAAAAGAAGATCTGGTGTCCAGGGCTGAGACTTTTGTCTCTGGGTTCAAAGGTTTAAACCAAGAATGTTTTCCCTGGGTTCAACTCTCTTCGCGGCAGCTTTGGCCTGTTAGGAAACAAGGTTGAGGGAAGTTGAAGGCACCATGTATCTCCCCAACCCTGAAGGCTATGTGGTGGATAAAGAGAGCACAGGACTCAAAGCAGAACCCCTGGAAGCTGGCAGGGAGCACAGCAATCAGTTGCTTCAATCCATTATTTTCTTGGAAGAGCCTGAGGCCCAGTGAAGAAAGGTGACCAGCCCAAGTCCTGCGGTGAAGTGGTAGCAACACTGAGTCCAGAACCAATGGCTTTTGACTCTCTGTCAAGTGCTCTTCCTGGTACTCGCTGCACATGGCATTCTTGGTCATTTCCAAAATGGCATGGCGCCCACAAGACAGCTGGTGGGAGTGTGCTTCCCACATAATAGGTGAAGGTTTACTTTCTGTTTCATTCAGTACAGTTTTGGGCCATGGGGATAGTAACCGTACACTGTCACTCTTAACTGTTATAATAATAACAGCCTACATTTATTGAGTCCTTATACTGTGCTGAGCATCACTTCCTGGATCTTCATGACAACCCTGTGATACAGGTACAACTGCTTTCCCCATTTTACAGATGAGGAAACCAAGGCTCAGAGAGGTTAACAGATTCACCCAAGGTTACACATCCAGGAAGTGTTAGTTTAAACCACTTCCCATGCATTTCACAGCTGCCTCGCAAGTACACTGGTAAATAAATATAATTTCAGATACTGTTAAGTACTAGGTAAAGATAAAGCATGGTGAAAGGCAGAAGATGGCCAAACGGTGGGTCTCTCCTGATCTCTAGGTTGTCAGGGAAAGGGTTCCTGAAGACGTGGTGACATTTGTACAGAATCCAGACTGGCAAGGAGCCCACCGTGCCAAGATCTGAGAGAAGGGCATTTTAGACAAAGGGAACAGTTTGGATTTTCTTCCAAGAATGATTGGAAACTACCGGAAGGTTTCTGCAGGGGTGTGACACGTTTTGCTGTGTGGTGGAGCTGGGCAAAAGATTTGGAATCTTCAGGAAATCCGATGATCTCGGAGGAGAAGGGGAGATGGGGCAGAGAGCAAGGGCATGTGGGACCAGCACTCTCATTTTGCTGCCCAAATTCCCAGGGCCCTTCTAATAGGATGGGTAAGCTTTGAAAAGAAAGAAGGACGGTGGTCCCAACTCAGACTATCCCTAGTCCTACCACATCTGCCTCATGGGGTGGAACAGATTTGATGGAGGAGAAGGGCCTGGGGTCTGATGGGGATGGGAGGGGAGGGTGTCCAAGGTGGGAGTTTTTCACAAGACTGTCATCAGGAGGCAGATTTCTGTGGAGGTCACTCTGTCCCACACTCCTTTTTGCCAGGAGAGGGCTGGGGTGAGTAAGCATCCTTCCCCACAAATCACTACCCCCAGGAGATTACTTCTGCTTCCCTCCCCATTGGGAAGTTCCTCTCCAGGGCTCTAGGCTGGATTATTTAGGATTTGGAGGAAGGAAGCCACTTGGGTGCACTGAGACATCTGGGAAAAGCAAGTTCTGTGGACTTGTCTTCCATCCCGCCCCTTTCTCTCAAGCAAGTCTCTGTTCCCCTGTTTGGCCAAGTCAAGACAGGACTCCATCATGTCTGGGGAGGGAGAGAGTGGTGGGAGGTGCAAACAGCTCCCTTGGCTGCTGGCTGAACTCACCTTCTTCCTTTCCTCCCCTCCCACTCCCAGGATGTTAAAGAAGCCAAAGAAAAATGAGAGCAGTATTCCTTCCCACAAGCCCACAGGCTCAAGGCTGGAATGGCTCCTGGGCCTGTAGCTACTTGCAAGGCTATTTGCCAGTGACCCTCAGGGGCACCCTTAACCCTGCTCCACCACCCTCTCACTGAAACCTTAAGGTCCCCAGTAGGAAGAGGACTTGGAGGGGCTGATCCTGAATCTTAAACAGTGAGGCAACCATTCCAACCTCTGGACACAGACCCTGTACCAATGCCATTCAGGCCCAGAATGGTTCCTGGCACATAGGGAGATGTGAGGAATAATTGGTAATTGAAAGCTCCAGAAATGAGCCACTGTGTATCAGCCCGTTTTGAGGCCACACCTGAAAACAGGTTTTGACTTCGTGCTAACTAAACTCAAGACAGATTCCCAGTGAAGTCACTTAATGCACTGAACGCCTGCAGTGTAACAGGTATGTGTGTGTATGTTTAACATGTATGTTACATGTCCCCTCTGAGCTGGACTCATTAATTGGATCAATGAAAGCGGCATGATCTTATTAAACATGACCCTTCTGTCCCTGGTTTCTCTTACAAAAAACGGAAGCAATAATACCTCATCATAAAGCTGCTATGAGAATTACTTAGAACAGGACATAAAAAATAATTGCCATAGGTACTTAATAAGTGGTGGCTGGTATCACTGTGGCTGTAAAGGTTGAGGTGCGGTGGACAGCTAATAGGCTCAGGGTAGCAGAGCTATAGGACTGGGCAGCCAGGTGCAGTTCCCGACTTTTGGGAAAGATGCCCCGGATTCCCAGCAAGAAGGCCCAACTCCTCCAGAGCAGTGAGGGATCGGGAAGCGGTGAGGGGAGTAGTTTGCTGACTCTTCTAGTGAATTGGGCGCTTCCAGCAACCCTCCCCGTTGCTCCTCATTACCCCCGCCCACCCCCTATCCCCCAATGCCCGCTTTGCTCACGCCCACCGCCTATTCACCACTAACCTCTACGTGAGCAAGGCCCAGCAACACAGCCAGCCGCACCCTCCCTCCTCCTCCCCTTCCCCCCTACCACCCCGCCCCGGGGCCTCTGCTGTCATCCCTTCCTCCTTCGCCAAGCCACCCCCAAGGCCCGTGAACACTGAAATCCCCTAATTTTGCAGACTTGTGACATATCCCTGCTTTTCCTTGGGGAGCCACCTCTGCGCCTCCGCGTGAACCAGCAAAAGGGCGGACTAAGTCCGAGAGGGGACCTGCGGTTCCACGGTCTCCTTCCTCTTGCCTCCCGCCACCCCCACCCCCCCACCAGCCTCCTCCAACCGCCTCGGCCTCCCGCCGGGCCGTTCGCCCCGGGGCGCCAGGCTGACACCCTACCGGGAAGCAGGACTCTCGGCCCTGGGGCGCCTTTGCCCAGCCGCCGCAACCCCCCCCCCCCCCCCCGGTCTCCCCTGCGTCCCCGCGCTCCCGCCCCCGCCCTTGGCGCCGCTGGGAACCCTGGGAGGTGTAGTTTTGCGCCGCTCTCGGCCGGGGCGCGGCCAGCTGGGCCTGCGTGCCTTCCCCACCGTCGCTTGTCCGGCTCCCTCGCTGCGGCGGAGCCCTCAAGCGCCAGAGGGGCTCGTCAGTGCGCTGGCCGTTGGAGCCGGCAGTTTCCAGCAGATCTTTGCCCTCCGGCTTTACACAAGCCACTTAACCTCTGCAAAACACCCATCTTGTAAGATTGCCCGGGAGAGCATGGGCTCAGGACCTGATGCGAGGTGGCGTGTCTCTGTAAAGGGTGCTGCACTCCGGGCCTGGCAGGGTTGCCAAAGGCAATTCAGCCCCTGGAGGTAGGTTTGGGCCTAGGGCCTGGATGTGTTGATCCCCCCCAAAGCCCCCTCCCCCAAGCCCACAAATTTCTCCCTGGCATATTTGGGGCAGGACCTGAGGTGCCCCCTCCGAGTTCCCCTCATTGCTTCTGGCTATCCACAAACACACTCTCCATTTACTCAGAAATATCTGATATTTATTTCCCAACTTTTGATAATTTTTTTTTTTTTTTTTTTTTTTTTTTTTTTTACAAATTGAATAAATGGAATGAAGGGGAATAAGTGGGACCCCACACCTGGGCTTAGGCTCCCGATGAGAGAGGTGACAGTATGAAAACTTCTCACACACAACTCCTGGCCTGCTGTCCTAACCTCTCCTATCAACCTTACCTAAGACTGAGGTGGGGCTTTTTGAGGATGTGGGGTTCCCCCCTAAAGGGGGGGACTCCGGGCATCCTGTTTCAGGCCCTGAGCCGTGTCAGGCTGGGAGCCAGTGTGGGCCCGGATGTGGCGCCGCCTCCGCCTCTCCTGCCTGCGGGCCAGCTGTCGCAGTTGTCTCCGAATGACCCACAGTATCAGGTACACTTCCCGCAGCATCTCAGCTTCTGACGTATCCACTGGGGACCCAGACCTCATTTGGGAGGAAATGGAGGTAGAACTCACAGATGACTATGAAAGAGAGAGAAATGTGCATAAGTAGCTTGGTCTAGGGAGAAACCGCTGGTGGAAGCACTGCCAGATAAACAGCAACCGCCTGTCTAGTTCCACCTCCTCCATCGGACCTCGCTCAGGCACTGCCTCCTTCAGGAAGCCTTCCCAGACTGCATTGGATGGTCTTTGTCTCCACCCTTATGTTTGGCCCATCTTGTGGCATTTCGTACACTATTTGTTCTGTGCACCTGTCTGCCTTCTACACTACAATGTGAGCTCCTGAAAGACAGGGACCATGTCTGACTCACCTTGGAGTCCTCACTAGGGCTGCATGGGGATTGTGTTCAAATGAAGGTCAGAATGGCACCCGATCTCTATCTCCAGTCCAGAGCTCCCTCCTCACCTCCAGGCCCGTATATCCCACTGCCTCCTAGATACCTCCGTGCAGATGTCCTACTGGCATCTCAACTCATCTTGTCCCAATGCCCTAAACTCCTTACTTGCTCCCCTGTGTGCTCTTGCTCCTTCATTCTCCATCCCAGGGAATGGCTCCAGCCTGCTCTGACTTCTATCTCTCTCCCTTCACCATCATCCAGTCAACCAGCTGGTGCAACAATTTTACCTCTTAAAAAAATTGTTTTTTAATTTTTTTAATGTTTATTTATTTTTGAGAGACAGAGAGAGACAGAGCATGAGTGGGGGAGGGACAGAGCGGGGAGGGGGGGGGTTAGACCCAGAATCTGAGGCAGGCTTCAGGCTCCGAGCTGTCAGCACAGAGCCCGATGCCCGGCTCGAACTCACAAGCCGTGAGATCATGACCTGAGTGGAAGTTGGACACCCAACCGACTGAGCCACCCAGGTGCTCCCCCCCAAAAAAATCTTTAATGTTTATTTTTGAGAGAGAGAGAGAGAGAGAGAGAGAGCATGTACAAGGCAGAGGAGGGGCAGAGAGAGGGAGACAGAGGATCTGAAGCAGGCTGTGTGCTGACAGCAGACAGCCCAATGCAGGGCTTGAACTCAAGAACCACGAGATCATGACCTGAGCCAAAGTCAGACACTTAACTGACTGAGCCACCCAGGTACCCCAACAGTTCTACCTCTTAAATATCCTGCCTCTCCTCTAGTCCTTTTCTGACCTGCTCTCTCCACAGGGCAGCCAAGTGAACTTTATTATTATTATTATTATTATTATTATTATTATTATTATTATTAAATGCTGTAATACTTCATTCAAGGCCAAAATAAATTGGTTTGGTAGTGATCTAGACACTTCCCTTTCTATTTTTTTATTTTTTAATATTTTATTTATTTATTGGGGGACGAGGGGCAGACAGAGAGAGGGAGAGAGAATCCCAAGCAGGCACCACACTATCAATTCAGACCCCAATGCAGGGCTCGATTTCACGAAACATGACATCGTGACATGAGCCAAAATCAAGAGTTGGATGCTTAACCAACTGCACCACCCAGGCGCCCACAGGCACTTCCCTCTTTAAAATTAAGTTTCTGACTTTGAGATAATTATAGTCACATGCAATTGCAAGAAATACCAGAGTCCTCGTAATATTCTTTACCCAGTTTGCCCTAATATTAAAATCCTGCGAAACCACAGTATAGTATCATAGTCAGGATACTGACATCCATAGTCCACTGATCTTATTCACACACCTGCTCCCCCACCTGTTGCTTGTACTCATTTGTGTGTGTGTGTGTGTGTGTGTGTGTGTGTGTGTGTGTGTTGAATTCTACCTGATTTTATCTCACATACACAGGTTCACCTATCGAACTGCCACAGTCAACATACAGAACATTTCTATCATCACAAGAATTCCTCATGTTGCCATTTTATAAACAACCTACCTCCCCGCCACCTCCACCCCCCCCCCCCCCCCCGCCACCGCCAAACCCTAATCTCTGGCAAGCACTAAACCAGGAATCGAGTCTTCATTTCTACAATTTGTTATTTCAAGAGTGACATATAATACAAATAGAATTATACAGTATAGCTATAACCTTTGGGGATTGGTTGTTTTCACTCAGACTAATTCCTGAGACTCATCTACTTCAATAATTTATTTCTTTTTATGGCTGAGAAGTAGTCCACAGTATGGATATATCACAGTTTAACCGTTCACCCAGTGAAGGACACTGGGGTTAGTTTGGGCTGTTATAAATAAAGCTGCTAGGAACCTTTCATGTAGAGATTTTTGTGTGCACATAGTTTCATTTATCTAGAATAAATGCCCAAGAGTACAATTGCTTGGCATAAGATAATTACATGTTCAGTTTCATAAGAAACTATCCAACCGTTTCCAGAATAGCTACCACATATGACAGCAGGCAAGCTTTCTAAATTAAAATCTGATCGTACAAGGGCTCCCATTGCTCTTAGGGTCAAAGCCAAACTCCACAGATGGCCACTCACTCTGCCTTGCACAAGTTGGCCCTTAGCCCTAGGATTGCCCATACCCATCACCTTGGGCCAGCACCTCCCTACCCCAGCCCACTTGCTATTCTGTCTTCATGGAATGCTCCCCCCACTCCCTCCTCAACCCACCTGAGGCAGGCCCAATCCTTCAGGCCTCAGTTTCATCCTCTCTTCTTCTAGGAAGGCCTTCCTTGACTTCCCAGGTCTGGATGAGATGTCCCTTCCCTGGGTTCCCGCAGACCACTGACATCCCATGTCACACCCTTAAGACACTGAACCCCCAATGCCTATGACCTTGTCTGTAGCTCCCTTGGCTCCCTTAGTCCTGTTCACCCTGTATCCTCGGTTGCCTGCCTCAGTGCCTGGCACTTAGGAAAGGCACACAAAATAAATGCTGAACAAGTGATGGGAGGGAGGAATGAATCATAGGGGCTCTGGGAGGGTGGGAGGACCACTGGGAACTAGGGAAATATGGTGCTAACCTTCCAGCTGCACATTTGCCAGCCGCTCTGCAGGGCCGAGACCATGAGCATGGAGACAGACTTGACAGCTGTCCGGGGCAGCTGCAGCAGGGATCGGGCCCTATGACCCGGCTCCACCTTAGCCCTATCTGTTGCTTTGGCCAACTTGCAGGCATCAGCCACCTCGGGGGACTCCTCCATCTTGGAAATCTTAGCCTCTTTGCAGGGCTCAACCAACTTGAAAGTCTCAACCACCTTGGGAGTCTTCTCCACCTTCAATACACTTTTCTGGGAATCATGGTGTTCCAAGAAGGTTGACTTAGCTTTTTGTTTCCAGAAGAAAACCTAAGAACCAAGACAGGGAGAGGAAAGACAAGAGGGGCACAGTGGTCGGCAGAAAGGCAAGCACAGAAGGAAAGGGGCAGTAGGTGTCCCGGCCTCCTCCCCAGATGGGTTCCCGTGACCTCCAGGAGCAGCACCTCCAACCCCAGCATGTCATGAGGATGGAGCATTCTCTGAAACTCACCCAGCAAGTAATCTTTCGCCAAATCCATCGGAAGAACCTCATAACCACCGTCATTTCTCCCAATACACAAGCACCAAGTAGGGGGCAGGACAAGCATTTGGTACAAAGGGTGGAGGGGACCAGGCTGCAGGCCAGTGGCCACCACCTAAGGGGTCTCTTGGAAGCTTCAAGTGCAGCCAAGAAGAAAGAAATGGAGAATCTAGGGGGAAAACTTTCACCAACAACTCATCCTAAGCCTTTCCTCCCCTCCCTGAGACAGGGAGAGGAGTCAAAGTGGATGAGAACTCAGAGGAAGGCAGAGTTCTAGCCCATTGTGAGAGCCTACCTACCCCTGACCCCACCCCCCGAGGCCCTTCCAGGATCCCCGGAACCAATCCCGGAGCCCTCAGTTCTCCTTCCCCCAGGTCCAGGGAAGGGAAGCTAACATTTATTGAGCACCTGATACTCACTGGGCATTTCCCAGGTATGATGTCATGCAATCATCACAGCAACCCTCCAGTAGGTATTACTGTCAGAGCCATTTTACCCGTGGGGAAGCTGAGATTCAGAAAAAAACAAAGAACCTGCCCAAGGTCATAAATGCAGGGAGCCAAAGGGTGGAAAGTCCAACCTGGGTCGGCCTCCAGTGTCCCACTCTCCTTCCACAGGTCCCCTTTAGTCTGGGGTCAGGGTGCTCTGAGACAGTTGGCTGCTGCTTCTCCCCCTTCCCCACTAGATGGGGTCCTTCTCTCTACCTGTCTCTGCAGCCTGGGATGGGAGCCCAGCCCAGGCTCTCAGGGAGGGGCCTGCTCACCCACAGGGCCCGTCCTCAGCCAGCTGGGGGTGGAAGCCACAGAGGGCCAGCCAGGCCTGGCGAGGGCACCGTGTGCCCGGGGAGCCTGGCCCACACCCAGCGCTGAGACAAGGGGCCCATTCAGGGCCCCCGGCCCCGCCCCCAAGCCACCACCGGGATCCAGCCCGCAGAGGGGACACGCTGGGAAGCTGGGGGTGGATCCTGCACAATTACCAAAGGCCTCATTGTTTCCCTGCCCCCCCCCCAGCACGTGGGCTGACGCCCCCCTCCTCCCCCCTCCACTCCCTCTGTCTTGCCTGCCTGCCCCTTCCCAGGACCCAGGCCACTGGCTTCCCCACCCTCCCCTCACCCCCTTCCACAACTCTTTTTCCGGACCACTCTGTCTGAGCCACATTCAAACCTTCCCAGTCTGCACAAGATCTCTAAGGGAGCCCACGGCCTCAGTCTTTCCCCCACAAGTGGAAATGCCACTGCAGGCCCCATCTGGACACAAGCAACGAGATGCCAACCTCCAGATTCAAGTTTCTTCGGATTTTTTTTTAATTATAATTATTATTTTAATAACAACCTGAATCCCAGAACTCGCAGACTGTCCATATGCCCTCCCCTGGGCAGAGGAGAGGGGGTACTTTGAGGGAATGAGGTGGGGATGGGGTGTCTGCCAGGGAGACTCCAACGCCCCCAGCCATCTACTGCCAGGGGTCCCAGAACACTGACACCTCGGGAGGGAGGAGGGCTCCATCTAACACCCCATCCTGAAGCCCTCCCTCCTCCTTCAAGGCCTGGAGATGCCGCAGCTCAGTCCCTGGGCACTAGGGGGAGATTGAGGAAGAGTTGTGGGGGGCGGGGACAGGCCAATTCTGAGCCTTCAACTCCCATCCCCAGGGATCAGGAGGCATTAAAGCTGCATAGGAAGAGGGGGCAGGCAGCTGGCACAAGGCCTGGCAGCTGTGGGAGCCCCCAAAGGCACATTGTGAGGGAAGGGAGGCTCAGACGGAGGGCCCATTGGGCGCAGGGGGCCCAAGCCGTGGGACCCCTGAGGAAGGCAGCTGGGCCAGCTGCTCGGGGCTGGCCAGGGCACGCAGCAGTCCATTCTCCTGCTCCAGCGCGGCATTCCGCTCGGCCAGGTCTCGGATCTGCTCCTTCAGCACCTCCACCTCCTCCCGGACCGCAAACATGAGGTGGGACTTCACCAAGTCCTGGGGGCCCGGGACAGGCAAAAGGTCAGGGGTCCCAGGCCACCCCAATTGCCCAGTGCCTCCAGGGTCTGGGTGTGAGAGATGCCCCTGCTCCCAAATGATGAAGGACCACAGGAGAAGCAGCAAAGCAGGGAAGCGGTGGGGAAGGTGGGGGGCACTGAGCAGAACGAGGGGACAGAGACAAAGTTAGGGCTTAAAGACAGAGATGGGGGCTGGGTCAGAGACCAAGGGAAATCAGGAGTTCAGGTGGAGACAGGAGGGGGTGAAGAACCCAAGGGAACCCAGCTGGGAGTCAGATGAGGAGCTGGGAGTTAGTATTCCCTAATGAGGACAGCAGAGGACGGGCAGCAGGACATGAGCTGGGACCACCTGGGACCAAGATGGCTTCTCTTACCATGGCTTGTTCGATCTTGTTGTCAATGCCAACCAGGCTTCCGGAGCCGCTGGGGAGACACAGGGAGATGAGAGGTGAGGGGGAAGAGCAGGTGCCAAACCAGGTGCCTGGACACCGCAGCCAGCTGCCCTCCGGGTCCTTCTCAGAGCAGGCTCTGGCCTCCTCCACAAGCCCCATTCACTGCAGCCTCCCACCCACACCCCTGTCTGTACCTGTGACAGTAGAGAATCAGGGAGAGGAGGGTTTTGTCCATCCCCCGGCGGGGTGAGGGCCGCTGTCCAGGCCCCCCCAGGCCCCGGTGAGGTGGGGGTGCAGATGCCCCTCGGATGGGGGATGCTCCCCGAGGAGAGCAAGGAGAGGAGACACAGCCCCTTTTCCGGGGAGGCCCTGGAGCCATCCCCACCACTCGGGTCTCATACGATGACACCAGGGACTTGACAGAGATGCCTGGCTGGGCCATTCCCAAGGGAAAGGGCTTTAGGCAACCCCCAGAGGGAGAGGGCTGTATCAGATGGACTGCCTGGGGGGCTCAGAGCCCCCCGGGGCAGAGCGGGGTCTGGCTGGTGCCAGGCAGGCGGAAAGGAGACAGTGCCTAGGGGGTGCTGGTCTGAAAGATATACACCGCCCCCCAGGGCAAAGCCTGGCTGCTATTGGCTCCTCAGGGACACGGGGACCCCCTCCCACCAACCTCCATGGTGGGCGGGAATTCCCAGACACGGTCAGTGCCAATGTCCCCTTCTCACCCTGGCACCAATCCCAGAGCAGAGGGAAGGGGGCAGGCTGAGGGAAGTCAGCTGGTGGGCTGGGTCGGGGGAGGGACTCTGGGGCCTGAGGCTTGGGTCAGAGAGGGGTGTGAAGGGTGAGGGACAGCCTGGCCTAGGGAGACGTCCCCACTTCTCCACCCATCCCATCCCCTCTGAACTAACACTGGTCTCCCTCAAGCCCTCAGCTCCACTCTGCTGGGATGGGGGTGGGTGGTGTGGTGTTTCGGATTAACTTGTCATCTTCCTTGGACTTGTAAGCACCCCCTGCTCCAGACACAAAGCCCACATCATGGGTGACCCTGGGGCCTGGCCAGAAGGTCTCTGAGGGAGAAGAATGGAAAGGTTACCAAAGCAATGAAAACAGAGCCCTGATAAACAAGCACAGCCTATGGATCTGGAACCGGGGTCTCGGGTCTGGGGTCTTGGAGGGAACAAAGACTTGAGGGGAGGTGGGAAAGTGAGGCTGGAGATGGGACATGGAGAACTGGAGCAAGCGTTTTGAAGGCCCTTGGGAGCCAATGATAGGGGAGAGCAGGCCTGGCTGCAGTTTGTTAAGCGGCCACCAGAGGTCGACTCAGGCCCGGCCGAACGGTTCCAGGGCCGGCCTCAGGATCCCTCAAGCAAGTCTTGCCCCTCTGAGGCCAAGGGAGGCCAAGAGTCTGCACAAGCCTTTCGGCCTCGCCCTATCCCCCAAGTCTCCCTCTTGTCACCACTTGGGTCTCAGCCTCCTGCTTCATGCCCTAGCTCATGACCTGCACCTGACCAACCTCTCCCTCAGCCACCTCAGCCCTGGGGCCACCTCTACACCCAGGCCCGCCCCCCCTTGTGCTGCAGGATCACCCATGGTCCTGTCCTCCAGCCCTCAGCTTTGCCCCCCTCAGAGTGGGTGATCTCAACATGCGGCATCCTGCACTCCTGTGCTTCAGTTGCAAGCCCTTTCCCCTTTCTCCTGATGGTCGGTTCCAACTCACTTCCCTGTGGGGGGAGTTAGCACTCAATTCAAGGTGACCCTTGGATGAGGCCCTGCAGCCAGGAAGGGAGCACAAGGGAGCTGGGAATTTTCCATTTCCTGTCCAAGCTCTGGGTGCAGAAGGCGCTGACAGGTGGAGTAACCAAGGGGGTGACAGGGCCTGAGAGAGCAGGACAGGGTGGGATGGGCGAAGGACACCAGGGACTCCTGGGGTTGGGGGGACAGGACAAGTTTAAGAGTGGAGGGTGAGCCAGCCAGCTGGAGAGCCGTGGCAATTTTCAAGCTATTTCAATCTGAGACACCTGGGTGGAGCCTGGGCCACCACAGGTCACCGCCCCCTGCCCCCCTCCCCAGTACACACAAGACACACAGAGACCAAAGAGGGGAAGATTCACAGGAATAGGAACGCTGGCCTTGCTTGGCGGACACTCAGGTAAAGATGCCAAGTAAGTTGTTTGTTCTTGCCAGAAATAAAGGAATAATACAACAATAAACATTTGTTGGCTGATAGATGACTATCTCCTGTTTGTCTAGTGCCGGAGAATTTTTGACAGCACTTTCCACTGTCACATTCTAACGTTAATACTTCAAGGGACCAGGACTCTGGCCGGCAACCCAAACGCTCCCCTTGAGAGCGCCCAGAGCAAGCAAGCTGCAGGCACTGTGCCGGAATCCCTGGGCAGGGCCAGGACCAGGAAGCTTGAAGTTAGCTGGGTGGGATCAGCCCCCACCGCAAACCCAAAAGGCGACCGTGTGAATTAGAACAAAATGCCCCCCTTTTCAAGACACTTAGTGCCATCTTTCAGAAAACTCACATGACTTCCAAGTTTTGACAGTGATTTCAAATGTGAGTGGCGCCCCCTGGGGTTGTGCATGCATGGTATGCACAACTGGGGACTCTGGCTCTGTGGGACCCTTGGGTCTTGGGGCAAGGACAGCCCTAGAGGCTGGTCTTCCTTTTTGAAGGTCAAATGAAACATCCTCAAAATGAGAACCAGATGAAGAAGCGGGACACCTGGAAGAGGTGGAAAGGTTCTGATTCTGGGGACAAGGGCCAGCTCTACTCCCTAGCTATGTTCGGAGGAGCCCGCAGGGGATGGGCCTGAGGCCAACAAAGTGGCATCCGGCTGCCCTCTGTATACTCCCTCCCGGATCTGTGGTGCCTTTGGGGTGGGGCCAGGCCAGAGTGTGTGTGTGGGGGGGGGGCGGGGGGGGCAGGGGGGTTGGCTCCTTGCCCAGCTTGGGAGAGCTGTCCCTGCCTCTGTCCTGGAGAGAAAGGGCATCCTAGAGAGGGCTGCCTCCTCCTCTTCTCTTGGGACATAGGCATCCCAGTAGGAGAGTGGAGAATGTGGCTTTGGGGTCAGACCCAGGCTCCGAATGCAGTCCTGTCACTTACTAGCTCGGTGACCTTGAGCAGGTTTCTAAAACCTTTCTTCTCTGAGTCTCAGTTTCTTCATCTGGAAAGTGGGGATCATGGGGTTGCTTTAGTGAGGTGAGAGGTAGCACCTGACCCAACGGAGGCACTAGATAAATAAATGTACTTTTTCTTTCCCAAGTCCCTGGGATTCATTCCCTCTAATGCCTGGAATCCCCATGCTGGCCATCTACCCACACATTCCCTCATCCACCCAACTATTTATCCATCTATCCACTTATTCAAGTACCTTCCAACTGCCAGGCCCTGTTGTGGACACGATGGTTCTTGCCACCCAGCAGTACATGAGCAGTCTGAATTCACCAGGCACCCTCTGTTCTCCCATCCCCAGATTCTGAGATTGGCAGGCGTCCCCCATTCCCCATCTGAGATCCAGGCACTCAACTCCCCAGCCCACTTTCTCTTTGAAAGGGAGATTCCATGCCACTCAGACCCTGTTCTCCTGCCAGCTCTGGGCACACCAGAGAGGTGAGGTGGGGGCCACATGGCTCATCCCAGGGGACCAAGGGGAATGGCCCAACCCAATCCTACTGGCC
This sequence comes from Panthera onca, assembly GCF_046562875.1. Lineage (NCBI taxonomy): Eukaryota > Metazoa > Chordata > Mammalia > Carnivora > Felidae > Panthera > Panthera onca. The sequence continues at coordinate 7,554,639 of NC_138354.1, forward strand.
CAGCAGGGTGGGGCAGGAGAGGGGCTGGGCTGGGCCAGAGCCCCAGAGGCTTGGAGTGGAGCAGGATAAAGTGAAGCCTGGGTGCCTGACCGGTCAGACTGGGGTGTGGGGAGGGAGTGGGACAGAGGGAGGGAGGGACAAGCCAAAAGAATAGAGCTGAGGACGCTCCTGGAGGCAGAGCCCTCTAAGAAGGAGAAGTAGGAGGTTGGCTCTGAAATCAACATGGGTGGGGAGGGACAGGGAGCCCTCATGCCAGGGAACCTCCCAGTGGGAGGGAATAAGGGTGGGAAGCTCTGAGAATAGCAGCCATGGGGGCAGGTGACTCCCCGGCCCTGGCCAACCTCACACCTCACCTCACACATTCCTGAGAGCGGGGGAGCCCAGAAGCAGCAATGCCCTGCCCCACTGTGTCCCTCACTCTGGAGGAGCCACCACCAGGCCCCTCGCCCTCCATCCCACTGGCTCCTGGCCACCCCTTCTCTTTCCTCTCTGCCTCCCGCCTCTCCCCAAGGCTACAAGCCCTTTTCTTTGGTGAGACTTAGTCCCTGATTTGGGATGGGATGGCGCCATGAAAGACGCAAGCAGGCAGGAGAGACTCCCTTCTAGAATAGGTCTCCCCATCACCCATAAAACTCAAGGCTAAGCCCCACCCCTTATTTCCTTCCAAACAGGAAGTCCCTCCCCCCAGAGCCTCAAACAGGAAGTCCCACTCCTCCCTCCAAAATAAAAGTGGTGACTCCCAAGCCTTTCTATCAGTCCCCAGCCAGAAGGGAGCTGCGTGCCTATCTGACTCGCAATTTCGTTCCTCCCTTTTCAGCTTGCTGACATTCCTATGTTGAAACCTGGCCCTCGAAACAGGAAGTTCTGCCCACCGTGCCGCCAAACTGAACGCACATTCTCCCCTGAAGGGCAAACTCCTGCAGATCCTGCTCTCCTGTGCCTCCCCTGTGCCCCACAGCCATCCTCTCCAGGCTCTGGCTTGGTGGCTGCAGGGAGGACTCAGCCCTCCTGGTGTTCCGAGTGCAGAGAGCAGAACCTCAGGGACGTGCTTTCTTGGCACTAGAAGTCCTAGGATCCTAAAGTAGTGTACACAGTGTCTAAGGATGTTACCTCCAAAGGCTGGCGTTCCATTCTCCTCAGTAGGGAGAAGGAGGTGGGAACCCGGAGGAGACCCACTCCCTATTTGCCTCTCCAGCGCACTTGCCAGTAAATTCTTAGGGTTGGCCAAATGATCGCTAAATCTGCAAGAGCTCTGGAATTTGACAACAATGACTCCCTTCAAACTCTAAAAAAAAGTCTATGATTTGACAATCCTAAGCCAGGGAGTCCCACCCAGCTCTCTCCACAGAGAGGGAGTGGGTCCCAAATCAACTTTGCCCAGTGGTTGTGCCCAGGCCAGGTTTCACTGTTGAAGAGGTCCTCTCCAAGTTCAACTTGGGGGAAGGACACCTACCAGGCAGTTTCATGCAGTTGGCCCAGGTGCTGGGTGGAGATCCAGAGCCCACCTACCTATCATCATCGCTGTCCAGGTGGCCACTGATGGCCAGCATGGAGCGGGCCAGGCTGAGGCTCTGGGCTGCTGCTGCTCCAAAGGGGTCTGGAGACTTGTGAACCAGACTGGCATCGGGGAACAAGTAAAGGGCTGGGGAGCCGGGGCGAGAGTCGAGTGGGGGCACCTGGAGGCAGAGAGGTAGGAATCATCACATCAAGCGCAAGAAAAGAACCGGCCACCTTACAGCTTGCCTAGTAGTCTTCCTCATCTCTCCCCACATACATCCGTTCTCTTCTGAGGACCCAGGAGACCTGACCCAAAGCCCTTCTCTCGCGCCCAGGTCTGGTGGAGGCATTAGGCAGGTATCAGAGGCAAGGGAAACAGTGTGCATCCCTAAGACTGGGTGTGAGCAGCTTCCAAAAAGTGGCTCACGGGGTACTAGAGTACTAGAGAGGGGGTCTGACAGGCACTCCAGTACCCTTCCACCAGCTGAACCAGGACCCCCCAATCAGAGGCTAGTCAGAGAGTGTCTGGGCCTTCTGTCATCTGACTTACTAAAGCAACTCAAATGTCACTTCCTCAGAGAGGCAGTTCCCCATCACTGGACTAGTGAATTCCACTGAACTGTTCTATGTGTGTTTTTTTGTTTGTTTGTTTTTTTATAGCACCTAATAGTATCTGAAGTTAAAGTATTTTTGCCTCCCTGCTACTAAAAGGTAAGCTCTAGAGGGTAGAGCTTATAGTTTGTTCAATAACTATTTGTAGAATGAATGAATCCTCAGAAACTGGTCCTCCCCCCGCCCCCCGCCCCCCCCCCCATCTTTTCTAGTCTCTACTCTCAAACTTCTCAGATTCAGGTGAGGTTCTGCTCCTGCACTGGGCCCTGGGGGTGGGGGGAGCGGTTAGGTTGCGGAGATGGGGGGGGAGGTGGAGCCTGGGCATGGACCCACACAGCCCAACAGGCGCTGGGGGTGGCTGCAAAAGGGCGGGGGCCACAGGAACAAGACGCCTCTGTGAGGCCCCAGGAGGCCCCTGCTTCTCGGAAAAGCCAAGAACAGAGAGTCCAGAGTGGTTAGAAGGACAGAGCAGAGGAAGGGGGCCCAGGTGGTGTCCCCCCGCCCTCTCCCAGCCTCCCTCCTGAGAGAGAGGAGCCAGACTTCGGGGCACGTGCACACAGGATGTGGGTTGAGGAGAGGGGTCTGGGGGCACTAAGGACAGATGGGCAGGGTCTGCAGGTCCAAGGGAAGCTTGGCCAGGGCTTAATGACAGAGGGACTGGGGCAAAGGGGACTTGCTTTGTAACAGCATGGGGACAGGGACCAGTAAAGGAAACAGCATCTTCTCCCCTGGAGTAAGAACTGACTCAAGAAAAGTAGGGGGCGCAGCATGAGAGATGTGAGCTTGAGGCCAGGAGGGGGTGGGGGAGCCGGTCCTGACCGGTCCTGACAGGGCCCAGACATCCAGTCCCAGGTTATTTTTATACTGTGGTTTGTGCCCAAGGCCAGGAAGGGGGAAAAGTTCTCATTCTCACACTCCCTGCCTTTTCTTCTGCAGTCCAAGGTGTTATTTTCTCCTTCAGGACAGACACATCCATCCCCCACACCCCTGGCTGCCCACCCCCACCCCAGAGACCCAAGCATCCTGCCCCCCAGCCCAGACTTGTTCCTCTTTTGGAGACAGGAAGCAGAAAGAGCAAAGGATTTAACTCTCTCTGGGCTGCTTCCTGCTTTTCTCCCATTCCCCAGTGGCCACCCCCAGTTATCAGTCATGGAGAGGCCTAGATGCAGGGTCCCAAGACACACAAGTCAGCCAGGGAGACTGTGGGATGACCACTTTCTACCCCTCCCTGCCAACCTCGGCAGCTCCCAGAGGCCCAAGCACCCAGCCCCACCTAGGACCTCCACCCTCAATGCCTGAAGCCAGAAGGGGTGAAACTAAGACAGAAGGTAAGGGCCAAAGTGAGGAGGCCACATCTCTGTGATGGAGAGACAGGACTGGGCTATTAGGAAATGGAGACCTGGGCCAAAGGTAACGAATTAAAGGCTAAAGAGAAAGAAAGAAGGTGCAGAATGTAGGGGAAGAAGGAGCCTGAGAAAGAAAAGAAAGTCTGTGTGGGGAGAAGGATGGGCTTCCCAGGGAAAGGGCAGGAAGAGAAAAGAGAGGCTATCTGATGGGACAGACAGGTGGGGAGAGGGTGGCATGGAGGTGGAGGCAGGAAGGCCCAGGCTGAGATGGGCAAGCACCACCCCTCAGGTGTCTCCCCCACCCCAGAACCCAGCTCTTACCTGCCCCATCTCCTCTGGAGTGACCAACTCCATCCTCAGCCGCAGGGCTCCATCCTTTGACCGGGACAGGGGAGGGGTCCCTGTTGCTGAGCCCCCAGCCTCCGCTTCCACCCTCAGGGATGGCAGGGGCGTGGCAGCCCGGGATGGGCCCGCGCTATCCCCAGTCCGGGGCTCTGGGGGGCGCTGCTGGGGTGGGGAGGCTGACAGTGGGGGTGTCTCCACCTTGGCCTTGCCAGGCATTGCCAGCTGGCCCAGCCCCCCGGTTAAGGAGCGGGCCTGAGGTCCAGGGGAGGTGGGGGGCGGACGGAGCCAGGAGGTGGGGCCCTGAGACAGGCCTGGCTGTGGAGTTGGGGCACCCAGGCCCAAGCTGGCCAGCTCCAACCTGGAATCCAGAGATCTGCCCCCAGTGCCTCCTGAGGCCCCTCGAATTCCCTCCAGGAGCCGGCCAAAGCCTGGGGGCTCCAGGTCTCTCTCGTAAACATCCACACACGTCCAACGGCCTCGGCGGTAAGGCTCTCCCAGGCCGTGGGGCAGCTTTACCACCCGGAAACGGGAGGCAGGGGCCCCAGGCGGTGGGGAGCCATTCCGGGGGGTGCTCTTGCCCCCCTGCTCAGGGTTGGGCTCCCCATTAGGCAGGCGGGGTGGGGGCCCAGTGGGGGTGGGCAAGGCAGGGGGCTCAGAACCCCCTGGGCTCCCTGGGCCCTCATAGTCCGTGGTGACGCTGGTGATTTGGAAACTACTCTTCTTCTTGCCCCCACTCATGGTCCCTGGGGCTAGGACTCAGCCAAGGTGGGCGGGGGTGCAGCTGGGGCTCCTCGAAGGGGCTCAGGCACCCCTGGAACAGGGGAGCCACATGGCGGGGGCATCAGGGCCCCTGGGGACATCTGGGTCCGACATGGCCGGAGGGCCCTGCAGGAACTGGGGGTGCTGGGTTGGTGAAGGGAGCACAGGGCAGGGGAGGCGGCAGGAGGTGGGGGCAGGGGCAGGTTTTTCCTGCCACTGGCGCTGCCCAACTCCAGAGCTGAGTTTGCAAACTGGAAAAAGAGAGAGAGAGAGAGAGAGACTGTGAGAAAGCTGTGGGCAGGCCACCTCTGGGGCTTCCTCTCTGGGGAGCAGAATGGGGGAGGAAGGGGAAACCGCCAGAGACCCAGAGACAAAGAGACAGAGACGAAAGAGACCAGGAGATCCCAGCCGTTCCACAGAGTAGGAAGAGGCAGCCCAGACCCAAAGTTGGGCATTTCTTCCCTGGGATTCAAACTCGCAAGACCCAGTTACCCGAGGGCGGGGGGCTCCAGGGCCTTGGTTGAGCAGGGGTGAAGCAGTTTTTCAGCCTGGCCCCGCCGCTGAGAGGCCTCTGCCGGGTGTCCGGGCCCCCGCACCCCAGCTCCCCCATCCCTGGGGCAGGCCCTGCCCCGCTGCCCCAGCGCCCCGCCCAGCCCAGAGCCATACCTCTCGGCCTCGGCCACCGAGCTGGGCCGGGGGTCCCGGCCGCCTAAGATGTCGGGTTGTCCTTCCCCTGGGGCCTCTTGGCCCCAGCAGCGCGGGGGGCGCAGGCGGGAATCAGAGGCTGTCCAGTTCTCTTCGGGGACCGCACTTTGCCCCACAAGGCATCTCAGTAAAAAGTTTGCTCTCCGGAAAAGAAGGATCCCCCGCCTCCTTGGTGGAACCCAGGCGCGGCCTCTGAAGCCCCAAGGGTCTCCAGACCGGTGCGGGAAGAGGCGGCTCTGCCCCCCCCGCCCCCCGCCCCCGATCCTCCAGGTGGAGCAGCCTGGGTGGTTGGGGCAAGTGGGTCTCCCAAAACTCCTCCGCGTGGCACGGCTGGGTCTCTCTTCGCTTCTCGGCTCGGGTCGGTTCTGTCTCTCTGCCTTTCTCTTTCTGGGCTGTTGACAACCCCCACACCAGGAAGTCCTGCCTCCTCGGGCCTGCTGACTGCTCCTCTCCTCCTCCTCCTCCTCCTCCTCCTTCCCCTCTTCCTCCCCTTCCTCCGCCCTCACTGCCTCCTGGGGCTCCTGGCCAGCTGGCCCGGGGCCAGGCCTGCCAGCACCGCTGCTGGTGGAGTTGCTGCTGCTGCGGCGGCGGCGGCGGCTGCTGCTCCCGGGGCCCCCAGAACCGGCTTAACCCCACACCTGCTGGGCCGTAGCCCAGCGCTTCCTCGGAGGGAGGGGCTGTGGAGGGCGGAGAGAAAGGGGAGGAGCTTGCGGGTAGGCCAGGGATTCCCTTACTTGTAGGCACTTGCTGCCATTGGCCTACCGATCCACAGAAGAGTGGGAAGGAATTTACCCGGGACTCTACTGGGTGCCACCCCATGAGCACCCAGTCAGTGTTTGGGTGCTGCTGCAGCTGTTAATGTATCTTTACTGGTTTCTACGGTAACGGTATGAGGAAGGTCCCGTTACCCTTCTCTGTCCTTATTTTAAAAAGGGGATTATTATGACAATCTGCAAACATGCCCCCAAGTAGAGAGAATGTGATAAAGTCCCAGGTACCCATCATGCAATTTCCACAATGATCAACTCACAACCAACCTTTGCTCATCTATATTCCCAGTATCTTTTGTTGCATTGTGCTGGAGTATTTGAACCAAACCCCAAGCAGCGTAGTATTCCTCTTTTTGGATGTGGATATTGAGACCCTGGAGGTTCAGAAAGGCTGTCGGTGGTGCAGCTGGGACATTCTGCACACTCAGGTGTGCCCTTGTCTGGCCCTCACGTGGAGAAACAAAGATGTGCTCAGAAAGGTGCCCACTTGGACTTGCACTTTCTCTCCAACCGTGGTCACATATACATGTGTGCGTATGCACACACAGCCACCCACGCAGATGCACCTGAAGACAAACCCAGGGGACCTAAAGCACCCCACCTCTCCCATCCCCTCCCTCCTTTGCCATGGAGAATCCTCACACAGGCTTGAAGGGTTTACTGAGTGCTCGGTGTGAAAAAATACCACCCCCCCCCACCCCACCCCCACCCCCCCCCCCCCCCGCCCCAACCGCCATTTTCTCTTTTTTGGCACCCTCAATCAACCATCTGAGCAAAAGCAGTGTCTAAAGGCCACAACTGCCTTCACTCTTGGGCTCATTAGGAAATGGATTCTGAATCATTTTGGTCAAATAGAACTATTCTTGAGCACATTAAAAATTCCTCATATTGGTCGGCTTTACATAGTTATCTCATGGATTTTCAAAACAGTCCTGGGCTGAGCTGCAGGGTTTAGCTCCAGTGTTTCTGCGGAGGTGACTGGGGCTCCTAGGCATTCGGTTATCTGCCCTAGGCCTGGGAGCTAGTATTTGATGGCATGGAGACTAGGACTGGCTGACACATCCCCTTCTTCTTCAGCTTTAGCTCATGGAAATTTTTAACCACTCTTCAGGGTTAGGGAAAAAAAATAATGCCTCCTGCCTCCACGTTTATATATTTATTCTGTATTTCTTTATTAAAATGCATCTGCACTCTGCCTCTATCCCTCCATGGTAACAATAGCTACCACAGCCAGGTCCCAGGTCCTCCCAAGTCCTGAGGTCCAGGAAGCAGCCGCCCACACAAACCCCCCACTCCTCAACTCTCTCCCCTTTGGCAATATTCAGAACACCGCCCTGCTGCTCCGCCCCCAGATCCTCCTTCCTTCAGCGCTGACTCGCTACAAACTATTCAAAATTTATCTTTGGACGCTCCCCGTCCTACCAACTCAGACACTCAGCCTCAACTTGGACTCCTCCGTGTCTACAGGCCCTGGGACATTGCTGGTCCCGGCGCCAAGTGTTTATTGCATGAATACATAAAAATTCATTCACACTAAGGTGTAAATGTGAAAGGGCTGTTATGTATTTTAATGGGTTACCTTTTGGGGGGGGGGCAATAATAGCCCTTTAATGTATTTTACGACTTACAAAGCTCCTTGTATTAATTCTTTTGCTGCCCCAACAACTTTATGGAGGTAAATATGAGATGAGGCATCTTTCAGAGAGGTTGTGTGATTTGCCCAAAGCCACACAGCACATCTGCAAAGATCTGCCATATAAGGTAACGTGCACACGTTCCGGAAATTAGGGGTGGATATCTTTCGGGGGTCCCTTTTTCAGCCACTTAGGGGTAGAACCCAGGTCTTCTTGCAGCTAATGTGTTGGCAAAGGGATTTCCGAGGGAGCATTCCTCCGAGCTGAAGAGAAATATGATGGGGGACTGAGGAAGTGGCCGCGAACTCGCTACCCTGAACGGCCGCCTCGTCCGCACCCGGACCGTTGCTACGGTGGTCCCAGTCAAAGGTCGACCCCTGGGGCACCCAGGACCTGGCGGGCGCCGCTGCCGAGTCAAAAGTTACTGGGGAAGGATGATTTGGGCTCCGGGGGCGGACTGGAGTAAGCCTTTGAGCTCAGGCGGTGAAACGAGGTCCGGGCGCCCGGGAGTCTTCAGGGATAGGCGAGTCAGCTCCGGTGCCCTCCCCGCACCTGGGGTGGGGGGGGGGGGGACGGCAGGAAGATGGGGTGCAGCCAAGGGAGCCCGCCCCCTGCTGGGCAGAGACTCGGAGGGTCGGGCTCGCTACTCTCCGAGCCCCTCGGCCTGGAAAGCGGCACCCCCTGCCGGCCTCGTCACCCCACTGCACTCAGGGCCCCGCAGCCGCAGCCTCGCCCCGGCCCGACGCGGGGTGCGCACCCGGGAAGCGCCGAGCGCGCACGGGGTACGCGCGGGGGTGCAGGACCCGGGCTGCCACCGGGGGGCGCCGCTACGCGCTGCGCCCCACTTTGCTCCGCCGGGGCTTTGGACACCGAACCAAACACCGCCCGGCCGTGCAGGGGCAGAGGGGCGACGAAGAGAGGACGCCTCAAAGCGGGGGCGGGCCGGCGCCAGGTCCCCCGCGCCCCGCGCCCTTTCTCCGAGTCCCCCCCGCAGCCTCCGCGGGCTCGGCGTCCCCCGTGCCTCCCACCCCAGCCTGGCGGCGCAGCGCGGCGCGGCCGCTCCCACTCCGTCCTTGGAGGGTGTGGAAGGGTGGGTTTGGGGCCGGGGGCGGGTCTGGGGGCGGACCCGGAGGCGGGGCTGTCTCTGCGGCAGGGCCCAGCTCGGCTCCCCCCGGTCTCTCTCTGTCTCTCCTCCTCCCTCCTCCTGCTCCGGGCGGAGCCCGGCATGGGGGGGCCGGCGCCCGGCAGGCCAGGTACGGTGATGTGGAAATTGGGGAGCCTTGGTGCGGGGAGGTTTGATGGGGGGACAGGGAGTAGTGAGGATTGGCGGGGCGAGAGACGGAGAAACCCAGGGTAGCAGGACAAGGGGAAGGGGAGGGGTGCCCGGGAACCTGGGGCCCTTGGATGGAGAGGGGAATGAAGCCGCCAGGTTTGGAACAAACAGGGAAGGGAGAGGACGGCAGTGAGGAGGGGCGCCTAGGAGGAGAGGTGAGGCCGACGGTGAAAAGGAGAGTGTGTTTGGGGGGAGGGAAACCAAAGCAGGTATGGAGGCCGCAGCTCAGAAGGTAGCTGTGGGGCCAGACTAGAGACCCCGCGGGTGGGATTGAGGGCAGGGACTGGAAGAGGGAAGCCGGGAGCCTCCCAGATCCTGGAGGAGGAAGAAGGTGATTTGGGCCATCATGGAGAGAGGTGGAGACGGTCACCGAGGGGCCAGTGTTGCAGGAATAGGGGTGGACCGAGGCCCGGGCCCAGGCAGAGGACCGGAAGGGGGAACCTGCCCGCAGGGAATGGAAATAGATGTTTGGGTAATATTGTAGATACCCAACTTGGAGTGCCCCCACCCCTTCCCCAGCATCCCCACCCTGCCCTCATGACACCCCCTGCCTCGGGGCCCAAGACGGGGTGGGGATTCAGACTGTCCCCCCTTCCCCTGTGGGGTGCGATGTACGCAAATAGGCCCCAGTATAACTCCTTGTCTGTAGGTATGTCCAGTTCTGTGTAGCCGATCTGTGTGTGTCTGGAGGTCTCTGTGTGCTGTGGGTGTGTCGGGGGTGTTTATGTCTGTGTGTGTCTGCCTGATGTTAGGTTGTGTTTACCCATGCCGATCTATGTGTCTGGTCCTCTGTAGATATGGGTTCTGTGGCCTGGTGGTTTGTGTGTCTGAATGTGTGTTTGTGTGGCTGTGGGGTTGCTGTGCATTTGTGGGGCCTGTGTGGTAGATCAGGATGTATTTACAGGATGGGAATCTGTGTCGAGCTGATCTCTCCAGAATGTGTGTTTGTGGCTCTGGACATCTTTGTCAGGGTGTGTGACTCTGTGTACACATGTCCTCCTATGTCTGTCTGTCTACGGGTCCTAGAGGCAGTGTTGGGTTTTCTGTGCTTCCATCTGTTTTCCACTCTCTGAGGACCCAAGTCACATCTCCGCTTCTCTCTCTCTCTCTCTCTCTCTCTCATTCATTCCTGGCCCCCACCCACCCCACATCTTCCTTTTTTTCCTTCTCATCTCCACCAAGTGGATCCGGGACCCAGGGAGGGCCGCCCCCCGGGCCTGGTGGCGCTGAGCAGGGCCCCCCAGCCCCCACCTCCTGCCCCACGACATGAACCTCCTCTACCGAAAAACCAAGCTGGAGTGGAGGCAGCACAAGGAGGAGGAGGCCAAGAGGAGGTAAGGCTGCGGACCCAGATTGCCCTCTGGGCTGTCCCACACCTCTGCTTCCCCGGTGGCTGGACCACATCCCTCTGCCCTTCCTGGCTCCAACAGCCTCGTCATGAGTCTGATCTTAGAGTCTATGCTCAGTACAGAATTGCTGGCATTGCATACACCCTGTCCCCACCCTGCTCCTGGCTCCTGGCTCCAGCCCTCATCCTGGCCTCATGGGGGGCTTCTGGCTCAGGAGCACCCTGTTGGCTCTTCCCCACCCCTGGAGGCCCGAGTCACCCCTTCCTGACTCACCTCTGGCCTGTAGTCTCCTTTCTGTCTATGTGGGGCTGGCTCCAGGCACCCCTGTCACCTGACCTTGGTAGGGGCAGACCCTGCTACCCTCATGGTCCAGGGACTGAGTCATTTGAGGGGCACCAGAGAAGATCCATTTGCCTCCCTCCCAGCCTCCTCTGCTGGGGGAGATGAGGGGGCCAAGCGACAGGGTTTTGTGTGTGTGTCTGTGTGTGTGTGTGTGTGTGTGTGTGTGTGTGTGTGTGTGTGGTAGGAGACGTGAAGGCTGGGTCCTGCAGAAGAGCCAGGGCTGGGGACCTCTCCCTGCTTGCCCTCTCTCCTTGCCCTCCCAGGGACCTGGATCCTGGCCTCTCCGCTCTTGCTCCCCTCTCTCTTCATTCCCATTGACTGCACAGCCTCTTGGAGCCTGAGTCAGAGCCACCTCCCTGCTCCCTTCTCCCTCCTTGAAACTGTGGAGTTTAATTCTTTTTGTTAATTAGATTAATCAGAGCTATGACTACAGCGATCTCTCCCTAATGAAGGGTTAGTAGACAGGGCCTTAATGAGAGCCCACCCCACAGTGGCTCTCCCCTTTTCCCTGCCAGCCGCCCCTCCCTTCACTCACACAGAAGCTCAGGGACAGTGAAAGGGAATGGAGGTGAGCCTGGGAGGTTGACAGAAAGGACAGCACCGAGAGAGAGGAAGAGAGAGGGGAAGGGAGGAAAAGGATCAGCAGGAGGAGGCTGATGCGGCTGTACGGCCCTCATCTGGGAATGGAGGCGCGGTGTGGTGTGGGAGCACAGGCCGTGGTAGCCAGACGTGACGGGAGGCCAGAGACCAGGTGTGGGCCAGCGTGAGCCTGGGAGGAGCAGGGCCGTGATGGCAGGTGTATGTGCCAGACAGGGCTGTGCTGCCTGCGTGTGCATCTCTCTACCTGTGCATGAAGCCGTCCACACGAGTGCCGTGTGCCAGATATGCCCAGGCTGGGATCACACAGCTCCAGCGATACTCCTCTGCACACATACTCATCCCTTCTCTCATCCCTGCTCGCCTCTCCTCCCCAATCTCCTTGTCTTTTTTAAAGCCTAGGGATTCTGCCTGACGTTTCTAGTTTAGTGCCCTGGACCTTCGGGCAGCCTCCCATCCCCACCCCAGGCCCCTTCCTCCTCTTCCTTCTCCTCGAGGCTCCTCCTCCTCCTCCTCCTTGGAGGCCACAGGGTTGCACACCCCTCTTAGGGTAGAGGAGGGGGAGGCCCAGGCCTGAGGCCCAACCTTTGTTCCATCTTTCTCTCTCCAGCTCCAGTAAGGAGGTGGCCCCTGCAGGCTCCGCAGGGCCCGGGGCCGGCCCAGGGCCTGGGGTCCGCGTGCGGGACATCGCCTCGCTGCGCCGCTCCCTCAGGATGGGCTTCATGACAATGCCAGCCTCCCAGGAGCACACCCCCCACCCCTGCCGCAGCGCCATGGCCCCACGCTCACTCTCTTGCCATTCAGTGGGCAGCATGGACAGTGTTGGGGCTGGGCCTGGGGGGGGAGGTGGGGGTCTCACAGAGGACAGCAGTGCCCGAAGACCCCCTGCCAAGCCCCGGAGACATCCTAGCACCAAGCTCAGCATGGCAGGGTCGGGGGCAGACATGCCCCCAGGCAAGAAAGCAGGTGAGATACCCCCAACCCTTCCCGGGAGCTGGGGGAGCTGGGAGGATCCATTCCAGGCCAAGAGAGGCCTACAGGGGAGGGTCCATTCAGGGAAGAACCAAGGGAATGGAAGGTTCCATTCTCAGAGGGAGTGGGGGGAGGGTTGTTTCTTTTTGGAAGGGCCTGAGATGAACCATTCAAGGGTAGGGGAAGCTCCCTGAAAAGCCCATTCCTGGGGAGGGGGTGGCCTGGAAGGGACACGTAAAGGTGGAACAGAATTTAGGGTGGGAGCTGCAGATTCCAGGGAGTTCATTGGAAGGATGATAGAGCTGGCTGGTAGCAAAGGAACCTATGTGCTTTCAGTTGAGGAACGTGGGGGAAATAAAGAAGCAGATATGTCCTTGCAGATGGGGTAAGAGATGAGAGGGGGTCTGCCCATCTCCTTCCCCCAATAAGAGCCCAGTTTATTTTTCTCTTTCCCATTCTGCCCAGGCTCACAGAAGCCAACCCCAGAGGGCCGAGAGTCCAGCCGGAAGGTTCCTCCGCAGAAGCCCAGGCGAAGCCCCAACACTCAGCTCTCTGTCTCCTTTGATGAGTCCTGCCCCTCAGCTCCCTCTCCTCGAGGGGGGAATCTGCCCCTTCAGCGCCTCAGTAGGGGGTCCTGCGTAGCTGGGGACCCTGAGGTGGGTGCCCAGGAAGAGGAGCCCGTGTACATTGAGATGGTGGGGGATGTCTTCAGGGGAGGAGGGCGAAGTGGAGGGGGCCTGACTGGGCCCCCTCTCGGGGGTAGAGGCCCGACCCCTCCAGCTGGTGCCGACTCGGACTCGGAGGAGAGCGAGGCTATATACGAGGAGATGAAGTACCCACTGCCCGAGGAGGCAGGGGAAGGCCGGGCCAATGGGGCCCCTCCATTGACCGCAACCTCCTCGCCACACCAGCCTCAGGCCCTGCAGCCCCACACCCACCGCCGGCCAGCTTCAGCCCTCCCAAGCCGGAGGGATGGGACACCTACCAAGACCACTCCTTGTGACATCCCCCCACCCTTCCCCAACCTCCTCCAACACCGTCCTCCGCTCCTGGCCTTCCCCCAAGCCAAGCCTGCTTCCCGAACCCCTGGCGATGGGGTCTCAAGGCTACCGGTCCTCTGCCACTCGAAGGAGCCAGCGGGCTCCACCCCAGCTCCCCAAGTGCCTGCCCGGGAGCGGGAGACGCCTCCCCCGCCGCCTCCGCCTCCTGCTGCCAACCTGCTGCTGCTGGGACCCTCAGGCCGGGCCCGGAGCCACTCAACACCGTTGCCACCCCAGGGCTCTGGCCAGCCCCGGGGGGAGCGGGAGCTCCCCAACTCCCACAGCATGATCTGCCCCAAGGCGGCAGGGGCGCCGGCAGCCCCTCCTGCCCCAGCCGCCTTGCTCCCTGGCCCCCCCAAGGACAAGGCTGTGTCTTACACCATGGTGTACTCGGCGGTCAAGGTGACCACGCACTCCGTCCTGCCAGCTGGTCCGCCCCTGGGTGCTGGGGAGCCAAAGACGGAGAAGGAGATCTCAGTCCTCCATGGGATGCTGTGCACCAGCTCGAGGCCCCCAGTGCCTGGGAAGTCCAGCCCCCACAGCGGGGCCATGGGCGCAGCAGCTGGGGTCCTCCACCATCGTGGCTGCCTGGCCTCCCCGCACAGCCTTCCGGACCCAACCGCAGGCCCCCTGACTCCCCTCTGGACCTACCCAGCTGCAGCAGCTGGGCTCAAGAGACCCCCTGCCTATGAGAGCCTCAAGGCTGGGGGGGTGCTGAATAAGGGCTGTGGAATGGGGGCCCCATCCCCCATGGTCAAGATCCAGCTTCAGGAGCAAGGGACCGATGGGGGTGCCTTTGCCAGCATCTCCTGCGCCCATGTCATCGCCAGTGCAGGGACACCAGAGGAGGAAGAAGAGGAGATGGGCGCCACGACATTTGGGGCAGGCTGGGCTCTACAGAGGAAGGTCCTGTATGGAGGGAGGAAGGCAAAAGAGCTGGACAGTGAGTGAGGGGTAGGAATTTGGGGGTGGGGGACTGGGGATGCCCGTGATGATTTCAGGGAAGTGTTGGAAGGGTTATTTGGAAGCCACAACCCATTGTCCTGAAGTGGGAAGTTTTCAAGGAGACCAGAGAATAAGGGCATGCAAGAGACTGAGGGGAGGGGGTCCCCACATGTGCACTGGAGGGGCAAGGAAGATCTGCAATCGGAAGGGGCTGGAATCTGGCCCCAAGAGTAGCCTCCTGCCCAGTCCTGCTCTACTCCCTGCCCTTCCCTTTGCTAGGCTGCAGGGGTGTGTGTTTGTGAGTGTGCGCACACGAAGGGCTAAACACAGCTGCCTCCCAGCTGTTGCCATGGCAACCCATCCAGACAGGAGGGAGAGGAGAGGGAGGCCCCTACCGTTGCCTGGCAACGCAATGCTCTGCCAGGCCTCCTCTCGGAGCTGAGCTTAGTTCACTTGCAGCCCTTCCCCCAACAACCTCCCCCTTCCCACTTCCTGGCTCAGGATTTGGGATCTCCCCCTCCTGGGGAAGACCAGGGCTCCTGGTCTCTGTTTCAGATGGTGGTCATTCTGGCCCTATCAGGCCAGGAGGGGCTCTGGGGCTAAAGCTGGGCCAGGGGAGTCCCCTTTGACCACAGAAAAGGGGTTGACAAGAGCAAATATCTGATTCTCAGCCCAGGGATGGTACCAGTGGGTGGAGAGGAAAGTGGCAGTAATGGGGTCCCTCGTGTGTGTGTGTGTGTGTGTGTGTGTGTGTGTGTGTGTTTGGGCAGTGTGAGGTAGCGTCCCTGCCTTCCCAGCTGTGACTTCCAAAGGGGCAGTTACTTCTGGTCCCTGCATGCCATGGTGTGTGTTGCTGGGGGGACAGCAAGACCCTTCTCATGTGTAGGCACTGAGCTCCCCTTGTCATCCCAGCAGAGCTCGAGGATGGTGCCCGGGCCTGGAACGGCAGTGCCGAGGGTCCAGGCAAGGTGGAGCGTGAGGACAGGGGCCCTATGGCATCAGGGATCCCGGTGAGGAGTCAGGGGGCAGAGGGCCTGCTGGCCAGGATCCACCACGGAGGGGACCGAGGAGGGAGCCGCACGGCGCTGCCCATACCCTGCCAGACGTTTCCTGCCTGCCACCGCAATGGAGGTGACACCCTTCCCACACCCGGACACAGATGGGGCCGGATGGGGGAAATCTCTCTGGGTCCATGCCCCGGGCCCTCCATTTTACCACCACATGTCAATTCCCTTTTCTCCTCTGCTGAGTCCTGGGCAGCCTGGAAGGGGCTGCCCTCTGGGAACTTCGGGAAGGGAACCTGGAGGCCCCGACCCCTCCTCACTTCTCATTTTCCACCTCAGACTTCACGGGAGGCTACCGCCTGGGGCGCTCCGCCTCCACCTCTGGAGTCCGGCAGGCCGCGCTCCACACACCCCGGCCCTGCAGCCAGCCTAGGGATGCCCCAAGCCAGGTGAGGAGGAGGAGGACGGAGTTGGGTTTTCTTTTATTTGTGAAGGAGCAGGTAGAGAAGAAAGCCTGGGTATGGAAAGAAAAGTAGGAGGTCAGCCTGGGGCTGGCACAGTCTAATAGGGGTTCAGAGGAGAGTTGGGGCGGGGGGGGGGGGGGGAGGCAGTGATCCTGGGAAGAGCCTGTATTAATCAGATGGACAGCCTGGCAGGGCCACCACTGGCCTGCAGTGTCCCTCTGTGCATTTAGGAAAAGGTGTCTCCTTGGGGTGGGATGGGGCGGGACCAACTCAAAAAATGCATTCTGCAGTTTGTTAACGGTGCCCATTCCTCAGGGTGAGACAGGCCCAGCCTGGCCGGTACCCTGTGAGGCCAAGGGTGCAAGGGCTGGGTTCCTGTCACCCACTCCCCACCCCCAGCTAGAGGGGAGAGGACAGAGGCCTTGGGGGGCATGACATGAACTTGTTTCTGGGGAAAGGCATCGGTCTTTGCAGTGGGGGACAGGACCTGGTCACTCCGAGGTCCTTGACCCCCCCCCCTCATTCCTTTCTCCCCTCGTCGCGGGCCGGCGGCGGGAGGAAGGGGCACAGACCCACCCCGCGCTGCCGCTGCCGCTGCCCCTACCGCCTCAGCCTGCCCGTGAGCGCGATGGCAAGCTGCTGGAGGTGATAGAGCGCAAGCGCTGCGTGTGCAAGGAGATCAAGGCCCGCCACCGCCCCGACCGAGGCCTCTGCAAGCAGGAGAGCATGCCCATCCTCCCCAGCTGGCGGCGGGGGCCCGAGCCCCGCAAGTCCGGCACCCCACCCTGCCGCCGGCAGCACACGGTCCTCTGGGACACTGCCATCTGAGGAGGCCGGGAGGCCGGGGCACCGGACTGGGAGCGGGGCGGGGGTGCCAGAGACTTGCCTTGAAAGAGGGACACTTGAAGGACCAGGTGAGAGAAAGCCAGGGAGAACCCCTGCCTTCCACCCTAACCCCCGGAGACGGGGAGTGCGCCAGGCCCACCGGGCTTGGGGCGCCAGCCGCGCCCCCTGAGATTTGGGGGAGGAGGGTTTGTTTGAGGTTGGAAGTGAGGGCCTCCGCTGCTCTCCCAGCCGGGCGAGGTAGACTCCTCCTCCTGAGAGGGCAAAGGCCAAGCCAGAAGTCAGCGTGGGGGAGGAGGGAAGGGAAGGGAGGAAGGAGGGCGGGTCAAGTGAAGGACGGGGCTAGAGTGTGAGGTAGAGGGGCTCTTTTATAAGAGCCGGGAGTGGGGAGGGGGTATTTATTTCATTATTTATTTTAGTTGGGAGGGCAATTCTGGGCCCTTCTGACCTACTCCTGGGCAGGGAGCAGACAATGGTGGGCAATTAAAGGGAACCAAGTTGGCGCTCTCCCCAATGCCTGAAGGCCCCACCATCCGCGCCCACCCCCAAGCTGGGGATCAGTCTGGAGTGGGGAGCCCAGTGAGAGAAGGGAGGGAGGGGCTCCGGTGAGCTGAGGGCCGCAGACTCATTACAGTACTTACCAATGGCCAGAATTTGGTAGTGAGTGTGGCCTGCTGTGAAACAGGCATCTTATTTAGCTCTGGGGTGAGGGTCTAGCACCAGGGATGGGCGGGATGATGGGGAAGGAGGGGCATTTTAGCGGGTGGGGGGTGGGTAGGGTATTTATTTAAATTTTAAAAAATCAGAAGAGATGTCAGGAACTTTTTTTTAATTCCTTTCTTTTCAGAATAATATATTAAAAGACTAACGATCCTAGAACTGGCTTCTTCTATTTCAGTGTGCTCCGCTTTTCTTACACCTGTATCTTTTCCCTCTTGCCCCATGGTTGGTGGGAGTTGGAGGTGGTGCAGGGAGGGGTGAGTGGCTGTGGCAAGTAACAGGGAGAGGTGGAGTTTGAGGTAAGTCTTTGGGAATGCCACCATGCTGTGATTCAGCAAGCATTTACTGAGCCAGCATCTGATATGTGTTTGGCAATACACTCATACAGAAGGAATATTCAGACTGAAGCCTGCCCTCAAGCAGCTTCTAGTCTACTAAGGGGGAGGAGACACCTGGGACAACACCGGACAGTGCTACAGCAGTAAGGGGGCTGGGAGTGCCTGGAGTAATCTAAGGCTTCCTGGAAAGTGAGCCTAAAAGGACAGGTAAGGTTTGGATGAGCAGGGGGAGGAGGGACCGTCCCAAGGTCACAGTATGATTATCTGCAGAAGAGTAGGAGATGGAGGTGGGGCAGGCAATGTGTGTAAATAATGCAACGCGCAATGAGTCAACCATGATGAAGATGGTTTGGAGAGATGGGCATCAAAGCAAGATGCTCAGCCTCAAGAAGCAATCACGGGAGAGGATAAAAAGTGTCTGGGAGAATGGAGGGCAAGGGACAGTTTGTAAGATGCAGCTGAAAGAACAGCCCCTGCTGGGGAATGAAGGAGCCAAAGGGGGGATCCTTGAAGCCCAAGTTTGGAGCTCCTATGATTGGGTAATGAGCACCTTGACAGAACAAAGCAAGATTCCTTTGAGGGAAGAATTTTGGATTGGAAGCAATGGTTAATATCCAGGCTGAAAGGTTTGTTACCAGCTAGAACAGTGTGGTGGATGGCACAAGAGATGTTTTTAAGCAATCTGAAGATGAACATTTTTTTTTCTTTAAAAAAAAAAAGATTTTATTTTTAAGTAATCTCTACACCCAACGTGGGGCTTGAACTCACAACCCCAAGATCAAGAGTCACATGCTCTACCGACTGAGTCAGCCAGACACCCCAAGAAGAACATTTTTTTTTAAAAGCTTTAACAGTTTTCTATTTATTTTCATTCCTATTAGAGAAATTATAACCAGGCACATGAAAGTATTTATTTCATGGGTATTGTTGCACAAGATGAGGCTAAATTTATTTCTAATGAGTTGGTTTAAAGAAGAATGTTAAATAATGGTACAGGTATGATATACAGAATATGGCAAATTATGACAGGGTATGAGAAATTTTGGAATTTGGGAAACACCGACTTAGAGAAGAAATGACAATAGTTCGGGAGAGATGAGAAAACTGTAGATAGTAGGAGTCATCAACATAGAAATAATACTCAGGGCTGAGACTGAGTTTTATACAGGAGTGTGGATGAAGATAAGCGTTAAGAAGAAAATATGAACAGGCAATAGCTTTTTACATTTTTATTTATTTCCTAAATTGACATATATCAACGTATAACATTGTATTAGTTTCAGGCGTCCGACATAATGATTTGATCTAGATATATATTGTGAATATTGTGAATATATATTGTGAAACGATCATCACAGTAAGTGTAGTTAACCTCCATCACTACACAGTTACAATTTTTTTTTCTTGTGATGAGAACTTTTAAGACTGACCCTCTTAGCAACTTTGAAAGATACAATGCAGTCTTGTTAACTATAGTCACTATGCTGTACATTACAACTCCAGGACTTACTTACCTTATAACTGGAAGTTTGTACTCTTTACCATCTTCATTCATTTTGCCCACCCGGCCAACACCACCTCTGGCAACCACCAATCTGTTCTCTATGTTTGTGAGTTTTGTTGGTTTTTTTGTTGCTGTTTTAGATTCAACATGTAAGTGAGATCATAGAGTATTTGCCTTTCTGTCTGACTAATGCCCTCAAGGCCCATCCATGTTGACAGAAATGTCACGATTTCCAGTACCTTAAAAAAAAAAATTTTTTTTAATCTCAGAGAGAGAGAGAGGGCAAGCCAGGGAGAGGGGCAGAGGGAGAGAGAGATTGAGAGACAGAGACAGAGAGAGAGAGAGAGAGAGAGAGAGAGAGAGAGAATCCCAAGCAGTCTCTACAATCATCATGGAGCCTGATGCAGGGCTCAATCCCATGACATTGGGACCACAACCTGAGCTAAAATTAAGAGTTGGACACTCAACTGGCTGAGACACCCAGGAACCCCTCAATACCTTTTTAATAATTAGTTAGAAAATTAATGCAAGTAAACAGCCTGCTTATAAGAGCAACGAAAATCATAAAATATCTTGGAGTAGCTTTAATAAGAAATGTGCAGAACTTATATTTGATCAATCAATCAAACTAAAGTCCTGGGATGCCTGGGTGTCTCAGTCAGTTGAGTGTCTGACTTCGGCTCAGGTCATGATCTCACAGTTTGCGAGTTTGAGCCCCGTATCAGGCTTTGTGCTGACAGCAGAGCCTGGAGCCTGCTTCAGATTCTGTGTCTCCCTCTCTCTCTGCCCCTCCCCCATTTGCACTCTCTCTTTCTCAAAAATAAAGAAACATTAAAAAATTTTTCTTAAATAAATAAAACTAAAGTCCTTTGAGTTACTTAAACCAGGAATATTTGCATAAGCAGAGCAATAACTTGTTGTCAGTGAAAAGACCACAATATAAAAGATGTCAGTTTTCCCTAAACCCATAAATGCAATGCAGTGTCTAAATTCCAAAAGGATAAGTTGAGAAACTTGACAAAACAATGCAAAAGTTCATCCAGAATGATAATGAGAAAAACTGGAACATTCTGAAACATAAGTAACAGGGGAACCTGGCCTACCAAATATTAAAAGTGGAAATAAAAGCACAGTGTACTGAGATTGGTACAGGACTGGCACACCCATCAGAATAGAATCCAGAAATAGCTCCAAATGCACATGAGAATTTAGCATATATATGATAAAGGTGGTATTTTAAGGATGGGGGAAAAGATTATTCAGGGGTGTTTTTTTAAACTTTTTTAAGTGTTTATTTATTTTTGAGAGACAGAGACAGAGAATGAGTAGGGGAGGGGCAGAGAGAGAGGGAGACACGGAATCCGAAACAGGCTCCAGGCTCTGAGCTGTCAGCACAGAGCCCAACGCGGGGCTAGAACCCACGAACTGTGAGATCATGACCCGAGTCGAAGTCGGATGCTTAACCCACTGAGCCCCCCAGGTGCCCCTAGTGGTTGTTTCTTGAGCAATTAGCTACTCAAGGGAGAATGGGAGAAGTTGGATTTCTATTTCATTCATTATGCCAAAAGATTTAAATGTAAAAACAAAACAGTAAAAGCAAAAAGTGGATGAACATTCTTATAACCTTGGGATGAGGAGGTCTTTCTAAAATGGCATGAAAACCAGAAACAAACTGAAAGACTTTTAAGTTCAAACACGTTCTCAACTAAAACTTCTATCTGGCAAAACTAAACTACAAATATTCAACTGGGAAAAGATTTCTTTTTTTTTTTTTTTTTTTAAGATTTTATTTATAGGGCGCCTGGGTGGCTCAGTCAGTTGAGCGATGGACTATTGATTTTGGCTCAGGTCATGATCTCATGGTTCGGGGGATCGAGCCCCACATAGGTCTCTGTGCTGACAGCATGGACCCTGTTTGGGATTTTCTCTCTCCCTCTCTCTCTGTCCCTCCCCTGCTGTGCTTTCTCTCTCTCAAAATAAATAAACATTTAAAAAATGAAATGAAATAAAACTTAAAAATTTAAATTTTATAAACAATTTTTTTTTTTTAATTTTAACGTTTATTTATTTTTGAGACAGAGAGAGACAGAGCATGAACAGGGGAGGGGCAGAGAGAGAGGGAGACACAGAATCTGAAACAGGCTCCAGGCTCTGAGCTGTCAGCACACAGCCTGACGCGGGGCTTGAACTCACGGACCGTGAGATCCTGACCTGAGCCGAAGTCGGATGCTTAACCGACCGAGCCACCCAGGCGCCCCATATAAACAATTTTTAAAAGATTTTATTAGTAAGTAATCTCTACACCCAATGTGGAGCTCAAATTTCCAACACCAAAATGAAGAGCCATGAATTATACCGACTGAGCCAGCCAGGCACCCCATGGGAAAAGATTTCTAACACATGAAACAGATTGATTCAGTATGTGAGAAAGATGTGTGAGTTGATAAGAAAAGGAAAAAACAACCCAAACAGAGGACACGAGCAGATAATTCACCAAAGGCACAAAAATTACCAACACACATGTGCAACTATAACAGTATATGATGCAAAATAGAGCAATAATCAAATATTTTTTGCCTGTCAGACAAAACTGAAGAAAATTCATAGCATCACTCCGGTTATTATGCAGAAAACAAGCACTCGTTGTGTAAACATAAATACAGCTTTTCTGGTGGTCAGTTTAATACTATTTATTGAAATCTAAATGAAAAAAAATTTTTTTTGTAATGTTTATTTTTGAGAGAGAGAGAGTCAGAGTGTGAGCCAGGGGAGGGGCAGAGAGAGAGGGAGACACAGAATCCGAAGCAGGCTCCAGGCTCCGAGCTGTCAGCACAGAGCCAGACCTGGGGCTCATTTCTGGAGGGCATCTCAGTGGTAATTTTTATTTTTAATTTAAAAAAATGTTTATTTATTTTTGAGAGAGGAGGAGCAGAAAGAGAGGGAGACACAGAATCTGAAGCAGGCTCCAGGCTCTGAGCTGTCAGCACAGAGCCCAATGCAGGGCTCGAACCCACGAACCGTGAGATCATGACCTGAACTGAAATTGGATGTTTAACCAACTGAGCCACACAGGCGCCCCAAAATTTTAAATGTACATAGTTGGGGGTTTTTTGTTTGTTTTTGGTTTTTGTTTTTGAGAGAGAGAGAAAGAGCACCAGCAGGAGAGGGGTAGAGAGAGAGAGGGAGAGAGAGAGAGAATCCCAAGCAGGCTCCATGCTCAGTGCGGAGCTCAACTCAGGGCTTGATCTCACCCCGGTGAGATCATGACCTGAGCTGAAATCATCGGACGTGTTACCAACTGAGCCACGCAGATGCCTCTAAGTATCCATAGTTTTGACTCAGATTCCATTTCTAGGAATTTATCCTATGGAAATAGCTACACAAGCATTCAAAGCTAAATGCACAACCGTGCTAACTGCAGCATTGTTTGAAATGATAAAAAATTGGAAACAACCCCAATTTCATCAGTATGGCATGGACTAACTTATGGTAACAATGGAATATGAAGCTGTTAACTAGAATGCAGAAGATATTGATGTTCTAAACACAAGAAAGTTCACAATAAATTAGTAAATGAATAAAGAAAAAATTATTCATAAGTTGCAAATTTTTAGAAAAATCATTTGTAAATTTTTGTGTAGATCTGGAAGAAGATACATTAAATAGTTGATGGTGATTATTTGAGGTCTGAGAAGATAGGGGGCTTAATTTACTTTTTAAAAATTTGTATTGCTTAGGGGTGCCTGGGTGGCTCAGTTGGTTAAACACCCAACTTTGGCTCAGGTCAGGATCTCACGGTTTGTGGGCTTGAGCCCCGCATCAGGCTCTGTGCTGACAGCTCAGAGCCTGAAGCCTGCTTCGGATTCTGTGTCTCCCTCTCTTCCTGCCCGTCTCCCACTCACCTCTGTCTCTCTCTCTCTCTGTCTCTCAAAAATAAACAAAAAAAAAAATTTGTATTGCTTGAAGTTTTATGTGTATATCTCCATTCTGAAATCAGAAAATATATTTATCATTAAAAAAAATAAGTAGTTTTAGGTGTTCAAGAAAGATGAAGGTGAGGGAGTTGTGCTCAGTGACAAGAGGCAGAGGCAGGCATGAAGCATCAGCCTCATGGAGCTGGCATGTGAGTCTTCAAATCCCAGATCAGCACTCAAAGCCAAGTTTCTTGCTTTCAGATAGCATGCGCCTCCTTGAGGGGTAGGGACAGAGATCAGAACATCAGCAGAGCTGGAGGAAGGGGCAAGAACCAACAGAGTTAGGGTAGGAAGGGCTCAAGCTACGGCAGGTGCTTGAGGCTGATGCGAGTCCTTACACTACCTAAGATCGGAGACCTGTGAAGAGTTAGCAGTTTCAAGAACTTATGCTGTGCTGGCACTATATAAATTTCACATGAAGGATAGAAGGATGAACACACCCTGGGTAGTCAGCCCAGACCCAGCCCTGCCTGCCTGATACCTGGTAAAACTCACGTGGACTCACCTGGGACTACGTGTACCCTCCAGGAGTCACAAAGGCATTTCCAACACTGACTTTCTACCCTTCAAGACCCAGCACAGCAGGGAACTCTAGGACAGTACAGCCAGAGGTGAGAGGGGCCGGGAGCATTCAAGTCAAGAGGGAGACAGGAGCTGCATGGAGAGACCCCCCACTGGAGAGGTAACACATTCAAACTCCAGGGGAGAGAAAAGAAGGACTTCAGAAATAATACTCTACCTTATTTCTCATGGTCCATATTGCCTACTGAGATCATATTTCAGCTCGAAGAGAGATTTCTATCAAAGGTAGCTAGGGTCATGTCACAAAGACCTGGGAGCAAATTTGAAAAGGCTCCCAATGGTCAAAGGATGGGATAATTTGAGCATCAAGAAGGGTAAAAACTACAATGGAATGAAAGACAAATAGGGTTAAATTCATTAGCTCATATTGACACGAAAAAATTTCTCACCTTTGGAGGGTGTTAGAGAATCAATTCATTATTTTGAATTATAAAGCTTCTCTATACAGAAATATCCCAGCTAATAAATGAAGACAGAATTTTAGATTTAGAATATCACCATGAAGTAATGGATCCCAAGTTTTAATGTTGAGTTTCAACAACAGACAACATCCCATATCACATGATAAGAGACAATCAGACTTTACATGCCTCCTGATGAAAGAATGTGCCATCACCTATGAAGTGTTCTCACCCACACCCCCCAAAACTTAGCCTAGAGATATGATCAAAGTCTGTAGATGCCACCATCAATTATGGGAAAAACAGAGGAGACAGGAACGCGTTGAACACCATAAAATGCAATCAACAAAATTGAGACTGTGGGAAACGCCTCAGGGCAAGCTACCTGGGTTCTTTAACAAATATATTACCAGGGGAATAAAGAGATGGAGAAGCAAGCTGTAGATTATAAGAAACTAAAAAAGACATGTCTCCCATTGCAATCTATGGACCCTATTTGGATCCTGGTTCAATCAAACACACTTAAAAAAAACAAAACAAAACAACAACAACAAAAAACCCCAAGAAAAACAAAAAAACCCCTAAACAAATAAATAAACAAACAAACACTTGCTCCTTGCATTTATGAGACAATTGGGAAAATGACCACTTGGGATTTTTGATGATATTAAGGAATTATTATTAACTTTTTAAGTGTGCTGGTGTATTGCAGTTATATATTTTTAGAGTCCTAAGAGAGATAATCCTGAAATATTAATGGGATAAATCTTTGGGGTCTGGAATTTGCTTCAAAATAGAACGGAAATGGAAAAGGTACATGCCAGAAAAGACAAAACAAGAATGGTCATGAGGTGATCATTGTTAGGCTGGATGAATGTTCTGTCTGCACTTGGGTCTATTTGAAAGTTTCCACATAAAAAGTCGTGTTTGTGTGTGTGTGTGTGTGTGTGTGTGTGTGTGTGTGTGTGTTTTAAGTCAATGTGATGAGTCAAAAATTTTCCTCTGAAAAAAATGAGGGTTGGGAGCCAATGTTCTAGGAAACCCCTCCCAGAACTTATTCTCTCTCCAATTAAAAATAACCTTTTATTTTTATGAAGCAATATTCATTGTAGAAAGTTATCAAATACTGAAAAGCAAAAATAAAACATCATATTTCCACCACCCAGAGGTTACCATTTAACAGCTTACTGTATAATGTTACAGGATTTTTTTCTATGCATATGTTTTTTAACAAAACAAGATCATCCTGAACATGCTGTTTTGAAAGCTGCTTTTCCCCATTCGTGGTCTCCACCTCTCCATATCAATAGATTTTCATCTTATCTAGTACCCAGGCCATATATACATTTTCCTAATTGTGCCCCAAAGTGTTCTGGTGTCTTAACGTGGCTGCCATAACAAAATGCCATAGACTAGTTGGCTCAAACAACAGATGTTGATTTCTCAGGGCTCTAGAGGCTGGGAAATCCAAGATCTACGTGTTGGCCAATTTGGTTCTTGGTCCAAGTCCTCTTCCTAGCATGCAGACAGCCACCTTCTTGCTGTATCCATACATATCAAAGAGTGAGAGAGCAAGAGAGTGAGAGAACAAAGTGGGGGCAGGGTCTGATTTTTCTCTCTCTTTTTAACTTTTTTTTTTTTTTTTTGAGAGAGAGAGAGAGAGAGCGCACGTGCACGAGAGTGCATGAGTTGGGAGATGGAGGGAGGGGCAGGGAGAGGGAGAGAGAAAATCCCAAGCAGGATCCACACTGTCAGCACAGAGCGAGATGTGGGGCTTGATGTCATGAACCGTGAGATCATGACCTGAGGCAAAATCAGGAGTCAGACACTCAACTGACTGAGCCACTCAGGCGCCCCTCTTTCTCCTTTTAAGAGAACACTCATCGCATCATTAGGGTCCTACCCTCATGACCTCACCTGAACCTAATCACTTCTCAAAAGTCTTCCAAATGCTATCACATCAGAGGTTAAGGCTTTAATGTGTGAATTATCGAAGTAGATTCTATCCAGACCTGGGAGTTGCATCTGGTTGTTATGGTTCTTCCTCCCTTCTAATTTGTCACATTTTCTTTGCTTCTTTTGCTCCCATAACTCTGACTTGTAAGATAGCCCGGGCCATTTGTATTAAAGAATGCCACACTCCCTGCATATGCTTGGATGCCTCCTCTGGGTACCTCTACAGTTTACAAGTCCTGGGGATTGGGGCCTCTTGTCCCTTGTTAGTCAGACCCCAGGTGCCCGTAATGCATGTGCCTTCAGAGCGGCAGACCATTCTGATGCTCTAGTTTCCATTGGTCCTCTGCCATCTCCAAACTGCCCCTAGGATGCAGTGAGGAGCATGTTGGCTGGGGACTCATCTGCCCCAGGGCAATTTTCTGCCACCAAAAAATGGCTGTGAGTCAGAAACCCTGGGCAGGAAGCACCAGACATGGTGTCACCGCCATCTAAAAAAATTTCCACTGACCAAGTGGTGACCTTATGCTGATTGTGTGTGACATTCCTGCCTTAAAGCCCAGGGATGGGTGGGACGGTGCAATGTACACATTCCAGAAATTTCAGAGTAATGAGGGGAAACCTTCTGGAAAAATTAGAAGCTAGAGGGAAATTTTTAATTATATGTGTTATTGATTTCCCTGCCCGTTAAGATCTGAAGTCATTTTGTTCGTTGAGTAACATAAAATGTATTCTTGTATTTGGGTCATAAAACTGTCATGGTTGGTCTACTTAGAGATATGTAAATCTAAAAGTGAAGAACATACCCCCTCCCCCCCATTTTGAGGTTGGGGCTGAGTGAGAAAGTCAATGGGGGAAAAGTATTCCCCTTCCTCTCCATTTTTCGGTCTATCTCTCCCAGCTAGGAGGCCCTATGGTAAGGGAATAAAGGTGGTTCTAACAGGAACTTTTTAAGGGGAAAAACCCACTTGCTCAGGGTGGGAGGGGGTCCCTGACAACAAATCAGACCTGGGGAGGGACAGTCAGCTTCTAAAATTCTCTCCTGGGGTGTGGATGTGAGTCGTCCACCTCTTTTCCACCTAACCTTGCCACCCTCCATCATTGCTCTGGAAGAGACTTGCCCCCCAGCCCACACCTTCTGCCGTGGATGGAGCATTTCCCTTCCTTTGCCATTCTGAAGGAGAGGGAGGGGGCACTGCCCTGTCCACCAACAGACCACCGCTCTTTATACTCAGGAGGGGGGGACCACTGAGAATTTACAGTGTTGGGGGTGAGGAGGGTACAAGAGGACAGCAAGGAGGCCAGCCATTGCTCCTGGAGGTGCAGATGAGGAGGCAGCACAGAACCACTGGACCGGGTGCACAGAGAGGAGGACTGACAGGGCTCAGTGATGGAAGTGCCCTGCTAAGGAGGCAAGCAGCAGCCCCTCCCACAAGGGTGAGTGGGATGAACCCAGTTGGCTAGAAAGTGACCTAGGGATGCTTGGTGCCCTGGGTGGGCCCAGTGGACACGAGTCCCCAACCCTGCTGGTATTGCAACCCAAGAGAAAACTCTACCACTCGGGTGGTGTGTTAATCAGTAGTTAGAGCATGGTTCTCCACTTGGCGATTTTGCCCCCTAGAGGACATCAGGCAATATTATTTGTTGTCACAACTGAGGATGAGGTTGCCCCTGACATCTAGCAGGTAGAGGCCAGAAATGCTGCTAAACTTCCTACAATGCACAGGACGGCCCCTCTCAACAAAGAAGCATCTGGTCTGAACTGTCAATAGCATTGAGGTTGATAAACCTTGACTTTTGAGGTCAAGAAGCCTTGAGTTAGAGTATCTTGACACTTTGAACATGGTACTTTGACAGGGGTGCCTGGCTACCTCAGTAGGTGGAGAATGTGACTCTTCATATTGGGCTCTTGAGTTCAAGCCCCACATTGGGTGTAGAGCTTATTGAAAAAATAATATATATTTTATATTAAATTATATATGTATTATATAATCATAAATTAAAAGCATATATTATATAATAATAAATAGAAAGTATATATTATATATACATATACATATATATATAGAGAGAGAAAGAACATGGTACCTTGAGATTTCTATTGTAAAATCTAACATCTTTATTCCGTTCACAAATCTGTGTGTTTTTGTTTTTGAGTGTGCCAGTAAGACTTCATATTTCTTTTCTTTTTTTTTTTTAACATTTATTCATTTTTGAGAGACAGAGTGCAAGAAGGGGAGGGGCAGAGAGCGGGAGGGGGGAGGGGAGGAGACACAGAATCCGAAGCAGGCTTCAGGCTGTCAGCATAGAGCCCGACGTGGGGCTAGAACCCACGAATTAATTGTGAGATCATGACCTGAGCTAAAGTTGGACGCCCAACCGACTGAACCACCCAGGTGCCCCAAGATTTCATATTTCTAATTCAGACTGTTAGGGATGAGGAATTACACAAAACCTTCCTAAAGTTCCAACCTTCATCATTTGACTGGCACTTGAAGTTTACATTATTTTTTTGTTAACCATTGGCTATTGACCCTGATGGCAGGCACAATGCAAGCTCTAAAATCACATTTCTACTTTTAAAAGTCAGCTTTATTGACTTATAATTTATATACAATAAAATGCATGCACCTGAAGTCTACAGTATGATGAATTTTGACAACTCTATATACCTGCAAACATAAGTTTAAAAAAACTATGTTTAGATTTATGGAGTAACGGTTAGAAACACAGACTTTGAAGTTGATCGGACATGGGTTCAAATCCCAGCTCTGCCTTCTAAGCCTTGGTTTTCTCATCAGTAAATTGGACTAATAAAATCCACCAAAGGGGTTACCCTGAGGATAAAAATGACCCGCTTGAAGTGTTTAGCTCAGGGCTTGCCTGGCACATGGAGAAGTGTGTTGTCAGTGGTCATAATAGGCATGAGTATCAGTGTCCTCACCATTTCCTGATACACTTGGCTAATAGAATCCTTTTTTTCTGGGGGCACCTGGGTGGCGCAGTCGGTTAAGCGTCCGACTTCAGCCAGGTCACGATCTCACGGTCCGTGAGTTCGAGCCCCGCGTCGGGCTCTGGGCTGATGGCTCGGAGCCTGGAGCCTGTTTCCGATTCTGTGTCTCCCTCTCTCTCTGTCCCTCCCCCGTTCATGCTCTGTCTCTCTCTGTCCCAAAAATAAAATAAACGTTGAAAAAAAAAAATTAAAAAAAAAAAAAAAAAAAAAAAAAAAGAATCCTTTTTTTCTGTATCTACGTGTCTTCCCAGGATAAGCACACTTTCCCCATGGTTACAGTAATTGTAATTGTATATACACGTGCAATTTCCAAACTAATATTTCCAACTTCTCTCCTGGGCTCCAGAGGAACAGGGCAGTTTCCCCCTAGGCCCACCTCAAAAACAACATGTCCCCCCAAACCACCCATCGTGACTTGGACTGCCCATCTCAGTCAATGCCATCCCATCCAGAAATCTCTTTGCAGAAGTACCTGGTTCCTTTCTCCCTCACTCACACCGCTCATTCATTAGGATATCAGTTTAAGTGCTTCAAAAGAGACCCAAACAACAATGGCTGAACCGAAAAGGGAGGTTATCTCTTGATTATATAAGCATCTAGACATAATCAGTCCACAGCGGACCTAGATGATCCAGGATAATCCAGGCTCTTTCTGTTTGGTTGCTCTGCCTTCCAAGGGTATTGCCTTTGTTCTACAAGGTCTGAGTGACTCACTCCCAGGTCTAGTTTTCATGTAGCAGGATGCTCCTGGCGTACAATGCAGCAGACTGCATTTAATCCTCATGTCACCTGAGAGGCAGCGGTTTTGTTAGGTTGAGCTGTGTAAAATTGCCATTTTTGTTGGTCAAATATGGTAGGTTATTGGCAATCTTATTCAACCTCATAGTAGCTCTACTTTACAGATAAGGACTCTGATGCACAGAGAAGTCAAGTAATTTGCCCAAAGCCACACAGCAAGTGAATGGCAGAGAAGGAATTCAAATCTAGAGTCTCCCTCAAAGCTGGGCCAATGGAAGATTCTTCAGAATGAGTAAGTCTCAGTTCTCCTGTCCCCAGTGTGCAACAATGAACATTGGAAAGCTACACAGCAGTTCAAGACAGAAACAGCAACAGCTTAATATGGCTATGTAAGAATGTCACAAGACCATCTATGAATTTTTTTCCCCAAATGAGTGATAAGATAAGACACTCTTTTTCTTGAAGAAACAGAGACAGAGCAATGGCCCCAGAGTAGTGTGGCTGACAAGACTCTGAACAAGAGGGGAGATTTCAACTGAGTCTTGAAAGCAGAGGAGGGTTAGTTCCATTGTGTGTGTGGTGGTGGGAGTGATGTTCAGTGGTGATAAGCTCATTCTAGGATATTCTACAAAAGCTTGAGATGTCATCTATGAAGATTTGAGTCTCCATCATTACTTGATTGTGTGCGCACACATGGGAGTGTATACCCCCATGCGCACACGGGTGTATACACTCCCATGTGTATCTGTGGATTTCTTCCTGTAATGTCTCCCTACGTTGTCACTTTGCATGTGTGTACCTAGGTTTGTCTTTTCGTGTTTCCATCTGTCTTTCTGTATCTTGGTGTTGTTTTCTCTTTCTCCCTGCCCTTCATCTCTTTCTTTCTTTCTTTCTTTCTTTCTTTCTTTCTTTCTTTCTTTCTCTTTCACAAACTCTCTCTCATCATCGGTCTCTCCCAGTCTTTGCTTTATAATTGGTCTCATATAAATCCTAAGTACATTTTTTTACTATTCATTGCACATATTAAATAGTTTGATGTGCCCTGCCCCTAATTTAAAATGCAAACGGACAGAATGTTCTATCCTTCCACCTAAATTTCTCTTCCATTTTATTGTTCCTTCCCCTGTCCTTTTACTGAATTAATTTGTTTTTATCTTTATCAAGTCAGACATGCACAGGATTTTAAAAGTCAAAGAGTAAAAGACTGAAGAAAAGCAAGCTCACCTCATTACACTCTGGACCCGCTTCTCAGATTTAATCGTTTTCAAGTCTTTCAGCCATTTCTACTGGTATGTACCTCCTTGTTTCTCAGTAACATGCTTGTACAGCCATTTCTTGATTTTTTTCAGCTTTCTGTACAATTTCATAAAACAGAAAATGAGAATTTAACTCTTATACTTCCATCCCCAAACACAACTCTTCCTCTTCCTCCCTGAAAAAGTTATACCCTCGGGTGCCCAGCTGGCTCAGTGGGTGGAGCATTCAATGCTTGATCTCAGGTTGTGAGTTCAAGCCCCATGTTGGGTGTAGAGATTACTTAAAAATAAAATCTTCAAAAAAAAGTCATATCCTAGTTTTTAATCAGAGAAGAATTCAGTGTTCGTAATAATATTATTATATACATATTATTTAACCTGAGCCATGTCATAGACTATGGTTGTATTTTCTTTCTTGGAGTTTTCTTTCCCTAGAGTTAATTGTCTCAAGTTTTTGTTTGTCTGCTTTCTAGGAACCTAACAGGAATTCAGTCCCCAGCAGGTGATTCATCAGCTTAAGCTTTTTCTTGGAGACCTTTGTCCTACAGCTCTTCATCTTCCTGTTACACTCTAGAAGGCCTGTCTGTCTGCTGCGACACAGCTCTCACCCTGGGACACCCGTTACCTCTCTCCCTGCTCCTATTCCTATTTTAGTATATGTGCTGCCGAAGCGAGCACACCCTGCTCCTATTCCTGAGTCCACGGTTCCTCTTTCTTGGATTAGTCCTTCAATTTATGGAAGCCCATACCCTTCCTAGGAAAGTGCACCAGGGAGATTTTTTTTTTTTTTTTTTTTTTTTAGATTTCACATACCTGAAACTGTCCTACCCTAAGTGGATTGACAGTTTGGATTGACAGAATTCTTGGTGCGCAATCATCTTTCCTCAGAATTTTTTTTTTAATTTAGTAATCAGTCTCTTTAACAATAGTTTTTCAACAAAAATATGCTAAAACTAATATTGTGCTTCTCCACGGAAGGTTTGCTTTTTAAAAATTGAGCTATAGGGGCGCCTGGATGGCTCAGTCGGTTGGGCAGCCGACTTCGGCTCAGGTCATGATCTCGCGGTCAGTGAGTTCGAGCCCCGCGTCGGGCTCTGTGATGACAGCTCAGAGCCTAGAGCCTGTTTCAGATTCTGTGTCTCCCTCTCTCTGACCCTCCCCCGTTCATGCTCTGTCTCTCTCTGTCTCAAAAATAAATAAACGTTAAAAAAAAATTAAAAAAAAAATTGAGCTATAATTGGGGCGCCTGGGTGGCTTAGTCGGTTAAGTGTCTGACTTCCACTCGAGTCATGATCTCACGGCTTGTGAGCCAGAGCCCCATGCTCTCAGAGCCTGGAGCCTGCTTCCAATTCTGTCTCTCTCTCTCTCTCTCTGTCCCTTCCCCAGCTCACACTCTGTCTCTCTCTCTCTCAAAAATAAATAAACATTAAAAAATATTGAGCTATAATTGACATAGAACATTGTATGAGTTTTAGGTATACAACATAATGATTTGATGTAGGTATATTTCCTCAGAGTTTTGAAGGCATTGCTTTATTGTCTTTCTTTTTTAAGTTTTATTTATTTAAGTAATCTCTACACCCAATGTAGGGTTTGAACTCACAACACTGAGATCAAGAGTCACACACTCTTCAACCAAGCCAGACAAATGCCTCTACTTTTCTTTCTTTTTAAAAACTGTTCTTTTTGGGGCGCCTGGGTGGCTTGATCGGTTAAGCGTCCGGCTTCGGCTCAGGTCATGATCTCACAGTCTGTGAGTTCGAGCCCCGCATCGGGCTCTGTGCTGACAGCTCAGAGCCTGGAGCCTGTTTCAGATTCTGTGTCTCCTTCTCTCTCTGTCCCTCCCCTGTTCATGCTCTGTCTCTCTCTGTCTCAAAAATAAATAAACGTTAAAAAAAAATAAATAAAAAATAAATAAAAACTGTTCTTTTTGTATGGAAACCAATTTGACAATAAATTTCATATATTAAAAAAATAATAAAAAAATAAAAAATAATAAAAAATAAACACACAAAAACTGTTCTTTTACTTTTCAATAATAAAATAAAATAAAATAAAATAAAATAGTTCTTCTACTTTTCAATAATATTGTTGAGAAGTCTGAAGTCATTCTGATTCCCTATTATTTCTCTCTATACACTTGCAGGATCTTTGATTTGGCTTATGTGCTCTGAAATTTCAAGATTTCTTTGTCTTAATATAGATTTATTTTAATTGTATTAAATACATATGGGACATGGGATCTCTCCACCTAGAACCTAAGTTTCTTTGATTCTGGCAATTTTCCTAGAGTTATTTTATTTTATTTTTGGATAATTTCTTCCCATCTAATTTACTCTTTAAAACTATTGTTTTTTGATGTTGGATCAATCTCCTAAATGGATTCTTGAATTTTCTTATTTTTTTCTCTCTTATTTTTTATATCTTTGCCATTTGTTCTACTATCCAGGGGGGTTTTCCACCTTTTCTTACCAATCCTTCTACTGAATTTTTCATTTTCAATACCCTATTTAAAATTTTTAAGAGCCTTTTTTTTTGGTTCTGAATGTTCCTTTTTTAACGGTCTTCTGTGTTTCTTCAAGGATGAAATATCTAATCTTATCTATCCAAAAACCAGCAACATTCATTTTTCTTTCTTTGAGGTTTTCTACTCCAGCTTCTTCCAAGGTCATTTTTTCTCTTTGTTGCTTTGGTTTCTATCTTTCATGTCACAGGCTGGTGTGACCTTCAACTCTCTATTTATATTATCAATATCTGAAGTTCCTTCTCTTGAGCAAGTTGGTTACTCTAGAGAGAACTCCATCAATCATCAGTGGAGAGTGGGGGAAGAGGAAGTCATAATTCTGGCTTCCAGCAGTTAGAAAGGTGAACAGAGGGAGAGGGGCTGGCTGGAGGTCTCACTGCCCTCTGCTGTGTTACATCCTCAAGCCAAGAGTTCCTCTTGTTTAAACCTCCCCAGAAAGTCAATATCACATCTTAAGCTTGGACTTGGGGAGAAACTGTTATCTTGCTCAGAGTGGTGAAGGGGAGCGGAGAATCTTTACCAACTTTATTTTAATTGTGGCAAAATGTACTTAACATAAAATCTATCATCCTGACCATCTTTAAGTGTACAGTTCAGTAGGGTCAAGTACATTCACACTATTGTGCAACCAATCTCCAGAACTCCTCACCTTGCAAAAGGGAAACTGTACCCAATAAACAGCAACTCCCCCTTCCCCCTCTCTGCAACCACCATTTTACTTTTCGTCTCTATTTTTTTTTTAATGTTTATTTTTGAGAAAAAGAGAGAGAGAGAGACAGTGTGAGCTAGGGAGGGGCAGAGAGAGAGGGACACAGAATCTGAAGCAGGCTCCAGGCTCTGAGCTGTCAGTACAGAGCCCAACATGGGGCTTGAACTCACGAACTGCGAGATCATGACCTGAGCCGAAGTCGGACACTTAACCGACTGAGCCACCCAGTCACCCCACTTTTTGTCTCTATTTGACTACTCTAGAAATCATGCAGTATTTGTCCTTTGGGCTTATTTCAGTAATAGTATCCTCAAGATTCATCCACGCTGTAGCAGGTGTCAGAATTTTCTTCCTTTTTAAGGCTGAATAATATTTCATTGTATGTATGTACTGCATTTTATTTATCCATTATCTGTTGATGGATATTTGGGTTGCTTCTATCTTTTGGCTATCGTGAATAATGCTATGAGTATGCATGTACAAATTTCTTATAAACTTTTATTTGATCTCTTTGTTCACCCCCATTTGCACTCCCACTTTCAGGAATGACTGGTATCTCTGACAAGGGAGCCCTTCTGGGGGCACCTGGTGGCTCAGTCGGTTAAATGTCCGACTTCAGCTCAAGTCATGATCTCACTGTTTGTGGCTTCAAGCCCTGCGTCAAGCTCTGTGCTGACAGCTCAGAGCCTGAAGCCTGCTTCAGATTCTGTGTCTCCCTCTCTCTGCCCCTCCTCTGCTCACGCTCTGTCTCTCTCAAAAATAAATAAACATTTAAAAATTAAAAAAAAAAAGGGAGCCTTTCTGGGGTACTGTGATGCCAGTCAGCTTTCTCCTGGGCTCCCCCACAGCTGGCTTAGGTCTCAGCTTTCTCTGGTCTGCTGTGATCAGAGACGAGTTACTGTGACCAGTAACCACTGTCCTTCCACTTTTTAACTTCGAAACATTTTGTTGCCATTTTCTCCTTTCTGTTTTCTTTGTCTGTGAGGGGTTTATGTCTTAACAGAAAATTGTTTATTTGATGGACATTAAGGCTCTTAAAGATAAAAAAAAAATTGTTTACTATCATTTTAGTGGGGTTTCGGGAGGGAGACAATGGAAACATGAGCGTACCTCCATATTGACTCAGTCTCTAAATTGTGTTACTTTTAAAAAATTATTTTAGAGAGAGAAAGAGAGCGGTGGGGAAGAACAGAGGGTGAAAGAGAGAGAGAAACTTAAGCAGGTGGAGCCCAACTCGGGCTCTATCCCATGACCCTGGGATCATAACCTGACCTAAAATCAAGAGTCAGATGCTCAACCGACTGAATCACCTAGGCGGCCCTAAATTGTGTTATTTCTGAGTAATATGATTTCTGATTTTCTTCCCCAAAAAATCAGTGGCTTCCAATATTTTAAATATTATTTTCTTAGTGTAAATATGGATGTGGTTATGAAAAACAATTTGGCAGTTCCGCAAAGAATTGAGTGTAGAGTTACCATATCACCCAATGATTACACTCCCAGGCCAAAAGGATTATAAGCATATGTCCACACAAAATGTATCCATGAATGTTCATAGAAGCATTATTCATAATATCCAAAAAGTAGAGACAATTCAAATGTTCTTCGGCAGATGCCTGAAGAAAAAAAAAAAAACGGAATGTGATATATCCATACCATGGAATACTGTACAACCATAACAGTGAAGGTACAATATGGATGAACCTTGAAAACAGCATGCTATGTGAAAGAAGCCAGACACAAGAGATCACATATTGTATGATTCCATTTATATGAAATATCTAGAACTTGCAAATCTATATGGAAAGAATGTAGACAAGTAGATTAGTGATTACTAGGGGACAGGAAGGAGGGACACATGGGGAATGACTGCTAATGGGTACAGAATTTCTTTCTGGTGATGAAAATGTTCTGGAATTAGATGGTAATGATGGTCGCATAACACTGGGAATATACTAAAAACCACTGAATTGTACATTCATTTACCACAATTTAAGATGTACCACCATTTAAGATGGTGAATTTTATGGTATGTTAATTATATCTCGACATATATATATATAATATATGAAATATAAATCTATTATATTTATATAATTATATATAAATCTATTATATATTTATATATTATATAAAAATATAAATCTATTATATTTATATATAATACTTATATATAAAATATAAATCTATTATATTTATATATATTTATAATATTATATCTCAATTTTTTTTAATGTTTGGGTTGAGAATAGGAGTGAAAGCTAGGACAAAAAAAATTTAAGTCAGGGACATAAAACTTCAATAGTGCATCAAATTCTCTTAGTCATGGATTGAGACAGTCATGATCTCGAGTTCGTGAGTTCGAGCCCCACATCAGGCTCTGTGCTGACACCTTGGAGCCTGCTTCAGATTCTGTGTCTCCCTCTCTCTCTGCACCTCCCACACTCACACTCTGTCTCTCAAAAAATGAATAAATGTTAAAAAAACAAAGAAGCTCTTTAGGGACTGATATGGAAAGATTTCAGATATGTTGGGTTTTTGTTTTTTTTTTTGCTTTGTTTTGTTTTGTTTTTGCTTGTTTGTTTTTTAAGGGATTTTATTTTATTATTTTTAAGTAGGCTCCATGCCAACATGGGACTTGAACTCACGACCCTGTGATCAAGAGTCACAACTGGGCCAGTCAGGCGCCCCTCCAAGATACATTGTTAATGAAAAAAGCCAGTTGAAAAAGCAGTGGGCTACACGTTGTATACAGGCATACTTCAGAGATATTGCGGGTTTGGTTCCAGACCATTGCAATAAAGCAAATATTGCAATAAAGTGGCTCAAGTGAATTTTTGGTTTCCCAATGCGTATAAAAGTTATGTTTATACTATACTGTAGTCTCTTAAGTGTGCAAGAGCATTATGTCTTTAAAAACAATGTATATACCTTAATTTAAAAATACTTATTGCTGGGATGCCTGGATAGCTCAGTCGGTTAAGCATCCAACTCAATTTCAGCTCAGGTCATCTGCACATGGTTTGTGGGATCCAGCCCTTGTGGGATCCAGCCCTATGTCGGGCTCTGAGCTGATAGCGTGGAGCCTGCTTCAGATTCTCTCTCTCCCTCTCTCTCTCTCCCCTTCTCTGCTCGTGTTCTCTCTCTCTCTCTCAAAATAAATAAACATTTTTAAAAAAATAAAAACACAAATACATTATTGCTAAAAAATGCTATAACCGTCATTGGAGCTTTCAGTGAGTCATAATCACTGATCACAGACGACCCTGACAAATAGAATAATAATGAAAAAGTTTGAAATAGTCCAAGAACTAACAAAATGTGATGCAGAGGCATGGAGTGAGCAGATGCTGCTGGAAAAGTGGCACCGATAGACTTGCTCAACACGGGGTGACCATATATCTTCAATCTGTGAAAAATACACTATCTGCAAAGCACAATAAAGCAAAGAACTATAAAATGAGATATGCCTGTATATGCCAAACTGGAGCTCTGGTACACTTGATTTCTCCCAGATAAGGGAGCAGAGGTACAGCTGTGGACCACACAGTCTGGAAATTAGGGAGAGAGATTTTTCACAATATCTCCTTAGATCTTTTTGATTTTGAATGGTGTGGCCATATTGCTTATTTTTCAAAACCAAATTAAATTGAAACTTTAAGAAGGGAGCGTCCTCCAAATACGTTGGAATCTATAGATTTAGATTCTGTCTCCTTAACATCACTTTCACCCATCCAGTCGTCTCTCACAAAACCCTTGAGGAGGTCCCTACTGCTTTTTACATCAATTTCAAATTCATCAACATGGCATTCACAGACCTCATGATCTGGCCCTTTTCAGCTTTCTCTCTCTGCCTTCTTTTCCAAAACCTCTAGTTCCGGGCTGCCGACTTCCTTCCAACTCTCCAAGGGAGGCAAGTTTCTCACCTCCATGACATTGTTCAATTTTTCTCTACTCGGAGCCCCTTTCTTCCCCTAACCTCTCCAGTTCAACTCTACCCTTGTTCCAGGATTCAACTCTTGTGTTACTTCTTCTAAGTACTTCTTAGTACTTAGAAGTATTTAGAAGTACTTCCTTCCCCTCCTCCGAGGTGAGTTAGACAACGCTTCTCATTTGTTAAGTCTTGTCTAAAGACTGATTGTCAAGACTTTTGGCCAGGACCCCTACTAGGTGCTTGTAGGTACAGAAATCAAAAACATAGCTTCTGCTCATAAGAAAACAGCCGATTAGTAGAAAGGTACCCATTAGGGTAAGATCAGTGTCTCCTCACGAGTTCTAAGACCCCAGACTGGTAAGTCAACTTGAGTGTGGAATTTTCAATCTTTCAACTGACTAAATAGTTCTGCCTTCCTCCCCTGTCCTTCTAGGACACTGTGCACACAGCAGCCAGAATATTATCACATTGTAGTACAGAACTCAATTGTCCTGTTTATCTCCTCTACCAGATATCATGCTCCAAGAGTGGGGAGTAAAAAAAAAAAAAAAAAAAAAAGTTTACGTCAAGTTGGTGGAATTATAATCAGGTCTTGAAGAATGGAGATAATTCCAGCCCTTGTTGTAGATGTGGAGGCGGAGGGACATTCCAGCTGGAGGGAACAGGGTGAGCAAAGGAGAGATGTGGCAAGATCAAAGAAGACACATGGTTCCCTGTGGCTGTAATGAAGGATGAGTGTATGTGTCTGTGCAAGTGCTCGCATGCTGGGGGCGGGGGTTGTGGGAGAGCTGTGTGAGATAAACTGGGTTCACATTATTTGAAAGATCTTGAGAAAAAAAGTAACACAATCAGATCTGAGTTCTAGGAAGGAAACTCGTGGTGATTTAGAAGATGGATAGAATGGAGGGTCTTAGTTGCACTGTTATAACAGAATACAGTAGATGGGGTGGGGGGAAGGGTGGTTATATACAACAGACATTTATTTCTCACAGTTCTGGAAACTAAAAAGTCCAAGATCAAGGTGCTGGCAGATTTGGTGTCTAGTGAGAACCCACTTCCTGGTTAATAGACAGCTGTTTTCTCACTGTCTTCACGTGGCAGAAGGGACAAGGAAGCTCTCTTGGGGCCTCTTTTTTTTTTTTAATGTTTATTTATTCATTTTCGAGAGGGGGTAGGGGCAGAGAGAGAGGGAGAGAGAGAATCCCAAGCAGCTCTGCACACGGCTCCATCTCATGAACTGTGAGCTCATGATCTGAGCCGAAATCAAAAGTCAGACATCTAACTGACTGAGCCACCCAAGTGCCCCTCTGGGGCCTCTTTCAGGGCACTATCACATTCATGAGGGCTCTTCCAAAAGGGCCCACCTCCCAAAGGCCCCATCTGCAACCACCATCACACTGGGGTTAGGATTTCAACTTACAAGTTTTGGAGGGACACAAATTCAGTCTACAGCAGGGAAAGAGATAGGCAACAGGGAGATCTGTTAGGGGTCAGCAGGACTGGTAACTAATTGAACATGGAGAGTTGGGGGGAGATTCTTGCTGGACCTTCCCTTCAGTCTCCATGTGCACCAAATCCCCTGTTATTGACTTTACCACCTCAACTGCCACTGCCTTGGCTTAGTATTGCCCATCTTGGCCTCTGGTCCAAGGCAGGCTATAAATCTTCATGCCTTCCACTTATACAGTCTACACTGCTAAAGAAATTATATAACCTTTATATAATATACATATATATTTATCACCTTTATCAAGATATAATTCACATTAAAAATATATAATTCATATACTATACAGGGCACGTGGGTGGCTCAGTCGGTTAGGCATCTGATTCTTGATTTCGGCTCAGGTCATGATCCCAGAGTTGTGGGATAGATCCCGTCATTGGGCTCTGTGCTGGGTGTGGAGCCTGCTTGAGATTCTCTTTCTCCCTCTGTCCCCCTGCCCCAATAAAACAAAATTAAATTAAACTAAAATTCGCATACTATACAATTCACTCATTTAAGGTATACATTTCAGAGGTTTTTAGTATATTCAGAGTTGTGCAGCCATAACACAATCAGCTTTAGAACATTTTTATAATCCCCCAAAGAAATCCCACACCTTTTTGCTGTCACCCCCCCAATGTTGCTATTCTTCCCAGTCCTAGACAACTACTCATTTACTTTCTGTCTCTGCAGATTTATCTATTCTGACATTTCATATAAATGAAATCATACGAGTGGTCTTTTTTGTGCCTGGATTCTTTCACTTAGCATGTTTTCCAGGGTCATCCATAGTGTCAAATAATACCCCATTGTATGGATATACCACACTTTGTTTACCTGTTCATCAGTTGATGGAAATTTGGATTGTTTCTACTTTTTTTAAAGTTTATTTATTTTAAGAGAGAGAGAGAAAGCACAAGTGGGGAAGGGCAGAGACAGAGAGAAGGAGAGAGAGAGAATCCCCTCTGCCAGGATGCAGCCCGATGCAGGGCTTGAACTCACAAACTGTAAGATCATGACTTGAGCCGAAATCACGAGTTGGACACTTGACCAACTGAGCCACCCAGGCCCCTGCCACTTTTTTTTTAAATTGAGTACATTTAACATACAGTGTTATATTAGTTTCAGGTGTATAATATAATGATTCAGCAATTCTATACATAATTCAGTGTCCACAGTAAGTGTACTCTTAATCCCCTTTATCTATTTCACCCACTTTTTGATTGTCATGCATAATGTTGCTATGAACATTCACATACACATTTCTTTTTTTTTTTTTTTTTTTTTTTTTTAATTTTTTTAACGTTTTTTATTTATTTTTGAGACAGAGAGAGACAGAGCATGAACGGGGGAGGAGCAGAGAGAGGGAGACACAGAATCGGAAGCAGGCTCCAGGCTCCGAGCCATCAGCCC
Source organism: Panthera onca (assembly GCF_046562875.1). Taxonomy (NCBI): domain Eukaryota; kingdom Metazoa; phylum Chordata; class Mammalia; order Carnivora; family Felidae; genus Panthera; species Panthera onca. Next base: position 7,595,741 of record NC_138354.1, read on the forward strand.
AGAGCCCGACGCGGGGCTCGAACTCACAGACCGCGAGATCGTGACCTGAGCTGAAGTTGGCCGCCCAACCGACTGAGCCACCCAGGCGCCCCTCACATACACATTTCTGAGTGGACAAAGGTTTTCAATTCTTATGGGTATATACCTAGAAGTGAAATTGCTGAGTCCTATTTGAGTAACTAACTGCCAGACTTCATCCAAAGCAGCTGCACCATTTTACATTCCCACTAGGCAGGTAGGAGGGTTCCCATTTCTCTGCATCCTCACCAATACTTATTCTCTACCTTTTTTATTTTTATTTTTAAAATTTTTTTGTAACGTTTATTTATTTTTGAGACAGAGAGAGAAAGAGCATGAACGGGGGAGGGGCAGAGAAAGAGGAAGACACAGAATCCGAAGCAGGCTGCAGGCTCCGAGCCATCAGCCCAGAGCCCGATGCGGGGCTCAAACTCACAAACCGCGAGATCGTGACCTGAGTCAAAGTTGGACGTTTAACCGACTGAGCCACCCAGGCGCCCCAACCTTTTTTTAAATTATAGTTGTCCTACTGGGTGTGGAGGGGTATCTCATTAATTAGGGGTTTTTATTTACATTTCTCTAATGACTAATGATGTTAAGCATCTTTTTATGTGCTTATTGGCCATTTGTATATCTTCTTTAGAGAAATGCCTATTCAGATCCTTTGCTCATTTTTAATTAGGTTATTTCTCTTATAATATTGAATTGTAATAGTTCTTTATATATTCCAGATACAAACCATTTATCAGATACATGACTTGGAAAAAATATTCTCCCATTCTGTGCGCTGTCTTTTGCCTTTTTTTTTTTAAGATTTTATTTTTTTAATTTTTATTATTATTTAAAAAATTTTTTTTAATGTTTATTTATTTTTGAGACAGAAGAGAGACAGAGCACAAGCAGGGGAGGGGCAGAGAGAGAGGGAGACACAGAATCTGAAACAGGCTCCAGGCTCTGAGCTGTCAGCACAAAGCCCCATGTGGGGCTCAAACCCACAAACTGTGAGATCATGACCTGAGCCGAAGTCGGATGCTCAACTGACTGAGCCACCCAGGCACCCTTTTTTAATTTTTAAAAAAGGTTTATTTATTTATTTTGAGAGAGAGTGAGAGACAGCATGAATGGGGGAGGAGCAGAGAGACAGAGGGAGATGGAGAATTCCAAGCAGGCTGTACACTGTCAGCACAGAGCCTGACGTGGGCCTCGAACTCAAGAACTGTGAAATCGTGACCTGAGCCGAAATCAAGAGTCGGGTGCTCAACGACTGAGCCATCCAGGTGCCCCAAAGATTTTATTTTTAAGTAATCTCCACACTCAGCATGGGGATCAAGAGTCACATGTTCCACTGACTGAGACAACAAAGTACCCAGTCTTTTTGCTTTTTGATGATGTCCTTCGAAACACACAAGTTTTTAATTTTGATGAAGCCCTATTTATTTTTTCTTTGTTTGCTTATGCTTTTGGTGTCATACCTAAGAAAGCTTTCCCAAATGTAAGGTCACAAAGATATATGCCTATATTTTCTTCTAGGTGTTTTACAGTTTTAACTCTTACATTTAGATCTTTGGTCCATTTTGAATTAATTTTTGTGTATGGTGTGAGTTAGGAATCCAACTGCATTCTTTCACGTGTAGATATCTAGTTGTCCCATTAATGTTTGTTGAAAAGACTATTCTTTCCCTATTTGGTTTTCTTGGCATCCTTGTTAAAAATGAATTTACCAAAAATATAAGGGTTTATTTCTGGACTTTCAATTCTATTCCATTGATCTGTATGTCTATCCTTATGCCAGTACCACACGATATTGCTTAGATTTGTCATAAATTTTGAAATCAGAAAATGTGAGTCCTCCAACTTTGTTCTTCTATTCCAAGATTTTTCTGGATCTTCTGAGTCCCTTGAATTCCCGTATGAATTTTAGGATCAGGTTGTCAATATCTGCAAAGAATCCACCTGGGATTTCTATAGGAATTGCGCTGAATCGGGAACTATTGCCATCCTAATAATATTATTGCCATCGGGAAGAACTGGGAAGTATCGCCATCCTAATAATATTAATCTCCCAACCCATTAATAGAGGATGTCTTTCCACTTATTTCACTTTTCTTTCATTTTTTTCCAACAATGTTCTTTGTAGTTTTCAGAGTATACATTTTACACTTCTTTTGTTAAATTTATTCCTAAGTATTTTATTATATTTGATACTATTGTGGGGGTTTTTTGTTGTGTTTTTTAAAGTTTATTTATTTATTTTGAGAGAGAGAGAGACAGAGAAAGAACCAGCGGGGGAGGGGCAGTGAGAGAAGGGGACAAAGGATCTGAGCAGGCTCTGCGCTGACAGCAGAGAGTCCAATGCAGGGCTTGAACTCACGAACCATGAGACCATGACCTGAGCTGAAGTCGGCCACTTAACTGACTGAGCCACCCAGGCACCCCTATTTTTGATACTATTGTAAGTTGAGTTCTTTTAATTTCACTTTCAGACTGTTCATTGCTAATGTATAAAAATAAAATCGATTTTTGGTCTTGTATCCTACAGCCTTACTGAACTCACATTCTTATTTTTTTAAGATTTTTAAGATTTTAAAGATTTTTTAAAATATTTTAAAATTTTTTTAAAAAAGATTTTAAGTAATCTCTACACCCAACATTGGGCTCAAACTCACAACCCCAACACCAAGGGAACTCATGTTTTAATGATTTTTTTTTAGTGGATTCCTAAGGAGTGTCTATATATGAGATCATGTCATCTGTGAATAGAAATAGTTTTACTTCTTCCTTTCCAATCTAGATGCCTTTTATTTAATTTTCTTGCCTAATTGCACTGGCTGGACTTCCAGTACAATGTCTAATAGAAGTAGTGAGAGAGGACATCCTTGTCTTCTTCCTGATCTTAAGGAGAAAGCATTCCATCTTTCACTGTTAAGTGTGATCTTTACTGTAGGTTTTCTGTAGATTCCCTTTATTAGATTGCAGAAGTTCCCTTAGTCCTAGTTGTTTAATGTTTTTATCATGAAGAGGTGTTGGATTCTATCAAATGCTTTTTCTGTATCTATTGAGATGATCATATGGTTTTTTGGTTTTATCCTAGTGATAAGGAGCATTACATTAATTGACTTTTGAATGTTAAGCTGATCAAGCATTACAGAGATAAATCCCACTCAGCCATGGTATATAATCCTTTTTATATGTTTCTGGGTTCAGTTTGCTCATAATTTGTTGATGATTTTTGTGTCCATATTCATATTGGTCTATATGTTTTCTTTTCTTTGATGTCTTTGTCTGGTTTTGGTATCAGGGCAATACTAGCCTCATAGAATGAGTTGGGAAGCATTCTTTCCTACTCTATTTTTTGGAAGAGAGTCTGTAAAGAATTGGTATTAATTATTCTTTAATGTTGGTAGAATTCATCAGTGAAGACAAATGGGCTGGGCTTTTCTTTATGTATTGTTTGTTTTGTTTTGTAATTCAATCTCCAATTATAGATCTATTCAGATTTTATATTTTTTTCTTGAGTCAGTTTCCATGGTTTGTGTGTTTCTAGGAATCTATTTCATATAAGTTATCTAAGTTACTGGCATGTAATTGTTTATAGTATTCCCTTATAATCCTTCCCCCTCAACTATTTTTGGAAAGGCCAGTAGTAATACCTCTCTTTCATTCCTGATTTTAGTTAATTTGAGTCTTTTTTTTTTTTTTTTTTTTTTTTTTTTTTTTTTATTGATTTTTGGGACAGAGAGAGACAGAGCATGAACGGGGGAGGGGCAGAGAGAGAGGGAGACACAGAATCGGAAACAGGCTCCAGGCTCCGAGCCATCAGCCCAGAGCCTGACGCGGGGCTCGAACTCACGGACCGCGAGATCGTGACCTGGCTGAAGTCGGACGCTTAACCGACTGCGCCACCCAGGCGCCCCTTGAGTCTTTTTTTTTTTTTTAACTCAGTCTAGCTAAAGGTTTGTCAATTTTGTTGATCTTTTCAAATAAGTAAATTTTGATTTCAAGATTTTGGTTTTATTGATTTTCTCTACTTTTTTTCTATCCCCTATCTCATTAATTTTCACTCTAATCTTCATCATTCCCTTCCTTCTTCCTGCTTTAGGCTTAGTTTGCTCTTCTTTTACCAGTGTCTTAAGGTGGAAGATTGACTACTGATTTGAAGTCTTTCTCCTTTTGTAAAGTAGACATTAACAACTATAAATTTCCCTTGCTGAGTACTGCTTTGGGTGCATCTCCTAAGTTCTGGTATGTTGTTCATTTTCATTCATCTCAAAATACTTTTTAATTTCATTTATGATTTCTTTTTTGACCCAGGATTATTTATGACTGTGTGGTTTAATTTCTACATATTTGTGAATTTCCCCATTTTTTTCTATTGTTGATTCCTAATTTCATTTTATTAAAGTTGAAGAACATGCTTTGTATGATTTCAATCTTTTTAAATTAATTGAGATTTTTTTATGGCCTAACATATCCTGCAGAATGTTCCAAGTGCACTTAAGAAGAATATACATTCTGCAGTTGGTGGGTGGAATATTCTATAGATGTTTGTTGGGTCTAGTTAGTTTATACCATTGTCCACATCTTGTATTTCTTTCTTTTTTTTTAATGTTTATTTATTTTTGAGAGAGAGAATGAGCATGAACAAGGGAGGGACAGAGAGAGGAGGAGACACAGAATCCAAAGCAGGGTCCAGGCTCTGAGCTGTCAGCACCGAGCCTGAGGTGGGGCTTGAACTCACGAACTATGAGATCATAACCTGAGCCAAAGTCGGACGCATAACCAACTGAGCCACCCAGGCACCCCAACACATCTTCTATTTCTTTGTTGATCTTTTGCCTAGTAGTTCTCCCCATTATTGAAAGAGAGGTACTGAAATCTCCTACTATTTTATTGAATTATCTGTTTCTCCCTTTGATTCTGCCAGTTTTACTTCATGTATTTTGGGTCTCTATTGTTAGTTGCATATATGTTTATAATTGTTATATCTTTCTGATGGATTAATCCTTTTATCATTATAAAATGACCCTTTTATCTCTAATAACATTTTGTATTTTCTTTTTTTAAAGTGTATTTATTTTGAGAGAGAGAAAGCATAAGCAAGACAGAGCGACACAGAGAGAGGAACAGAGAATCCCAAGTAAGCTCTGTGCTATTAGCATGGAGCCTGACACAGGGCTCAATCTCTCGAACCGTGAGATCATGACCTGAGCTGAAGCCAAGAGTTGGACGTTCAACTGACTGAGCCACCCAGGTGCCCCAATTTTTTCTTTTAAAATCCCTTTTGTCTGATGTTAGTATGGTTACTTTATCTTTCTCTTTTGCTATTTTCATGCTATTTCCCTTTTACTTGAAGCCTTGGGCTTTGAGTGATCCTAAGTGGACCCTGTCCACAGATGATTGGACTAAGGGCTGGCTAACGGAGAATCTGAGTCTAAAAATAGCCAAATTAATGAGATTCTCACTGCTTAGGGAGGTGAAAATGAGAGAGAAAAGGATGACATGAGAGAGGCTATGTGGGCCATGAGAGACAGAAGAGACAGTAACCAGCCCCCAGCCCAACCTCAGACTCTGATTTCCAATTCCAGCCCACATATATCCTTACAATAGGCCCACACCCTTTTTTCCCCTAAAATTTCAGAGTTAGCCCCATTTCTTGCAAACAAAATACCAAACTACCCTAACAAATACTGAATTTTATTCCAGGAGTAGAGTCACAAACAACAGAATTTCAGAAGAGATATAGAAACTTCTGTAATAATTGAGTGGAGAAAAAGGAAGGGATGATCTCAACATCCCTGCAGGGGAAGTTAGAAGTCCATCGATTGATAAAAGTTACTAAAGTCTTGGTATTCAGATGCTACACCCATTGAAAGTAAAGCTTGGTGGACTTTATTGCTATTCCTTTAGAGCACATAAAATCACCTGAAGTACTTTTAAAAGCCTGGGTGCCTGGATTGCATCCCCAGAGATTCTGGTTTAATTTTTCTGGGGCAGGCCTAGGGCATCAGGATTTTTCAGATCTCCCTAGTTGATCCTAAAGTACATCAACATTTGAGAACCACTGCTTGCTAGACATTCTAAAGGAATAAGGAGTATAAAGGCCGTAGGATTAAATGGACATTTTTTACAGCATTTGGTGATTTGCATCAAGAAAGGAACAAATAGGGGTGCCTGGGTGGCTCAGTCGGTTGAGCTTCTGACTTTGGCTCAGGTCATGATCTTGCGGTTTGTGAGTTCGAGCCCCGTGTCGGGCTCTGTGCTGACAGCTCAGAGCCTAGAGCCTGCTTTGGATTCTGTGTCTCCTTCCCTCTCTGCCCATCCCCCACTTGTGCTCTGTCTCTCTGTGTCTCTCAAAAATAAAAATAAATAAATGTATAAAAAATTTAAAAAAAAAAGAAAGAAACAAATATTAGTCTCAGAACACCTGAGTACATAACAACATTCAAGGCCAGCTTGTGGCCCTGCAGCAAGAAATATCTTTTACTATGAGCCAGTGGTTGGAAACCACTGAAAATTAGATCCCTAAAGTGAATATTGATTATCTTCTATTTCTTGAGTGGTGGGTTTACCAGTGTTCATTTGTTTTTACACACAATAGTTAATATGTGTAATATGTATTCTTTGTATGCCTTCAAATATGTTACCACAAAAATTTTCTGCCAAATATTTTACAATAAAAAGGGATACAGTAAATTGCCAAATTACTGCATTTGTTAAGTTCACAACTGTGCTGGGTTTCTATGGTTAAAATAAAGCTTTTGATTATCAAAGACCAAAATCTTGGCAGTTGAAATAGCAATATCTTGAGAGGATGGAGCTCCCCAGTCTCCTGGGCCCCTCCAAATAATTTCTACTGCATTCATGATTACCAAGCAAATGTGATGAGTCACCTCATAATGAGGAACATCTGGTCATAGGAGTTTGGAAATACCATGAAACCAAGGATGGTGTGCAAAATCTGAGCAGGGAAAAGAGGAATTATAGGCAAAAAGAATTGCAGGAATTTTCTAAGGAGCTGTTGCAAGAGTGACTATGTGGACTTGAAGCCTGTGGGTTCATAATCAAGGAAGATGGAATAAATAAAGGAGGGTAGACTGTTACTTTATTTCCTTCTTCCTTCATTTCTCTGTCTCTGTCTCCGTTCCTTCCCTCACCCCCATTTTCCTTCTCTTCCTGCATACATTTTGGCTGATTATACTTTGTCAAGCTGACACTGAAGAGGGTAATGGTTCTTGGCACATCCTAGATGAATAAATACCAAAGACTGAAGGAGAAAGGAATGACAGTGTGTTACCACTGCTGTGGCTGCCTCCCCCACCTACACCTCATCTTCTTCAGAAAAATTCACTACTGATGAAAAACTAAGTAACAAAATCTCTTTTGGGGATGACAGATGGGGAATGTGAGCAAGGGGCAGGTCACGGTAATAGTTGCTCCAGCCAGGAACAGGAAGAAAGGCTTTTAACAAAAATGAAATTACTGATAACACTGGGAAAGGAAGAAACTAGGTGGTTAGACCCAAGGGGAGGCAGGTCTTAAAGTAAAGTGGGTGGACCATCCAGTCTCTGTTCTTTGCTAAAGCCAACCTGACATTCTGCTAATGGCCATATAGGTTGTTGAAATACCGAAATGCTTTCTTATCAGTTGGTAAATTGCTACCTAGAGTCCCCTGATGCCTCACCCCCATCTACCTGACTCCAGGCCACCAAACCTCCCTCTCATCCAGCAACTAAAGGGTTAACATCCAGCACAGCTGTTGGCCTCCAGGAATCTGACTTAGTGCTAAAGTCTTCTAATTGACTGGTGACCATGTGGTAACCAGCTGCTAAATATTTTGAATATCACCCCTAACTGTGGCCACAAAAAAGCAAAAGCCAAGTAGGTGTGGTAATTCGGTGCAAGAAATGGCCTAACACACTGAGTTGAGGTTTTGGCTTCTGCTTAAAGTGTTGGCAGGAACAGAACAGATAGGCAGGCCTGGGTTCTACTCGGTTTGTACAGCAAAATAATCCTTAGTTCAATGAACAAAGATGTAACTCAAGCCAGCATGCTACAGAGTCACAGGCCTTCTGGCCATAAAACCATCCCTGAGTCAGTTATTACCCCAGATCTCCTTAAAGAGGAGGATGGAAGCCTTGCAGGAAGGCTGCTTTGAAATCATTCAGTTCTCCAGATTGGTTCCTAGCAAAGATTAACAGGACTTGAAAAATAATGGAGGGTTACCTCAAGCTTCATTAGGTATATTGATATATGATAAAAGTATTCTTTCTGTTTCTGTTTACCCACACCATCCGGCAGCTGGCAGGTGTACCAGCATATCTTCACAGGGACCCAGTCCACTTGATCTAGGGTGACCAGCTCTCCAGTGGGCATGTGATGGTCTGAAAATCCCAGGAAACCACTGGTCAACAGGGATGGTTGATCACACTAATTTACTCCTCCATGAATGTCACCTTAAGCTACTACATTGATGATATCATCCTGATTGGCCTTGAACATTAGGAAGTAGCATGAATCTTTTGGTATCCTGCTGAGACATGAAGGCAATGGGGGTGTGAGGTAAAACCCAAAGAAATACGAGGACCTGCCATATTAGTGAAGTTCTTAGGAGACCACTGGAATAAAGTACAGTGGAATATCTCCTTTGAAGTGAAGGGAAGCGGGAGGAAATAAAGAGCAAGTTGCTACATTTTATACCCTTTCAACTATAAGGAGTTTTGAAAGCAGCACATAACTCTATTCTAACACGACTTTTTCTACTGCAAGAAACAAACATTCACTCGGTGGAGTTCAAGCAAGGGAAATAGTTGAGACAGACCAACTATCCTCGATCTGAGGCTATAGTGGGGTCAGGCTTAGTGCAGGTTGAAACTCAAGGAAGTTCTGGATCCAGAAAAACTCTAGGAATAGGAATTTATGGATTTACTTCTATCCCAGATGGTTTATGTGGCTTACCCACTATCTACCACCCCAGTTAGTGTTGGTCTCCTTCCATCTGATTCCACATTTCTCACCTGAAAACCCCAAGAAAGAGAATCTAATTGCCTTTTCTTTTTTTTTAAATGTTTTTATTTTTAATAAAGTTTGACATGTACATAATTTAAAAAGTTAAATACTTCCAAAGCCTTGTTAGAAAAAAATAGGTGCACTTGGGTGGCTGAGTCAGTTGAGCATCCCACTCTTGATTTCAGCTCAGGTCATGTTCCCAGTGTTGTGGAATCGAGCCCCTCATCGGGCTCTGTGCTGAACATGGAGCCTGCTGGAGGTTCTCTCTCTTTCTCTCTCTGCCCCTCTCCCCCACTCCTTCTCTCTCTCTCTCTCTCAAATTAAAAAAAAAAAGGAAAAAAAAAGAAGACCTCTTTTAATCCTTCTCTATTTCTAGCTCCTCAGAAGTAAGCACTTTTTTAGTTGTTACAGATGATTATTTTGGTATCTGGTATTTATCTCCATATTTCCAAATAATTGGTTATATTTTGAATTACTGATATTTTTCAGTTTTCCCATGACCTATTAACTTAGCACTGTGCACAGTAAGATCTAGCTTTCATTTCCTAGTCACACACACACACACTTCCCCTGTCACTATCCTCTGAATATACATTTGTTATGTAGTTAGAAAGATATTTAGAGTTATATTTTTATAGCTATGTAAATCTATTCACGATTGAGCCATATGTTATAATGTTATTATTTTTCCATTTGTTTTCCTTGGAGTTAATAATTGCCTTGTCTTTTTTGTTTGCATAGTTTTCTAGGTATTTATTCTTTTTTTTTATTTTATTTTTTTATTTTTTTATTTTTTTATTATTTATTTTTGGGACAGAGAGAGACAGAGCATGAACGGGGGAGGGGCAGAGAGAGAGGGAGACACAGAATCGGAAACAGGCTCCAGGCTCCGAGCCGTCAGCCCAGAGCCTGACGCGGGGCTCGAACTCACGGACCGCGAGATCGTGACCTGGCTGAAGTCGGACGCTTAACCGACTGCGCCACCCAGGCGCCCCTCTAGGTATTTATTCTTAACGGAACCCCTGATGTATAAATGTCTTTTCATTATTTTCAAACATATGGAGTAGACTGTCACAAAAATAAAGGTGTGTTGCTGTGCCTGACAGGTGAAGGGAAATTATTAAGTCTTCTATCAGTTTCATTGTCCTAAAGAAATCCTTCCTACAACCTTCTGACCTTCTCCACTCTGGTCTGGCTGCTGTGTAGGCCTCCGCACAGCTGTTGTCTTGCAATCTCCCTTCACCAGCACCCTTGGGACTCCCTTTACCTTTCTGGTGTTGGATATCTTCATTCATGGATCCCAAGTCTTCCTCCTTCTTGCTTAATCCCTTCACTTCAGTAGTATACTCTACCAGTAACTTCTGAGAGAGTGCTCAGTAAACATTCAAGACTGTGTAGCAGAAACTGCGATTCCTTCCACCCATGTCTGTCTTCTATTTTTCCATAGTAATAGAGGTTTTAGCTGGGCACAAGATCATCCAAAATAAAGTCTATATTTTTACATTTTCTAGCTTCCCTTGCAGCTAGGAATAGCCATGTGACCAAATTCTGACCAAAGGGATGTAAGCAGAAGTGTTATTTGGCAGCTTCTGAGAAAGTTCCTGAAGAAATAGAGGACAAATGTCCCTTGTTCCTTCTTCATCTTCCCTTCCTCCATCTGGAGGATGCAACCATCCTGGACCATGAGGCTGAGAGCCATACCCTGGGCATGGCAGAGTGGGGACTGGAATGAAACTGGGTTGCATGGAACAAAGCCACTCTAGTGACCTGTATTTTTATGTGAAAGAGAAAAAAAATTGTAACTATTGTTTAGGTTTTCTGTCACTTGCATCTAAACTGACATTAATGAAAATATCTTTATTCTAGAGTAATTCATAATTGCATGTTGGCTGTGTATGAAATTGCAGGTTGGAAATCATTTTCCTACAGAATTCTAATGCCTTCTAGCTTCCAGAGTTTCTATTATAAGTTCTAATTTGGATCATTTGACCATTAGAAACTTATATGGTTCTTTTTTTTTTTTTTTTTTTTTTTTTTTTTTTTTTTTATCTCTTCAATTCTAAAGTTCACAAGAATGTGCCTTGGTGAGGTTCTTAGTTGTTCTTAATTATGCTGGGACACTTGATAGGTCCTTTATGTCTAGAAACTCATGCCCTTACATTCTGGGAAATTTTCTAAAAAATTTTCAGTGATACTCTTCCCTCCATTTTTTTCTCTTCTCTCTTTCTGTAAGATCTATTATTCATATATTGGATTTCTTGGGACTGTTCCTTTCATTATCTCATATTTTCTTCCCATCTAATTTTGAACTACTTTTTAGGAGATTTCATGAACTTTACCTCTTCTGAGTTTTTCATATTTTGCTTTCCAAGGGTTTCTCACCACACCATGGGTCATATTTTCCTGCTTCTTTGCATCTATGTTTTTTTTTATTGGAGGCCAGACATTGTGAATTTTACATTTGGGTGCTGGATTTCTTTGTGGTCCTTTAACTATCTTGGACCTGCTTGTTGGGATGTAACTAAGCTATTTGGAGATAGTTTGTGACTTTTGTTACCGAGGACAAAAGCAGCATTTAGTCTAGGGCTACTCTAGCTCTCCTGCTAGGCAATACCCTTTGGAGTATTCTCAATGTCTTGTGTATTATGAGATTTCTCCATTCTGGCTGTTAGGAATGTGAACTATTGCCAGGCTTGTGCAATCTCCAGAAATCATTTCACTTGTTCCTTTCAGGTAGTTCATTATCCAGTCTTGAGTAATTTCTTCATATACATATGATGATAAGTAGTCAGCTCAAGAGTTGGGATTAGTGCTCTAAAGATCTTAGGGGCTCTTTCTCTGTCTCTGCAGCTCTCCCTGCAACATTTTGTCCTGTAAACTCGAGCTCTCTTGGTCTCAGTTCTATCTTCTCAATTCTAGGTGGTCTCTGCATGGATTGTCCTCTTTGCACTGCAGACTGGGAATTCTCTCCAGGCAGCATGCTGGAGCAATTGTAGGACTCACCTCATTCTTTTCCCTCTTCTCAGAGATCACTGTCCTGTGCCTACCCATTGCCCAATGTCTGAAAATGACTGTTTTGTATATTTCGCTCATTTTTAAATTGTTTAACACAGGAGGGTGAATGCAGTCCCTGTTATTCCATCAGAGGCAGAAGTCTCCTTGCGTGTCTCTTCACATCAGACAGTTTTAAAGGCCACAGGCCATGGTATAATTTGCCTGTCTTAGGATCATGGGTCTTCTTACCCTCCAATCAGTTGTGACCGGGGACCATTCTACTGCTACAGTGGGTTACCCACTCAGTGTGGGCTAGGGGAAGACTGGTTGATTTCCTTAAAAGAATCTGTGGGCATGGAAGGGTCCATGTCCAACATGCGTAGAACAACCCTACTGAGGAGTCCTTCTTTGGCTCACTTAATTGTTAGCCTGAAAAAATGTCCATTTGAGTGAGAAGAAGAAGAAGAAAAAGGAAGTTGTGAAATTAGGCTGCAGAGCAGGATGCCCTTGTGTCCTTGCCAACCCAGTGGTGCTGGAGGTGTCTAGTTGACCAAACCACTGGCATGCCCTACAGAGAGTCACAGTGGGGGGCCCCTGGGGTTTTGAAGCAAGACCACATTTCAACATATAACTATTCTCTTGTCAGGAAACATCCCCTAGCTTGTTGCTTCTGAAATCTGGTATAAATATCTGGGATGAAAAGTTACCATGAAACCTGAACTCTACCTCACATCAAAAATGGGCAATCCAGAAGCTTTCCGCTATTCAGTAAATTTCAAATCCTGAATGCCTAAATTACTTGAGTATGTTGTTTCTGTCTTTGTACCCTTCCCACTTCCCCAGTCAAGCATTCTTTTACTTGCCACATTGTTCCTCATCCTCAACATTAGCCCATGGGAGGGAGCCCACCTATGATTAATTAAGCAAGGGTAAATGATTCTGGCCAGATCTACAGATGGTTCTATGTGGTATATGGTACCACCCAGAAGGAGACGCAGAATTATTATATAAAAAGCCCATGGAAAGTCCCATTTTGAAGATGGAAGCATAAAACCAGCATTTCCCCTTTACCTTCTTGCAACAATCCAAGAGCAATGGGGAGAATTAGAAATGCAGGTGGAAACACTGCCATAAGTAGTGGAGTTCTAGCAGAGGTGCATGTGGAAGGACAGGTGGCAAGTCACTGTTATTCCAGATCTCAAAAAGAGCCAGCAATACATTTCTTGAAAGGTGAAGCGGCAAACCATGGAGCAAAAAAGCCACCTCAGAGTGTGTCTCAGGTGTCTGGGATGGTGAATTGAGTAAGCAGAGGGGCAGAAGCTTCCTGGACCTAGTCTAGCTCTGAGAAGCAGAAGAAGTGAGGTGAATGACAATCAGGAAAGCCATTGCATGGGGAAGTCTCTGTCTGGGGTAGCAAAGTAAAGGAAGGACTTTGCACTATGAAAGCCTCTACAAGAAAGTAAGGAGTTGAATGACTTCGATGACATAATTAATATGGTAGATCTCATTATGAAACACATCCAGTTTCAATACCCAATGAGAAAATTCACAGAAGTTAGCTATATATTAGGTTTCAAAGAAAGTTTCATTAAGTCACAAAAAATAGAACTAATATGTGCATCATTCTCTGATCACTATGTAATATAACTACACATTAATATTAAAACTAAGGGGGTTGCTTGAGTGGTCCAGTTGGTTGAGCGTCTGACTCTTGATTTCAGCTCAGGTCATGATCCTGGGGTTGTGAGATCGAGCCCCAAGTCAGGCCCTACGGAACCTGCTTAAGATTCTCTCTCTCTCCTTCTGCTCCTCTCCCTGCCTCATGCACACTCTCTCCCTCTCTCTAAAATTTAATTAACTAATTAATTAATTAATTAAACTAAAGGGGGAAAATGTCCCTATCACCTGAATATTTTTTTATTATTCCCTTTTAAAAGAAACTCATGAGCCAATAAAGAAATACAAGAGGCGCCTGGATGACTCAGTTGGTTGAGTGTCCGACTTTGGCTCAAGTCACGATCTCACAGTTTGTGAGTTCGAGTCTACATCAGGCTCTGTGTTGATAGCTCTGACCCGGAGCCTGCTTCAGATTCTGTGTCTCCCTCTCTCTCTGTCCCTCCCCTGCTCATGATCTTTCTCAAAAATAAATAAACATTAAAAAAAAATTTTAAAAAGAAATACATATAAGAATACAAAATACTTTAAAATAATAGGGGTACCTGGGTGGTTCGGTCGGTTAAGTGACCAACCTTGGCTCAGGTCATATCACTGTTCATGGGTTCGAGCCCTGTGTCTGGCTCTGCACTGACAGCTCAGAGCCTGGAGCCTGCTTCAGATTTTATGTCTCCTCTCTCTCCGCTTGTGCTCTCTCTCTAAAATAAATAAACATTTTAAAAATTAAAAAAAAATAAGTACAACATATCAGCATTTATGAGGTACAAGTAAGACAGTACTCATGAAATATTTTTGTCTCTAATAAAAAATTACAATAAGTAAGCATATAACTCAAGAAATTAGATAAAGAATAACAAAATAAACCAAAGGGGGTAGAAGAGATAAATTAATAGAAACAATCAGAAATTAAGTTAGAAAATGAAACACAGCCAAATTACTAGATTAAATGGGAAAAGACGGATGCTTCTTTTTTTTTTAATTTTTTTTAACGTTTATTTATTTTTGAGACAGAGAGAGAGCATGAATGGGGGAGGGTCAGAGAGAGGGAGACACAGAATCGGAAACAGGCTCCAGGCTCTGGGCTGTCAGCACAGAGCCCGACGCGGGGCTCGAACTCACGGACCGTGAGATCATGACCTGAGCCGAAGTCGGCCACTTAACCGACTGAGCCACCCAGGCGCCCCTCTTTTTTTTTTTTTTAAGATTTTTTTTAAGTAAGCGCTACACCCAATGTGGGGCTCAGACCCACAACCCTGAGATCAAGAGTTGCCCGCTGTACCAACTAAACCAGCCAGACGCCCCTGGATGCTTCTTCAATATGATAAAATACAATTTATGTTAGCCAAAAAGTCAACATCAAGACGTATGGAGAAATAAAGATATACTCCCATTAAAGTAAATAATTTTAAGATGTTAACTGGTGTATATGTCTCCATGGGGCCTTGCTTCTCCTCTGCCTGCTGGACCGGATGTGTTCCCTCCTCACTCTGCAGGCATCAGTGAGCATCCTCACGAATTCTGCTTATGGGCCACCTGTTAGCCCCCAGCCTTTCCCATAGTACATCAAAAGACAGAGGTGATATTTTGTTAAGACCCCTTTGTAAGGTTCCCATGCCTTGTCCTAGTTCATGCCAATTAAAACTCTAATTAGTAAATGAGAAGGACCACCAGACCCCAGGCAGACAGTCATAGCCAGAGAAACTACCACTTGGTTGTAGAG
The DNA here is from genome assembly GCF_046562875.1 of Panthera onca. Taxonomy (NCBI): domain Eukaryota; kingdom Metazoa; phylum Chordata; class Mammalia; order Carnivora; family Felidae; genus Panthera; species Panthera onca. Next base: position 7,611,153 of record NC_138354.1, read on the forward strand.
TTCCTTCTGATATTTCTCTCCTTATAGTAGAAGAAAAGATGTCTACTAGTATCTAACTAGTTCTAGATGCTCAAACAACTTAATTAGACAAAAGAAAGTAATTGGGGACCAAAAAAAAAAAAAAAAAAAAACCAGGAGAAGCTAAAACTATCCTTATTTGAAGTTAACGTGATCTCTATCTGGAAAAATGAAGAAAATCAACTGGAAAAAAAGTATTATAAACAGTAAGTTAAGGGGCACCTGGGTGGCTCAGTCAGTTAAGCGTCTGACTTTGGCTCAGGTCATGATCTTGCGGTCCGTGAGTTCAAGCCCCATGTCGGGCCCTGTGCTGACAGCTCAGAGCCTGGAGCCTGTTTCAGATTCTGTGTCTCCCTCTCTCTCTCTGCCCCTCCCCTGCTCATGCTCTGTCCCTTTCTGTCTCAAAAATAAATAAATGTTTAAAAAAAAATAAATAAACAGTAAGTTAATTCAGTAGGAAGCTGGACATAGTCCTGAAGCCCTAATGGACCACCAGACTTCTTGGGCACCTGTCAGGAATGTCGTAGCAGGTCAACTCTATCGGGTCCCTTCTTTCACAGAGGGTGTGGTGAATTATACACTCTGGAAGGAACATTTATTCTGTATTTGGGTTTTCTTTCCCCACAGGTCATGCCTCTGTTTTGCCACTCTTGGAATTACTGACTTTACAGAACACAGACAAAACTGTCTCCAACCAAGGAGCTCACTTCCCAGGGACAGGAATGAGACAGTTGGCAAGCCATGGGCCGTTATCATATTTCCCATCCACCAGAAGCAGCTGGCCTTACAGAACAATGAAATGGTGTTCTGAAAACAGATCTGGCAGTATCCAAGAGACTGCACCTGTGAGGCTGGGACACTTTCTGGTAGAAAGTGACATGTGATCTCAAACAGTGACTGAAATGCAGTGTCAGTTCTCCCTCGGCCAATACAGAGGGCTGGGGTGGGGGGTGGAGGGTGGCAGCTCTTAGTATTTTCGCTTTCAAAAGATAATGGTATGCTTCCCATACCCCAAACCACTCATGCTCTGTGGGTGTAACTGTCCAAGATGAGGTGCTGTCATCAGGGAACTCAGTAAGGGTTCCACCTGGCCTTTTGGAATTCCTCCTCCCTCTAGGACAATTGCAGCAAAGGGTGTTCCTGTACTAGCTGTGCGACCCTGATTATAAAGGGGAAGTAGGGTTGTTAGTCCCTGATAGGGCCAGGGAGAGGCAGAGGTGGTTGCCTCCTTTTGCTGGGCATCGCCACACCCAGAGGCACAAATTAACAGAAAACCATCAAAATCCATATTAATGTATCAATTTTCCTCCCCCACTATTGTACATATCAGGGTTTGGTGGTAGCTAAGTCTACCAATTTGTCCCAGGTTTCAGAACAGTAAGAAATAACTTTTGGCTACCAAGAAATAGAGGAGGAATGGGCAGCACTTTGAGACAGTGAACTCTGAAACTTAGAAGGAACATTTAAAGTGGCCTGAGATGTCACATCTGTCTTATCTGAAGGTGACTTGACGTTGCCTCCTTTTGGGGTCACTGAAGTACTTTGTGCCTGTGATAACAAACTACACATTGGGGTGTCCAGGGCATAGTTCTGGGCCCGCTTCTGTCTATATGCTGTACCTAAACAAACGCATCCAATTCTGTGGCTTTAAATAACTCCTATATACTGATGACTCCTTCACCTACATTTCCAGCTCTGGCCTCACCTGCAAATCCAGACTATATATCTATCTGCCTATTTGATCAGCTCTTTGGAGGCCTCACAAGGATCTCAAACCAACATGTCCAAGGCAAAGCTACCAATTTCTGTCTATCAGCATCCCCTAACCTGCTCCTGCTACAGTCTCCCTTTTTTCAATAAATGACACCATAAGACAACCAGTTGCTCAAAACAAAAATCTAGAGCTGCTATGCCCAATATGGTAGCCTCTAACTACATGTGGCTATTTAAATTTAAATTTAAATTAATTAAAATTAAATTAAATGAAAATGTCAGGTTTGCAGTTTTACTAGTCACATTTGAAGTGCTTGATAGCCAGTAGCTGCCATATTGGACAGTCAGATACAGAGCATTTCCACCAGCACAGAGAGTTCTGTTGGACAATGCTTCTCTAGCGAGGTTGCCAGGGATTCCTCTTTCCCTTACCTCCACATGTAATCCATGAACAAATCCTATGGATTTTACCTCCAAAACATTCCCAGAACCAACCCATTTCTCTCCAACTCACTCCTGCCGCCCTGGTATATCCATCTATGCCACCATCACCTGGACTGCTGAACTCACTTCTTAATTGCCCTGATTCCAACCTTCCCCACCTATAACCATTTCCCCTATTGTAAACAGAATGATTTTTTTTTCTCAGAACTGAAAATCAGATCATGGCTTGCTCCTGCTACAATTCTTCCAATGATTTCTGTGGCAGAGACTGTAGTTTATGTAGTTTATCTTTATGTCCTTTCTTTCTTTCTTTCTTTCTGCCTCAATAATGGAACTTCTGAAATTTAGGTGAGCACATAGAAGCCCAAAATAAAGAACATATTTTCCAGAGTTCCTCCTTGCACTTAGTGTGGTCATGTGACCAAGTTCTGACCAGTGAGAGCCAATGAAGTTGTGTGCAGTCTCCTGGCATGTCTTTAAAAAGACATGTAGCAGGTATGATGGCTGAAGCTGGAACAGATCCCAAGGTGAACTTGGGAGTGGAGGTAATGCCCTGTGAGCAACAAGATAGAAGAAGCCCGGGTCCCTGTCATGGTGGAGCAACCCACCAGCCCTGAAATGCCTACCTAGATTTCTACATGAGAAAGAAATAAACTTCATTTTGTTTAAGTCCCAGTTATTTGAGGTTTTCTGTCATAGGACCTAATTCTAACTAATACAGCTTCCCATCATACTTAGAAGAATATTCAAACTCCTTACCAAAGCCTGGAAGATTCCACACGATCAGTTCTCACTCCGGTACAATCCCCTCCATTCTTCCCTCAGTCATCATGCTCCAGTCACTCTGGTTTTCTTTTTTGCTGCTTCAAAACACTGACTTTCTTCCTGCCTTAGGGGCTTTGCACCTGCTTTCCCTCCGTTTGGGTTGCTCCTCCTCAGATCTTCTCATGGCTAACTCCTTTCAGTTATTCGGGTCTCAGCTTAAATATCACTGAGGGACATCATTAGAGATGATTCCCGTAGCCAATCTAAAACACCCAGTGAGTCACTCTCCTTTACAATACCTTATATTAATTCTCTGCATAGAACTTATCACTAACTGATGAAGAATTTCAGTTTGTTGTCTGCCTCCCCCTCCTAGCAGGTAAGCTCCATGAGGATAGGAATTTTAATGGGTTGGTTTACTGCTGGACTTCCACTGTCTAGCACAATGACTGAAATCTATATTAGACACTCACTACGTGTTTGTCAAATACTATTCCACGGATAGTGTGCTGGTAAAAGCAGGGTTTCTAAAGTCAGACGACTCAGATCAGAATCCTGGCTGGGCCATGCAACAGTTGTGTGACCTACGGCAAGTTGTATAATGAAATCTCTGTAAAATGAGATTTCCTATGGCATAAGGTAGGAGTGAATGAAATGGCACTTATAAAACAAGCGCTCTCTCTCCTTCTCCCTCCCTCCCTCCGAGAACTCCCTTCTTTTCCTCCTCCCCTCGGCCCCTCATACGCCATTCCTGGTCCCTTATATGCCACTTCATTCTGCTTTTCATACCTCTCTGCACAGTCTAGCGGAGGCGATGCCTTTGAAATTTGGCGGGAATTAACGTCATCAGCCGGGAGGACCAGGGCTGCGCACGCGCGAGACACCGACTCTTTCTCGCGCGCTAACTTTGCCGCCGCGGTAGCCAATCAGAGTTAACGTCAGAGCCAGCGTTCCGAGGACTCACCAATCGAATCTGGGAGGCGGGCCGCCGTGGAGGCAGTGGCGAGAGGGGGCGGGGACGGGGAGAGGGCACGCACGGTTCTAGGGGCAGAGTCTCTGAGGACCAATGGGAAAGGCCTGAGGGTGAAGGCGGTGGGGCGTGGCGTTGGCGGCTCCCGCAACCCAAGGCCGTCCAATGTCGGGCCAATCAGAGTGAGGAGGTGGGGGGAGAACAACCAATCAGCGTGCAGAATAGGCAAGGCAAGGGGTTGAGGAGTCTCGCGCGGACGTCGCCGGCTCCGTAGTTTCTGTCAGGGGAGCCAAGCGTGCGGAGGAGGCTGAGGAGGCGGGAAGGCGGCTGTGGTTGAAGGGACGATTGCTGATTTGCGGGGAGGAGGTCCGAGGGTGCAGGCAACCATGGTGATGGCGGCGAAGAAGGGTCCAGGCCCGGGTGGCGGGGTCAGCGGGGGAAAGGCGGAAGCGGAGGCGGCCTCGGAGGTGTGGTGTCGCCGGGTGCGGGAACTGGGCGGCTGCAGCCAGGCCGGGAACCGCCACTGCTTCGAGTGCGCCCAGCGCGGGGTCACCTACGTGGATATCACCGTGGGCAGCTTCGTCTGCACCACCTGCTCAGGCCTCCTGTGAGTGGACTGGCGCGGAGGGTGGGGAGGGGGCAGGACCGGGAAGGGACAGCGGAGAGTCGGCGTTGGGGACAGCGGGGATCTGGGGCGAAGGGACAGGGCCAGAGCTGAGGTAGTGGCGGCGGGGAGGCCTGGAGATGCGCCTGATGTGCTGCGAGGGTCCCCCGCTGCAGAGGTGTCATGGGGAAGGGAAATTGGCAGGGGAGACAAGACACGATTGGAGTCGCGTTGCAGGAGAAAGGAAGGACACCGAAGAAGAAGGGAGAAACTCCCTAAGGGAGGAGAGGCGAACCGAAAGTGGGGAGAGTTGAAGGGAAGGTGGTTAGATATTTAAAGGGCCAGAGAATGACACCCACCTTTCAAGGGAACTTTGGGGGGGGGGGTGGCAAGTAGGAAAGAAGTAGAGTGAACTGGGCCCTAGATAAAGCGTACTTTTCTATTAGCTTGTGCCCATCCTGGAGTGTGAGATGGAAAAACCAATTTAAAATAGATAAGTTAGCTCAGTTGACAGCATAGACATAGTGACTAGGTAAGGAACCATGTTCCAGTGTTCAGGTGCAGGCCCTAATGTCGCAGGGTTTTGGGATGCTACCCAAAGGTAGATTTCTTACAAATTTTAAGAGATGGGAGCTGCTGGGTTGCCCTGTTAGAGAGCTTAATTTTTCCAGAGGTTTGGGTATCTGGATGAGCCATCCTTAAGTGTAATAGTTTACACCTTTAAGCTTCTTGTTGCCATGGCTTGATCCTGGTAGTAGCATCTGGCATCTTTGTAGATTTGGGGGAGTTTTGTTGTATAATCTGCAGTGCTACACTTGGCACTGGCACTCGATTTGGTCATGCCTGAGCTAATTTAGAGCCACAGTTCTAGGCCAGAATTCTGCTTATAGAGTAGGGTTCTTTTTCCCCTTAGGGAATTATTTGGTTAGATGCCTGGTTAGCATTCGATACCAATGCTGTATCTCTCTTTTTCCGTGAGTTTATTAAGGGATTTATTTGGACTTGTTTAGTATTGTTTTAATGCATTGGTTTGTTTGGTCGGTTGGTTTCAGATTTAACAAGGGGTGCTTTCCTTGTTTCTTATACCATTAGGAGCCAAGGAGCGGGCAGTATTGTTCTTACATGACAGATGGGAGAACAGAAGCAAAGAGAGGTTTAGTAATTTATCCAATGCCATATGGGGGTTGCTGTTCTCAGCATTTCTTGTTGGATATTAGTTATGATCATGACAGACCAGAAATGAAGATCCAGGTCTCCTAAGATACAGTGTACGATTGTTTCTGTTTCGTTTTTACCTCCTTTGCCAAACTTCTATGTTCTGATCAACCTCACTTGTGTGTTATAACTTTGGTCTTAGTGAACGTCATTATGGCTCTTGGGACAATGATTAGAACGCAAACAGGAATGTGTCAAAAGATAGAGACTTAAGTGAAGCAAAAGGATAGACTTGAGTCTGGGACGAATAGTCTGAGGAGAGAAGGAGCAACGTTTAGGAATGTTTATAGCAGAAAGAGAAAGAACAGATTCTTGAAGATCCTGTTATGAAAAGGAAAATCTGATTATAGAGTCTGGAAGCAGGGGGATAAAATTGATGGTATATCAGAGTCTAGGTCCTGGGAAGAAACTGTTTGGAAATAGTGTTAATTCATTCCCACAGCTAGCTTCGCAGCATAAAAGATAAATCACTGACTAAATGGGAGGGCTGACACCATTATCATTATTTCATAGATCTTGGTTTCAAGTCTCCCATAGATGACATTTCACTTCTATAATGAGTATTCCCTCAATCAGGACAGAAGGAGGGTCAAGGGATCTGGCACACATTAAAAACCTGATTTTCTTTTGCTGGAACGGTTCTCTTTAAATATCAGTGCACAAATTGCAAAATTTTACTACTTTTCCCCTGTGCTCATTATTGTTGGTTTTTAGTGGAGGATCAAGAGGCTGGGCCAATAAATGAGGCTGAACTGAAGGCATGTCAAGATTATAAGGAGAGAGATATCAGAAGAAACTTCTTCAAGAAAGCTGTAGTTTCCCTGGCTGTGACTGTCTGCCAGGGTTCTGATGGTGCTTCTCATTTGCTGATTGGAGTTCTAATTAGCATGAACTAAGTAGGGCAAGGCATAGAAACCTTATAAAAGGGTCTTCACAAAGTGTTACGTGTGCCCTCTGATGGACCTTGGGAGGGGCTGGGTGCTGGCAGGTGAGCCGGAAATAGAATGAGTGAGGGACGCTTACTGCTGCTGGCTGCAGAGTGAATAGGGGACACACACAGTTCAGCAGGCAGCGGAGGGGCATGGCTCCCCAGTGACACATATACCAGTTAACATCTTAAATCCACATGGTTGCCCACAGATTAGGATGTTGTGGTACTGGGAAGTGAAAAATGTGGAGGTGGCACATTCATTCAGTCAGTCTGGCAACACATTTATTGAGTGCCTGTTAAGACCCGGACACAGTTTTAGGCACTGGAGATACGGCAGTGCACAAAATTGACAAAGTACAATCTTCATGTAGCTTACATCATAGTGGAGACTGTGGACTCAAAATCAATCATTAAATATATATTTGCAGGTAGTAATGAGTGCTGTGAAGTAGCATGGGCTGGAGAGTGATGGGAGCTCGTGTTGAGCTATGATGATGAAAAGAGTATATTCTTTGTTAAAAATGACGAGGGTATTGGGGGCAGGGAATTCAAATACCACACTTAGAACCACAGCCAGAGAAAGGAGACAGGGAGACTGGCTTTATTTTGAAAGGCAGCTTTCTGCTGAGTATGTTACAAATATTCCACCTCTTAGAGCAATGGAATATTCTGAGGGCAGTGTGCACAATCACCCGAGTTCCCAGCTGGCTACACGTGCTGAGGTAGCAAAGTTGACTGTTCCAGCCAAAGTTGAATTTCCCAGGATCTGGAGAAATTTTCGATTTTAATACTGGTGGGTGGGTATGCCTATGGCTTCATTGCTACATGTGTGAGCTCTTTCTCGTTTTCTTTTTTAATGAGAACTATTTTCTCAGCTCTAGCAGAAAACTACAGCGTTGGTGTGAGGGACTGAGAGAGAAGCTGCTAGTTTTTGCTGTTTCTAAATTTATGTACATGCTGCCACAATTGTAGGTCCCAAATTTGACCTAGTTTTATTCATTTGGTTTTCATCCAATGCCTAGTTTCCTTAACCTAGATATAGATTTCATGTCCCCAACATACACATACACTTGTTTGTTTAGTTGTGTCTAACTCTCCTACTAGAGAAAGATGCTAGATTGCTGCTAAAAAGTGCTTTTTCCAAAGCAGTGCCTTAAATGTGTTTTCTTGTTCCGGTTTGACTGGATGCCTCGATGGATAAAGCGCTTTTCTTTAGAAAGAAAATAGATCTTGAGTCCTGAAATGTCTTTTGACATCAGGGATGGGCACTACCTTTGACACCCAATTTTTTCAACAAAATATGTGGCACACTTCCCCAACCGGGCTGTTTGGGTCCATTCTTTTTAATCCATTGACCTTCTGACCTCGGTAATAGATACTTGTCTCCTCTACTTCTGCACAACTTTATTCCAGTAATGGGATTAATTCAGGATTCAGGTGGACAAAGCTCTAGGCTGGGTGCCAGGAGATGTGTTTGACAGCTCTTTACTTGTGACAAGTTCCTAACCTCCTTGTGCCTTAGTTTCCCCATCTGGCTTGCTAGTAGTGATTCCTAGTTGAAGCAGGTTTTTTTAATGTTTATTCATTTATTTTGAGAGAGAGAGAGAGCACGAGTGGGGAGGGGCAGAGAGAGAGAGAGGGAGAGAGAGAATCCCAAGCTGTCTCCATGCTGTCAGCGCAGAGCCCAACGTGGGGCTCAAACTCACGAACTGTGAGACGATGGCCTGAGCCACAATCGAGAGCTGGACACTTAACCAACAGAACCACCCAGGTGCCCTCCTAGTTGAAGTACTTTTATCTCCATGGAAGAAAAGGCGTAGTGCGGTGTTAAATAATTCAGTACTTTTCCATCCATCTGGGTTAGAGAGGTAGATGTGTTCCTTGCCCCTGTGTTAGTCCCATCCCTTCACCCCTCCCACCTCACCTTCCATCCAAAGACATAAGAAGAAGAGGGAACAATGTAAAAGGATTGAGAATAGGCCTGAAGAAGAAAGCAGGGGATTCTGTGTGCTCTACACGAGTGGACAGCTGTTTATCATTGTCACTAAGGAAGAACTACAGGAAATGGCTTGAGGCAGGGATTTTAGATTAGGAAGAAGTTTCCTAAAATTAGTGAAATTGAGCCTGGAGGAGGGAAATAGGGGAGCCTTCCTATTAGGGACTAGTAAGAATCTCTAATAGGGACTCTTTTGGGTGATGTTTGGGTCCAAGAACTGCAGTGGTTTCACTGAACCCTGCTCAGAGGCAGAGGACTGGAATCCCAGCAGCAAGAAACCCCCTCTGGGGTGTTTGAATTTGAACATGAAATATTCAGAAGTCAGGAGTTCCCAAGTCCAAATCTGGTACAAATGAAAGAACTTGGGTGCTGGGTGGAACTGTTTTTTTCCATTGTTGACCTGACAGAACCTTCTTATCTGAGCAGCTGAGCAGGTTCAAGACTTTCATGAAGCAAGACAGAAGTAAAATATGGGCCATTGTGAGGGTGATGCTCACAGAAAAACAAAAGGTGTGGTATTTGTAGAAACAGTAGTATGCTTGATAGAATCAAAGGGAAGGGAGAGAGAGGCAAGGAAAAAGAATTGGGCGGGCTTTCAGGTCCTTGCAAGTCACTTCACTGCCAGTAATTCAGAGCACTTCAAATGCTGGTCAGGTGCCCTGTGAAAGAGAAACTGAAGTTAAAGAAGGCGTCATGACAGGGCTGAGGCTTAAGTCCTAGTAATGTACTTGCTCTCAGTTGGAAAAACATGCCCTATTCTGGGCAAATAAGTTTATCTCTATGTTTCCCCAGCACCTCCTGGTTAGAAATAACAGAACGGATTTGCTGCGATAACCGAAGGGCAGTGCCTCCTTCCAGCTCTCACTTCTTTTGGGGAGAACCTGAGAGTCATGCTGGGGAGACCGGGTGCAAGTTGGAGAGCTGGGTCTGTTTGATTCCAGGCCAGTGACTCAGATATGGCCCACTGCATGACCCTGCTATGACCCCAGGGAGACCCAGTACCCCTAGACCATTCGATTGCAGCTACTGGGAGGAGAGGGGCTCTTGTTTCTAAATTGCTTCTGTCAGCCAGCGATGGCCTCTCTCTGATTCAGAAACAAATGCTCTGACTCATAGGCCATGTAACTAGGTCCTCTTTCTTCCTGGGCTGCAGAGTGTTGCGTTATAGAGAATTTTCCCTGCCCCCAAACTGTGGCTCTAGTTATACATAATCCAGTCTACAGACATCAAGGTCAGAGCAGTGCTTTTTGTACTGTGCTATGGAAACATCCTGTTCCTTCAGATTCATTTGGCCCAAAGCACCTAAATCACTTATTTTCTCTGCTTTCCCTTCATCCTATCTTCTACCCCCCCAGCGACACCCCCCCCCCCAAAAAAAAACCCTCCAGTCCAAGCTCAGCCATAGGAAGTTCTGTTGTTCTAATCATCCCCTCTAGACTGATGAGTGAGTCAAGTCCCTCCCCTTCCCCCTACAAGGAAGCACACCTCCCTGTTTACACTTTGCTAACAGTTCCTGGTTGTCCTTTCAGGAAATGTCAATGACCTTTTTGTGATAGTCTTAGAATCTGTTTTTCTAGAGTAAACATAATATATTTTACTTTTCCCATGACCATTTCTCTTCCTTCCCCCACTGCTGCATCCTGGTGCCACATTCTCCCTGATCAGGCTGTGTGTGCCTGAATGGCACCCAACTGTGTTGAGACGTATCTTTGTCCAGGCTCCTTGGGGCCTTGTAAGCAAGGTCCTGGTGATCAAGGATTAGGTCCTATATGATATATATGATATATATGATATATAGTGATAAACAACTGTCTATTGTATCTCCCAAAGTGCTTACCATAATGCCTTGTATCTTGGCAAAGCAAATATTTGTTAGTGGGAGGTGGGGCTGGGATCATAAGGATGGAGAGATCCACTCTAGCTAGACCTCAGAGCAGTCTGGCATTCTGAGAGGGAAGGCCTAGCTAGGGATTAAGGTTAGCAAGGGTAAGGGAAAGGATATAAAAGGCTGTCTGGACTCAAAACAAGGCCATTATAAGAGAGGCTTTGGGAGAGAAAACTGGAATATCTCTGAAATGTGATTAGAAGAGAATCTTCAGGGCAGATCAAGTTTAAGAGCTGTTGTTTGACGTGTAGTTACAAAGCCTTGCTTTTGGATTTCACTGCTCTAATCTTTCCTTGGGGCATCAGTCCTCTTTGATACTGTCTTTTAAAGGAGTATTTTGAGACCCTTTACTTAAAAGCCTAGCAGCAGAATTGCTGAAACTGCCTTCGATTGTAGCCTTCAGTGTCCTGTCCTTTGTTAGAATCCCATAATCAGTAATTTATCATACAAAGGGGCTGCACCCTTCACTGTTCACTCTGTACTGTGTCACCTCTCCCCTGTTCCCGCCCCACTGCCATCGCGTACACTAACACGTGTACTGCCATTCTTCTAGACTTGGCAAGGACGCATTTAATCTGTGTGTGCACGCATAAGCATGAACTGTGTGTGCATAAGGATAAGCATCTCCCCACTTTTCTCTAGGATTTCCATTTGGTAAATTGAGTTATCTCTTACTTCCCTCTTTGCTTTCCTGATGGCATCAACCAGGACCCTATGCTAGAGTTACTTTTGTTTTCCCATCTTGATTTGCCGATTTTTCCCAGGAGACCAAAAGTCTGAAGAGACCTCATCAGCTGAGACTGTCTTTCCTGCATGTGCCTGGGCTCTTTCACATCGTGGTCCTAGGGTCTGATTTATTTGTTTTGGCTTAGCTCGTTTTGTTTTCATCTGATGAGTGCCGTTGGTCTAGACCAGAGTAAAACTTAAGGGAAAGGGGAACCTGGCTTAGCGCCAAGTTTCCCTTGTTAGAACACTCCAGAGGGCAGCTGAGTGGGGGCAAGGAAGCCTTCTTGTCTACTGCAATCTCCACAGGGCTTCCGTGGGCAGAACTAGACTTTTCAGAGAGTTAACAGAACACACAGAGCTAAACACAAAAGCATCACTACAGGATATATGTTCCTGACTCATGCCAATCTCCTATCTCATGGTTGAACCTGACTTCCTCCTGCTTCATTAAAAGATCTAGGGGGCGCCTGGTGGCTCAACCAGTTAAGTGCCTGACTTCCGCTCAGGTCATGATCTCACAGTTCACAAGTTTGAGCCCGGAGCCCCATGCCCCGCATTGGGCTCTGCACTGGCAGCTCAGAGCCTGGAGCCTGCTTCAGATTCTGTGGCTCCCTCTCTCTCTGCACCCCCCCCCCCCTTTCATTCTCTGTCTCTCAAAAATAAATGAAGGCATTAAAAAAATTTAAAAAAGAAAGAAAGATCAATCGATCGATCTAGAACCCAGAGTCTGGACTATTTCTTTTCCCAGAGATCTCTTCCTGAAAGAGAGGGACCCTGTTCATCTCTACCAACACACTTTCTGTCTAGACAAAGAGGAGGGGCAGCCAGGTCTAAAACAGTGGTAAAACAGGAAATGGGAAGTGGGCACATCTCAGAGTTCCCAGAAGTACCCCCAGCCTGCAGGTTGAACACAGAACCTTGTCAAAGTAGAGAAGGCTTCTGGATGGACAGACTCTGCCTTACTCTCCAGAATGAGTGGGATCACAACACATTCTGGACTCTGTCGTCCCTGTCTCTGATTAAAAACCTCCCAAACGTTCTTGCTTCCCATCTTTCCTTGAATTAGGAACTAGCTTCAGTCGGGAAATTCTACCTGAGCTTAATTTATGTGTTGTTTTATCCTTTCTCCCTCCCCCTCCTCCCATAAACAGACCTGCAGGCTAACTGCATTGTACTTCTCTTTCTGTTTCTCTCCCACAGGAGAGGCCTGAACCCCCCTCACCGAGTCAAGTCCATCTCCATGACAACTTTCACTGAGCCTGAAGTAATATTCCTGCAATCCCGTGGAAATGAGGTGAGCTACCACTGACGGAACAGTTACTGGTGTAGTTGCCCCATTGGCCGGGGTGAACTTTGCGTCCAGATTATAGAAAAACCCTACAGCCTTCTTTTTTGGCCAAGTTTCTTTTATTTTTTAGCCTAAAATGTGTCTTACCTTACGTATATTTATATATTCATGTAGTCTTAGTTATACAAATTGTGATTTGTCTAGGCCCTTGTTAGAGGAATTAGGGAAAGGAGCAAAATCTGTGTAGGGGGTGACCCCTGGGTACTCACAAGGAAAACTGTCCCTTGACATTTAGAGCTCCACACTGATGAGCATTCAGAGTTGCCTGGGCCAGCCCCTCTGAGTAAGATCTCCTAGAGCCAGCTCTCCTGACCTGAGCCTCAGCACCCTGGGTTTAAGTTCATGTCATGTACTTGAAAGTGAGTTAAACCCCTTCCCCAGCTAAATCTGCTGGTCGGAAGATGCTGTCTTTGGTGTTAACAGTACTCCTAGCTTGCGGGTGTTTGGTTTACTTGGGGTGCAAACAAGGGAAGGCCTCTGGAGGGTGTTCTGGAAGCCACAGCTCTGAAAGTTATCCCTGACCCCACCCCCATCCAGATTTAGTGCCCCATAATTCTCAGGGCCCTCTATTTTCTTTTATAAGATGTGTCATACTATGTAATGATAAATCTATTTCTATTTATCTAAGGCAGGACCTCCCCATTAGATGGTCAACTCTGTGAGGACAGGGATCATGTCTGCTTTGTAGGTATACCCAGATCCTCACCCTGTGTCCGTGCTCAATAAATATGTATTGATGAATACATTGGAAGTGGTATCATTCCCATTTCATGCTTTCTGCCTCAACTCCTCTGTCACCTGACTCCGTTCCTTTAGGTATGCAGGAAGATTTGGCTGGGTCTTTTTGATGCTCGGACGTCATTAATACCAGACTCCAGGGATCCTCAGAAGGTGAAGGAGTTTCTCCAGGAAAAATATGAGAAGAAGAGATGGTAAGGAGGAGGAAAGAGATTGCTATATAGAGACACATGTCCAAGACATTCTTCGTTTGACAGGCTAATTTCCAGACTTGAATTGGGGCTTCTCTCGAGAGGCCAGACTTGGGTTGAGTGTGTTCCACCCAGATTCAGTTAGGGCCCAATTCTGACTTCAAAGAAATAAAGCTACCTAAAAAGACAGCTTGTTACCGGTCACTAACCTTGAAGATTTGATGCTCCTCTTTTGGGGAGACATTAGACTGCTTAGAGGGGGTGCTGGACCTGAGGGGGTGTGGGTCAGATTTATAGCTCAGCTGGGGCCATAGATGCAGAGAGGCGGCTGGAAGCATGTCCGAGAGTTTTGTGCTTTTACCCCATCGTTTCATCCATGATTTATCTGTGTGTTCTGTTTTCCTGGTGACGAAAAAAGCGTCTCTCTTCTCCCTTGCCTTTTCTCTCCCCAGGTGGCCCTTCCTATTGTCTGATCTCAGTCCTGTGTGCATGTTGGGGGGTAACTATAGGGTGGAGAAGAGAACACAGACAGCAAGGGGATTGTTGTGGACATAACAGCATTTTGGAGTCCCTCCTGGGGTGTCCTCTGGCTATAGAACATACTTCCAAAGTAAAAGACCACATGCATTGGAGTGGAGGGGATTTTATCAGAAGTAGCAGGAGCTGGCAGGATAGATTGTGAGCACTTAGAAGATGAGGTGGCAGAAACTTTTCTGTGGGACTAAGGAGGAGAACCTGCAGAAACACCTAGGAAATAAAAAGGAAGTTGGAAAATAGGATTGCCTGTCCAGCGGCGTTATTGAGGGGTTATCACTTGAAACCCAGATGGTTTGATGTCAGAAAGAGAAAGGAGAGAGGAGAGAAAAACAGGCACAAGTCAGAAAAGAATGAGCACCTGATGGTAAAGAAGACTCTCAAGATGGGCAAAATGTGCTGAGTTACAAAATTCAGTTCAAAAAAGAGAATTAGTGGGAAAAGGAAAAGGGACTTGGACTTCTGTCACCTGTGCTTCCCGGGTGCCTAAGCTGAGCATGGCCCATGATGTCACCTGACTATTCTTTCTCAAAGGTATGTCCCCCCAGACCAAGTCAAGGGGCCCGCTTATACCAAAGGCAGTGCCTCCACCCCCATCCAGGGCTCCGTCCCAGAAGGGAAGCCCCTGCGGACTCTTCTAGGGGATCCCGTGCCATCTCTCTCTGCTGCTGCCTCCACCTCTAGCCAGGTAACTCTCAAATCTTCCCTCCGAGACTGGTTGGGGTTTTGGGAAACAGGGCTATTGGTTTCCTTAATCCAATCCCCTGGACATAGCAGACAGCAGTATAGGAGATGTGAGTTGGCTCTCAGCCCTGCCGTTACCCATGTCTTAGACTCCCCTTGGACTCCTATGTTTTGGAAGAAAGAACCCAACAGGAAGTGATATTTAGGGAAGTCAGAGTAACAGCTTCAAACCTGACCATTGCTCCAGGGAAACACAGAAGGGGCCGGGACACTGCCTGAGCACCTGGGAAAGATGAGGCAGTAACAGGTCCAGGGGGACCATTGGCCACATCCCTGTATATCTCAGACTTGCCTTCACTGACAGGCTCTAAAATGTATGGCTCTGGGAACTGGTATACTGAGAAGACAGAGGAGTTAGACATGTGAGGGGCTAAGGCAGCTTCTGCCCAGGAAAGTCTCTCAGTTGAGGGCAGTTTCTCCCTCTCTTCTCTCTCCACTTGCCTATCTGGGGGCAGCCTAGGGAGTCATGCGGGGGCCGGGTCATGTCTGGTCCAAGTGCTCTATGTCATGCCTTCTCCTCTCAAGTCTGTCAGTCAGTCTCAGCCTCGGACGTCCCAGCCCCGGAGCTCCCAGCCACCTGCCCACTCCTCAGTCAAGAAAGCCAGTACTGACCTGCTGGCTGACATAGGTGGAGACCCCTTTGCTGCTCCCCAGGTGGCACCAGCTTTTGCTGCATTCCCAGCCTTTGGGGGTAAGTGGGATTTGGGACAAGAACATTCTTGCAATATATGTACACAGGACACGAGGAATTCACGCCCTTGCGGTGACCAGATTTCACCTGGTTCTAGCTCACTTCACACAAATGAATGTGATGGGAATTGTGGAGCCTCAAGACCGGGAGGGTTGGGGCCAAATGAGTATGGCTGGGATTATGTTTGCAAGTTTGACCAGAAAACGTTACAGTTGGGGACTCCTAGCACTTCCTTTTAGAGCACTGGAAATAGCCTTTTTATTACTTTCTTTCTCTGTTAAAATGGGGGCTGAGGGATTATCTTGTTTTCCATTTCCCCTGCCCTCTTCCCAAAGATCAGCAGTAGCCAACAGAGTGTTGAATAAAGCGGTGTCTAGTTTCCATTTTTCCTTTCAAGCTCCTTCCCCCACCAGAACTAATTTTTTTTTCACATGATTAAGCCCGAATGAGGCCTTGACAAAAATGTTAGTGCCTCATGGAGTAAGGATAAAAGATGGGGGGGAGTGAACCTGGAGACCTTTGAGATCCCCTCTGCTCAGCCCCTGCCATCTCTCCCTGAAGAGGACCCTGTAGAAAGGCAGATGGCCCATCAGTGGCCTTTGGCCTTTGGAATTAGTGTATATTATATCGATTATATGTACATTTTATATACGCAGCCTTTATATACCCTCCACCTGTAGGCCAGACACCTTCCCACGGAGGCTTTGCCAACTTTGATGCCTTTGGCAGTAGCCCTGCCTCTTCTGCATTTGGAAGCATTCCTCCAGCTGGCCAAGGCCCGTTCCAGGCCCAGCCAACACCCACAGGTAAACTTTGCCTTGCTCTCTCCAGATCCCCTTCTCTCTTCCAACTGCATTCAGTTTTCCACATCCATGTATCGCCCTTCATTCACATCTGCACCAACCTAGAGAACTAGGCAAAGGAGACAGAGGATGAAGAGGAGAAGCCCCGGGAAAGGAAGAGAGGGGTCTAATGAGATTCTTGCCAGGAAGAAGGGCGCTTCTCCATTTTGTCATGTAAGGAAAGCAGCTGAATTGCAGCAGGAGTCATGCAGGGTGTGTATAGGAGTCGTGCAGGGTGTGCATAGGAGGTCAGAACCAGGAAGCTCGGGAGTCCCCAGTCCTCAAAAAGTCAAGAGTGGATGTGACCTTTCCTGTAGCATGCTCTGAAGGCTCATGTTGTACACTGCCCAAAAGGTAAGGGCTGGGTCAAAGTGCAAGCTGGTCTCCAGAAATTCACCCATCCCTGTTAAAGCAGAAGCCTGTAAACTGTGTTGTGTTGTTTAGCAGTTGAAAGAGACCCTAAAGGCAGCTGCCCTAAAGCATCTGGTTCCTCCCTAAGTCCCCAGACATTAAGTCTTCATAGCCTTGGGGCTGGCCCATTACCTTTGCACATCCTGGACACAGGGGAGGGCAGCCAGAGTGCTGTAAAGACTCAATATCTAGGGAAAGCCAGTGACTGATGCTCTCTCTTTCTCCCTTCCCCCACCTACCCACCCTTCCCCCTTCTCTACCCTCACTGCCAGCCAGTCGGATGCTAACTGGAAGTTACAGCTTTGGTGAGTTATTCTTCCCACCCCACAGCCCACCCAAGGTAGAAGCCTATCTCAGGTCCTCTGGAGCCGAGAGCTTTGAGGTCTGGAAGGACCCCTTCAAATTTAGCCATTTTACAGATGAAGCAGTTCAGTAATTTCCCTGCTGTGCAGCCCACAGCGTGGCAGAGCTCGGCCCAGAGCCCAGATTTTTCGACTCTCACTCTGCCCACATCCTTCCCACTATGCCACCACAAATTGTCTGGTTGCTTTTGTTATTTTATTTTATTTTATTTTATTTTATTTTATTTTATTTATTTTATTTTTTGAATGGGACAAGGAGAGACATTTTATATTGATAAAAGTTAAAATTCACAAAGACATTCTCACATTACGAACTTAAAGTACCTGACCAGGGTAGCCTTGAAAGTAATAAAGCAAAAACCGCTAGACACAGTGAAAATATAATAAAGCAACAGAGAGGGGGCCTACAGCAGACTCACAAGATTTTAGTAGATAAAGTAGATAGACAAATAAGAAAGTAGGCCATTTGAGTAACACTTGAACAAGTTTGACCTAATAAATATAAGTAGAACTTTGTAATCAAAAGATAGAATTTCCAAACACAGAATCATTTTATACTTTGACCATGGACTAGGAGACACCACATAAATTTCTTTTTTTATTTTTATTTTTTTTGAGAGAGAGAGAAAGCACGAGAAGGGGAGGGGCAGAGAGAGGAGAGAGAGAGAATCCCAAGCAGGCTCTGTGCCATCAACACTAAGCCTGATGCGGGGCTCGAACTTATGAACTGTGAGATCATGACCTGAGCTGAAACCAAGGGTTGGGCGTTTAACCGACTGAGCCACCCAGGCGCCCCAACACCACATAAATTTCTAACAAATAGAAATTGCATAGGTCACATTCTATACGATAAAAGGTGTCCTAAAACATATCCTGTAACAATGCTTCATGTCCTTTAAGGCATGAAACAAGGAAAAGATAATTACAATATGGAAAACAGACAAAAAGCTAACAACTATCATGTGTTTTTTAAAACTCCTATCAATAAGGAAGAATAGGATAACGAGCAAGGGAAACAAACAGAAAAAACCCGGGGGCATGAAAATGTTCCCAGCCTGACTAATCAGAAAAAATGCAAATCAGGGTAAGATAATAATTTTGCACATTATATCCACAAAAATTTTAAAGATTGATAACGGTGGGTACCATGTGGGAATATTGGCCCTTTAATCTGCTCTCAGTAAGAATGTAAGTTGGTACAAGAATATTCAGAGTAACAAGAGGGAAGTGTTCCTGGGAATGAGAGCTCAAAAGGAAACAGCCTGTACAAGGTGGTTATAAAATTGGTCCGTTCAGAAATGCATTCCTGTCACAGTCAGTTGCTTTAAAAAGAGAGCTTAAAGGGTCGCCTTTAAAAAAGGAAAGAAAGAAGGTGTCGGCGTCTTAGTCCCCTCCCTGGCTGCACCTGAGATGAACTTTTGTCCAGTGTCTGGTCATCTCAAAAAACAGACGGTCTGCAGCCAGCCAGAGCCAACCAGCCTCTCCGAGGCTCCTGCCCTTGCTAAGAGCATCCCCACATCATCTCCATGAGGAAGGCAAGATCTCCATTTTGCAACTGAGGAAACCGGCTCAAATTGGCCCGTGACTTGGCCAGAACCGAATGGCTGATGGGTGGCAGATCCCATTCACCGTGATCACACCATGATCACGAGGATGGTTCTGTGAATGTGATATAAAGAACTATGGGGTATGAAGTAGGGAGAATTGGGTGAGTGGTGGGTGTCTTTTCTGACAAGCCTGGTTGTATTTTTATATTTCTGAGGGGGAGTATGGAGAAGGGAGGTTTCTAAAACTGCAGTTGCCCCTGAAACTGCTGGAAGGCATGTATACCAATCCAGCTGCAAGGAGTGAGGCTCTGGAGGTGTAGAAGAAGCAAACCAGAGCTCAGGTATTCCTAAGTCAGCCTCCTTTCTGAGAATGGGCCGAAAGTGCAGCATCGTGGCCGCCTGAGCAAGGGCCGGCTCTGCCCTCTAGTGTCCGCAAGGAGGCACAGCTCGGCCTCGGGACAGAAGGACAGCGCCTCCTTCAGCCTGGGAGCTCCCTGGCAGGAAGGCCCCAGAGCAGGACTGAAGAGTGTGACCTAAGTGCTCACTCAGAAATTCCACGTACCCTGAGTCATTGCCAGGGAAAGGCCCAGGCGGCCCTAAGAATCAGAAGATTCAACCCTAGCCTGCTGGCCTCCCAGCCTTCCTGACGGTCAGTGGAGTGCAGAGGACTGACACCAAGTGTTCTCAGTGGCGTGATAGCCTAGCACTCGTTCCTGTAGAAAGCCCAGGGGTTGAAGAAGAGAGTGGCCGAGGCGAGCACTGGCACTCAGGAAGCAGCCCATCCTTGGAACCTCGCAGCCGGCAGACCCTGGGCACCTGCCTTCCCTGCTGAACTCTGCTTCTCTGATCAGACCCGGAGATGCCCAGCACAGGGAAGGTCCCCTTCACAAAGGGCTTTGGGAAAATACAGCCTTACCCTTTAGGGAAGGAGGAGCATGATAGCTCTGGGGGGCTCAGAAAAAAGCCCCAAACTTAGGAGAAACCAGGCTGAAGCTTGAGGGGGGCAGGGACAACACAGATTTGAGAATCAGCCTGACTTTGCCGTTCCTCCCTTGCCTTATGACTTTATCTTTTCCTTTCCCTCTCATCTCTGGGGGGAAAAAGTTTCTCCCCTTGTGAAGGTTACCCTTGCGTCCTTCCCTATCTCTACTGAGTTTTTGCCATCAGCTTTCTTATCTGAATCTCATCTCTGCTCTTTCCACTCTGCCACCATATTTCCCTTTCCGCACAAATATGCACCAAGTTGCCCAACCTACAAATGTTTCTGCAGCCTCATCCAGGCTCGGCTCCTGTCTCCCCTGCTCTCCACAGCTATGTCTCTGCGAAGAGGAGCCTGTAGCCTTCACTTACCCATTTTTTTATTGTCCTATTTTCTCTTTCTCTCTCTTTTTTTACACACCTTATGATATAATATGCATATTGTTCTGCACCTTTATTTATTTTTTTAACTGAACAGTACTGTTAGATTCTCTTTTTTATCAGTACACGTTTCTTTATGGCAGCACAATAGTCCTGCTTATGTATATACCATAATTTATTTTAATTAGTCCCATTTTGGTGAATATTTAGGATGAATGATGACTGTTTAGTCTTTTGCTATTAAACAGTGCTGCAGTTAATAACCCCGCATGTGTCATGTTTTGCACATTTGCAACTTCTCTATCTGTAAGAAAATCCCTGGCAATGGAATTGGTCTAGTGGGGAACACAGCTGATACAGAAGTAAACAAAAATATGTCACTGCAGAGATATCAAGTGCTGTGAAGGCAAAGAATGAGGTGTTATGAGAGGAAAACCAGGCTGTAATTCAGACTGAGGTCAGGGAAGGCCTGTCTGGTTCCTTTAAGCCGGAAGAGTGAGCGGGACCACGGGTGGGGCCTTTGTTTAAGGCAGACGCAGAGCATGTGGGAAGGCTGGAGCTGAGAGTAGGGCGGAGGGAGGGGGGGCTCTTGTTCACTTGTATTTACGATCTGAACCAGCCATCACGTTTCCTTTGAGACTTTGTCTTGTTTCTGTTGACCCTGGAAATAGTTTCTTATATCAGAGGCTATGATAATACGTCACATCTGTATTATGCTTTGCAGACTTCAGAACACTTTCACTCACCGCAGGGGGTCTTCACAGCCACCCTATGAGAAGGCGAGAAAAAATGGGCTCAGGAAAATAAGATGGTTTGCAGTAAGGTCACAGCAGTAGCAGGGGGTAGGGCCCCAACTAGACTCCGTTTCTCCTCACTCTGCCCATCACACAGTCATTCAGCAAACAATTCCTGAGCACTGTCACGTGGCAGACACCATGCAAAGTTTGTTTCCTTCGGTACTAGTCTTCCAGCACTCAGAAAAAGCAAGCCTTTTCCATCTGCAGCCTCATTTTACCATCACAGCAGCCCAGAGTGGTTAACAGGATCCCATCATACAGCCGAGACAGGCACACAAATAAAGAGGCTTTCTCCAAATGACAGGGCCCCAGGCCTCTTCCCAAGAGATGAGATTGCTCAGGATTTCTTGGACTTGCTCCTCAGGCTGTTTTGTAAGCCTCCCACGTGATGCTTTTTCTTTTTAGATGTGATGACCAGAGAGGGCAGGGGAACTTCTAGTCAGCCCTGCTCAGTGAACCCCAGCCCTGATCGAAGCTCCTGGCCTAGGGTGGCCTCCCGAGAGGAGGCGGCTCTGGTGGGAGTCCTCGATGATGGCTGGAGATCTGTGTTCGGCACTGGTCTCCACATTCCAGGAGCCAGCAGTTCCGAGTGTCTGGGCCTTTCTGCCCTTCACAGCTCCTCCCCCATCCCCTCTACCTGCCCCTTCATTCCTGTGATTGATCCATAAATGGAAATGCTGGTTTGAGGAAAGGACAGACTTGTCCACATCTTGAGGAAAAAAATGGGAACCTTAAGTCAAACTGGAGCAGCAGGGACAATGACCTGACACACACAAGAGCCGTTTTCTCTCAGCAGTGGCGGCTTTGACCGCCAGGGAGATTGAGAAAGCCTGAGTAGCATGTGGCCTAGAATTCTCAGTGGGACTCAGGGCCCTCTGAACCAGATGATCCAGGGGGAAATGGCTCAGAGAACCCAACCCCTCATGCCATCACTCTGCTGCTTACCCCCTGCTCCCCCACTTCTGTCTCGTCTGACCCTTCCATCCTGCCTCACCGAGCACTCCCTGTTCTATTTCCTGTGATTGCCCAGGGAGCAGCCACGTGACTCCATTTGGTGCCTCTCCTCTGGCACCTGCCAGTCAGCCCAACAGCCTCGCAGATATGGGCAGCCTCCTGGGGCCCGGAGTGCCAGCTGGAGGTGTCCCTAGCAGGTAGGTCCAGACCTCACAGAGTCTTAGGGAGAGCCTCGCTTTTCCCAGCCTGCTTTGCTCCTCCCGTTGGGCAGGACAGGGTTTGCCATCTCCCGGTCCCTTGCCCAGCTTCTGTCCTTGGTCCTGGGTGCCCTGCATGCTGACTTGTCTCCCCATGTCACAGCATCTTCGGGGTGGCCGGCCAGGTCCCCACGCTCCAGTCGGCCACAGCTGGTGGAAGCAGCGGCACAGGGCTTGCCTTTGGAGGTGAGTCTTGCCTGAGGGGACCCAGAAAAGGGATCCAAGGCCGAGAGGAAACAGGGAGGAGGGTGGAGAGAGAGCACACCAGATTTAGATGAGTGCTGTCATCTCAGTAGTAACCAAATGAGAAGAGTGACCCTCTCTTTCTCCCACCTCTACCCCATGTCACCCTGAGCAGCCTCCACCAACCCTTTCACAGCGCCTGCTGCTCACCCCCAGCTGCCTCCCACCAACCCGTTCCAGCCCGATGGCCTGGCCGCAGGTAAGCCCCAGGACTGTGCTGGCCCTGGCTCTCCTGGGCTTGGATTCCTCTCTCCCTTCTCTCTCTCTCTCTCTGTCTCTGTCTCTCTGTCTCTGTCTGTCTGTCTGTCTCTCTCTCACACACACACACACACACACACGCACCCCACTGTCGGGAGGAGTGGAGCAGCCTCACTAGGCAGCTGTGGTAGTCCTGAAAGTCCCCCTCTTGCCCTTCACCAGGCCAGACCCGGTGTAATTTCCAGGCCACCTAGTGGGCAAAGAGCGGAAGCACCCAAGTCCCAGAATATATTTCAGAAAACAGAATCCTCCCTACCTGAGCTAGTTCTGAAGGTTTAATGACGGATGTGGCAGCCACTCTCCTTTCCTGCCCCTGGGCAGTGTCCCGCCAGGCCCCCAGCCTCTCTCCCTCCTGTGTCCCACCTGCAACCTTGCCCCTGGTCCCGGCTCCTGTCAGCTAGTGGATCCCGCATTCCTCCCCAGCCTCAGCTTTTCTCTCTTCCAAGGCCTGCTCGCCCCACCACCTGCCTTTTTGTTGTTGTCATAGCTGTTCTCAAAATCCTTGAGGCCAGGAAGACAGACTGATAACGGCTAGCAAGCTGACCCACTGCTGAGTGCTTTACACCCGTTATTTGCTTTCCACAGCAGCCCTAGGAGAGAGGAGGACTCCAGTTTTATAGTTGAGAGAACTGAGGCACACAGAGGGCTAATCATTTGCTTTAGTTGATGCAGTTTGACAGGTAGCAGAAAGCTGCCCCTGGTTCTGTGCCCCACCCGTGCCCTCCATGCCACAATCTGTGGGTACAGGAAGAAGGCAGGTTTTGCCAGGTTGCATGGAAGTGGAAGGTTTCAGTCAGAGTACTTCTGCGGGGTACCTCTGGCTAAGGAATAACTATATCCCATGGCCCCAATTCGGAGAGATTTAGGAAGAACTGTTCTCCAGCCTGCCTTCCAGAACTTCGCATGAACTTCATGTCCCTCGTTCCACAGGGCCCAGCTTTGGGATGAGCAGTGCTGGGCCTGGCTTCCCCCAGACAGTGCCACCCACCAGGGCCTTTGTCAGCTCCTTCCCACCACCGCTGTTCCCCCCACAGACCTCGATGACTCAGCAACAGAATGGTAAGGGATTCAGACCATACCCTCCTCTCTTGCCCCCATTCCCCACCCCCAGGGGTGGGGTTGGGGGGGGGTGGCAATGAATATTAGGGATATTTGGGAGCTAGACATCTGAGCTAGTTCCCTTTTGGACCGTTAGGGGGACCCGAGAAGCCACAGACCTTCCTGTGTCCTCTGACTGCTCTGTACCCTTATTCCCTGACTTTAGAAAGGCCCAGTCTTTTTTTTTTTTTTTTTTAATGTTTATTTTTGAGAGAGAGAGAGAGGGGGGGGGGGGCACAGGCAGGGGAGAGGCAGAGAGAGAGGGAGAGAGAGAGAATCCTAAGCAGGATCCTCACTGTCAGTGTAAAACCCAGCGCGGGGCTTGAACCCATGAACTATGAGATCACGACACAAGCCGAAGTTGCATGCTCAACCAACTGAGCCACCCAGGTGCCCCTAGAAAGGCCCAGTTCTGCTGCCACTGTGTGATGTAAAGGTGCCCACCCAGCAGGGAGGCCGGATGCGCCTGGTCAGCACCAATGTGAGGGGCAGGGTTTATGGCAGCCTAGTTTTTACTCTTGCTTCCCAGGCTCTTCCTTCAGTGACTTAGGATCAGCCAAACTGGGGCAGAGGCAACTCAGCCAGCCATCTGGGACATCCACCAACCCCTTCATGGTGAGTGCCAGCACGGCCTCAGTGTAGAGTATGGCCTCTCTCTGAGGGCCGGGGACAGAATCCTTCTGGAACAGAGCAGTGTGGGATAGAAACCCTGCCTTGGCCAGGCAGGAGAGTGGGTTAGTCAGTGGGCTCACACCCCCTCACGTCCAACTCGCCTCCACTCACTGACTTGCCCACAACCCTCACCACAGTAATTCTGGGGAGAAAGGAATCCTGGGCTGCATCTTTTCTGTGGCCTCCGGCTCTTCTCCCCTAATCCTCTAATTTGTGGTTGTTGTTTCTTTCCAGACTGGATCCTCATCAAGCCCGTTTGCCTCCAAACCTCCAACCACCAACCCATTTTTGTAGCACTGTGTCCTGGGGGGGGGCCTCCTCCCTGCCCTCTGGGGCCCCTTTACTCCCAGGAGCTCTGGTGACCATTTGCCTGTGGCATTTTTGTGGGTCTGAGACCAGAACGGGCCTTGTTTTGTAGGGAAGGGGTCTTAGGGATGGTGGAAGTGCTAATGCTTTGCTTGGGGCTTGCAGATAAAAGGGCAGCTGCCCATCAGGTGCCCCCAGGGCTTCCTCCCATCCTCCCTCCAGCCCCAACCCAGGCAGGAGGCCCAAGAAGAGAGAAGTCAGGGCTTGGCCTAGAGGAGCGATGGCGTTTGATTTCTCAAATTATTAATTATGATAACAATAATCCTCCTGTCTTGCCCTCAGCATACATAGTGGTCCCTTCACTCCCAACCCCGTGGGCGAAGGAAGCTGTGGGCACAGACTGACCAACATACCCCTATGGGAGCAAGCCTTCCCCCGTGTCCACAACATCCGTGCTGGTCTCCTTGTGGACAGAAGCACAGTGGGAAAAGTAGGGTCAAGGTGGAGATGATGTGTGGTGTTGACCTGGGATGGTGATCAGACAGGCTGAGAAAGCTGTGGGCGGGGGTGGAGGTGGGTGGGGGGCAGCTCAACCTCTTCTCCCCACCCCCACGGAGCAAGGAGGCCCTCCATGTTTTTGCTTTCCTGGCTCCCTTCCTCATCCTGGTATTCAGGATAAATAGTTTTACCTACATACTTAGACATGCCCGATTCCTGTCAAGCACTTTAGTTAGCTGTGGTGTCATGTTTGGATACCAGTGTTTTATATTTATACATAGAGAATTTTCTAATATAGTCTATTATACACACACAGACACACACACACACACACACACACACACACACACACACACCGCCATTCTGCTCCCAGACAGCTCTTTTACATGGGGAATGGAATGAATCCCCATCTGTGCCTCGACCAGCAGAGCCGGAGCTCCAGAGGGTGGTGGGGAGGGTAGTCACAAGTCCTGACCACCCCAGAGCCTGGGCTTTTCCAGGGAAAGGTTTTGTGCAATTGGCTGGGTTTTTTCCTTTGTTTTTCCCATGTGCCTCCCCCACCCCACCACAAAATTCTCTGCACCAAAGCTGTTGCAGGCAATGTTGGAAAAGAACTGCATTTGAAAGAAAAAGGAAATGGCTCTAGCTGTCTTGCTTTGGGTCAGTTTGAGGGGCCCCAACGTGGCTGCTGTTGGCCAGGGACTAGAATTCCTTTCTGGACATGGCTGGAGTCCCCGTGTGCAGTGGGAGCTAGGTGGCTGCAGGGAGGGGGTGATGGGGGTGGGGGGGGTGCCAGTGGACAGAGGAGGAAGTGCCAGCATGGAGACAGTCTCATCCGAGTAGACCCGATAGACCAGTGGACTACTGCCAGGTCGGTGCATCCTCAGCCCCTCTCCAGACTGTTTTCACCTGAGGATGTTATGTCAACAGCCATGGTGTCTCTGCTGTTTGTGTGGTGACAAGGTAGCCAGCGTGGGTTAAACACCTCATGTGGCAGAGGAGAGGCCCAGCACTCAGCCTTGCTGTCAAGAGAGGTTCCTCCCTTTTCCACATTGCACAGGGACTCTGGCCCTGCAGCTGTTCATTCTTGGGATTCACTGGATCTTTCTACCCAATGTCCTTTAACAGCAGAACAGCAAGGAGAGATGGAGACTGTGTTATCACTTTATTTACTTTGAGGACTTTTCTGGAAATATTTCCAGCTGCTGCTATTCGCCCAGCCAGGCATGGCCTCCCCACCTTTGCAAGGCTCAGAACCCATCCTGTCTTGGGTCTGTGTTCCCACTCTCCCAGCCCCTTCTCTCCTTCCATTGCCTGGTGGCTCTCCCAGCATGGACCACCATCCCTTTTCCCTGGGTTTTTCATGCTCTGTCCCCTTCTCCCAGTGTTTTTCTCTGTCCCCCTTGATTACCCCTCTGTCCCTGTCCTTGTTTCCCATTTTCTCTGCTTAGAACCAGGAAGGGAGGAAGCTGGTCTGTTGCATGGTAGGAGGAGGAGCCTTTTCTTATTTTTCCCCAGCCACCCCCAACCCCCTTTCCTAACCAAAAGCACTGAGGTTTGGAGGTGACATTGAAAGGGCCTGTGCTGTTTCAGTCACACTCCTATAGTTTCTCAAGGGTCTCCTTACTGCCTGGTGCCTGGGCCCCAGTACCTCCCTGCAGTCCCCCTCCCCACATCCCGGGCACTGTGTCCAACATGGACTCCAGCCAGCTCACTGGCCACGGCAGGGTGACCAATCAGAGAAGTTACACTGGGTCAGCCTTCAACCCCAGGACAGAACACTCGAGTTCCCTGGGCA
Organism: Panthera onca; assembly: GCF_046562875.1. Lineage (NCBI taxonomy): Eukaryota > Metazoa > Chordata > Mammalia > Carnivora > Felidae > Panthera > Panthera onca. Next base: position 7,638,068 of record NC_138354.1, read on the forward strand.
CAGGCCAAGACTAGGACCGCAGCTGCCTCTCTTGGCGCAGAGCAGCCACAGTGCTGCCTCCGTGGGGCCTCCTGTGTCCAGGCGAGCAGCAAAGAATGGAAAAATCCCTGGCCTGACAGAAAATGTCTAAATGACTGGGCTGTGTTCCTCCTACCTCACCCCCCCCAGGACGCACTTACACGGCCCTGCCTGGGGGGTTACAAATCTGAACCCCATTGCAGGCACACCATGGAGCTCACCCAGGCTCCCACCGGGCTTCTGACCAAGTCCTCATGTCCCTCTGGCCAGTGCTGTGATCACACTCTGCAGACAACAGTCCTCTGGCTTGGCCCCAGCCTTCAGCAGGTCACACGCCCCTGTGGGTGAGGAAGCAGGAGCCAGTCCCCAGGATGGCTGTGAAAACTCCCTTCCTTCCAGACTGGAGCTTGGGAGCCATGGTGAGGGAAGACTGAAGGCAGGAGATGGCGGTGGCCCTGCATCCCTCCTCCACAGAGGGGGAAGAACTCCAGATGGGGGAGAAAGGGGCTGATAGGAACAGCCCAGCCTTAGGACCCCATTCTCCTTGTGGGCTCCTCTCGCTGGTAACAAGATTCTTCCACAGGGATTTAGAATGTGGAGATCCCATCCTGCCGCTACCCTGCACCCAGCAGAGGGATGCACAGGTAGACCCCTCAGGTTGGGAAAGGTGTTCTCACCCAGCGGGGCTGAGGTTCTGCCACTTCCCGTCCCTGGGGAGCAAGTGGAGTTACCAGGGCAACAGGCTAACAAGATCTTGTCTGGGGAGGGCCAAGGGCAATGTTGTTGCTAAGGCAACTGATTAGGCCAGTCGTTTGGCTCCAGGCTTTTCCTGGTATCCAGCAGGCTAAATCACCTGGCACTGATTACCACCCCACACCATCACTGTTGCCCAGAACCCAGGTACTCAAATCCCTGCTGCTTTCTGCTCTATCTGTACCCAGCACTTAGGGGTTCAGTCCAGTGGTCTGGAGCTGGTCTCTGTGACAGCAGCTGTGAGTTCACAAGGACTGGGGTGCTTCACTGTGGCCTGGTTGATGCGGAGTGGAAGGAGTAGGGATGAAGAGGCCCTCTGTGGATAGCTTCAAATCAAGCCTGGAGAGTAAGGCTCCAGGCCAGGAGCACAGCAAGTCCGTAGGCCCTGTGGGTGCCCTGTTCCTCAAAGCAGCACTGGGAGGGGGAGGGACCTGCAGATCTCTTTTGTGTCCTTGCTACTTTGCACCTGGTACATGTGTCAAGGCCACACTGGAGACAATGGCTTTGAGCACAATTCTGTTTGGGGGGCCACTTATGGAGCCATCACATACCTGCCTCTCCCTGGCCAATACCCACCAAAAGTAGTGGCTGCCACTGGCCCCAGTGCTCACATGCTCTCTGCACCTCTCCTGCACTTGGTGGGGGTGGGGGGTGGGTGGGGGGGGGTTATGGCTGAGCCAGAGGCTCAGGGGGGACCTGGGCACCACCTGCCTCTAGCCAGATGCCCATCCTCATGATGACGGTTGGCTCCCTGCATTTCACCCTCAACATGATGGTGAAAAGATATTTGAGGATCCTAGCTTCCACACAGTGCACCATTGGCTTCTCCAGCATTCTAGAAGAATCTGGGGAGTGGAGAAGCATGGGTGGGAAGACCTGCCCTCGCAGCTCAGGCTGTCATGGCCTATGGACTAGTCTGAGAAAATGAACAGGCTTCCCTTGCTTCAGTGTTCTTGCTGTATCTTCTTCCCTACCTAATAGCCCTCCTCCCCATATGCCATCTCCCCCCCCCCATATGTCATCTTTAATAGGGCTAAGACTCAGTTGCCCACATCCCCTCCTCGACCCTTGGCTCCCCCCACCCTACCCCCGCCCTTAGCTATCTTACTAGCAATGAGAATGATAGCACAAAGTCCTCAAAGGCTCCCACCCACGTGTCATCTCCTGGTGGTGTGTCTTCTAGAGTGTGTGGTGACCAGCGCCATCACCCCAGCAGGAGTCATGATCCTTGAAAGGGTCAGAAGTGGGGTGTACAATGTCTGAACCCCAACTCCATCTCAAATCTCTTAGGATGGGGTTCCCCCACCAGAGAGTCTGCACCTCTGATCAAAGCCTTCAGCTGGCCCATGGTAGCATTTTGGGACAGTGGTGGTGAGAAGGGGCTGAGGGCAGCGGGAGGGCAGTGCCCCAGAGAGATGGTGTCTTCTTCCCCGGGTTCTCCTTCAGTGTCCCCTTGACTGGAATTCTGGTGGAATGGTCTGTGCATAGAGACCAATCCAGAAGTCTTCTCTGAAGACCCCTCCTATCACCCTAAACCCAGAGAGAAAATGAACTCCAGCTCTTCTGAAATCATCACAGCCCAATGATTGGTGGCCCTAGCTCCTAGGCTGGCTTGGGAAGGAAGGGTACAGAACCATTCCTGGGTGGGAACGGAGGACACAGGTTTTGGACGCCTAGAGCCCCAGTAGCCAGTGGCAGGAGCAAAAGGCGGTGCTGCAGTAAGGGCGGTCCCCTAATCTCCAGGACTGCAGACTCCTGCGCCTTCGCCTCCGACACAGTTCCACTCACATTTGCCTCACTTCGGTCGTCGCTTCCTTGGCAGTCAGCTCGGATCCGTAGAGACGCCCACACACTCCCCGCCCCTGCAACCCCAGCCCAAGGGTGGTTAGGGTGGGGTGGAGGCCACCTCTCCCAGACTTCACTCCCACGGCCTGGTGTCCAGCGTTCCGGTCGCACGAGGGTTAACCTCGTGGGGGTGGGGACTCTGGAGCGGTCGGCAAAGGGAGGGAGGGGACAGGAGGCGACCCAAGGCGCGGGGAGCCGGCCGGCTGGCCTGGGTCAGGCCTCAGAGGCCGCTGGAGCCCCGTGTGTCACAGGCCACCGGACAACCACTGGGGTACACGCTGCGCGCTGCGAGGGGTCCACCGCAGATCCCAGGCCCCAAACTTCAAGTCGGAAGGGGTGAGACCCTGGGCATAAAGACAGGTGGCAACCTGTCTGGACGCTGCCCTCCTCCCTGAGGACCGCCACCTCCACCCTACTGAATCTCAGCCCTTACTCCGGCCACTATATTGCCTTTGGCCCGTGATGAAGCGGGGAGGCGGTGGTCCCACGGCGGCCCCAGAGGCCGAGCTGGGCGACGTGCCCCTGGTACTGCCGCGGCCCTGGGCCTGTCCCGCTGACGTTCGGCTCTGCGGCCACCTTCGGAAGCAGAAGTCCCAGCGCCGCCGCTTCTTCGTGCTGCGCGCGGACCCGCCGAGCCTAGAGTGCTACGAGAGCGAGAAGAAGTTCCGCGCCGGCCGAGTGCCGCCCAAGCTCATCGTGAGCCTGGCGGGCGCGTGCACCATCAGCACGCGCGTGGACGCGCGCCAGCGCCACCTGATCCTCCTGTACACGCGTGACCGCAGCCTGGGCGTGGCGGCGGCCTGCGAGGCGGAGCAGCAGGCGTGGTACAGCGCCCTGCTTGAGGTGCGCGCGGCTGCGGGTGAGGCCCCACCCCTTGGCAGGTGGAGACGCGGCGGGGGGCTGGGAACCGGGGGTTGGGTGTTCGCGGGTTTTGTTTATCCTAGGTTGTCCCAGCAAGTCTCGGATATGAAGTTCAAACGTGAAGCGTTAACACCTCTTTAATTCTTGGGGCACAGTGACTCCAACCTCCGGACCCAGGAGCCCTTTGTGACCAGCCCACTATCTCTCCAGGTCCCAGCTTTCACGAGGACCCCAGGGCCTGGATCCTTGCTCCATTTCAGGACGTCTGGCCCGTGACGCTGCGGCCCAAGGGACTGGGGGGGACACGAGGCCTGGGCAGCGGCAGCTATCGCCTGTGCCTGGGTTCGGGGGTGCTGAGCCTGCTGCGGAAGCCCAAGGGCAGAGGCTCTCGGGACACCCAGGCTTCGCCGCCGCCGGCCCTGCGCCTGTCGCTGCTCAGCGTGCGCCGCTGTGGCCACGCAGACTCCCTCTTCTTCCTGGAACTCGGCCGCTCGGCGCCCACGGGCCCCGGGGAGCTGTGGCTACAGGCGCCGGATGCCGCGGTGGCCCAAAGCATTCACGAGACCGTACTGGCCGCCATGAAGCGACTCGGGGATGATGATGCTGGTGGCAGGACTGAGCCACTGCCAAGGGATCCCCCGACGAGCTCTTACAGACCCTCTGTCTCCCAACCTTATGCGACCCTGGCCTCGGCAGCCCAATCAAGCGGCCTGAGCCATCGCGGGAGCGCGGGTGAGAGGAAGGAGAAAGCAACCCCTGAGACCCTGGCGGCGCTGGCGACTGCAGCTTCGCACCCTGGGGAATTGGAGCGGGGCGGGGGCTACGTCGCCATGGGAGCTGGGAGCAACTACGAGCCCATGGGGGGTGGCCAAGCAGGTGGTTACATGGTGATGGCACCCCCGGGCCTTGCAGCCTTTGCCCATGTCCCTCCCCACAAGCAGCTCCAGGGGTGCGGGGGCACTGAATACGTGCCCATGAGCCACTTTCTGCCAGGGTCCTTTTCCTCGAGCTCCCTGCCCCGTTCCTATACGCCCAGGCCCAGGAGGCCGGGACCTTCTTTCCAAGGCCCCCCTCCCGCCGTCGGGGAATGTTGGGGACCGACAGGGGCTCATCCCTGCTTGCAACCACCTTCGGAGCTAGCAGGAGATTATGTGTGCATCAGGTACGTGGCCCCACACCACTTAGGAATGAGCACTGCCATACAAGACCCGACCAAAAACCGCCTCAACTATGTAGACCTGGACCTGGTCCCTCCATTGGAGGCTCAAGGCGACACCCCGGGGTCCAGCATTCACCACCCACACAGCTATGCCCGCATCGACTTCCAGAACCTCAGGGAGGTTCCGGTGAGGAGACACAGGCAGCCCCCTCCAGTCTAGCTGACGGATGGATGGGGAGGAGGAGAGAGAAAACAGGACAAATGCCTTCCTGCCAGCTCCCCTCAACTCCTCCCCTCACCCTTCCAAACCTGGAGGGGCTCTTAGGCACCGCCCCCCCCCCAGGACCTGTGACTTGCAGAGCTCTGAGCTGCCCTTAGGCCTGTTACCCACTCTGCTCCTTCCAGATGTGGTGCCTGGGGAATCTTCAGGAAAAGGTTCCCCAAGAAGCTGGATTCTTTTAACGGAGAAAATTCTAGAGCCACCCTCCCCTCTTCCTGCCCACAAACCCCCAGCAAAGCCCTGATCCTTTCTCTCCTGGCAGAATTCCTGAAGCATCACTCCAAATTCCCAGGCTGGCCTTGGCGCCCCCTACCCGGTCTTGGCTGACTTCTCTCACATGGACCTGTTCCTCCCTACCTGCCTTGTGTCTCCTCCCAGCCAAAGAACTAATCCCCAGCCCCAGGGCTGAACTCCTAGGACCCCAAAGCAAGAGGGCTGAAAGCACCACGTACCTTCCCTCTACTGCTTCCCAAAAGTGCTGTGCCACCCCCTTACTCCCTGATTTCCCTCTCTCAGCACCAGCCATGTGTTCATACAACCCTCCCTTCTATGGAGCCTGGCAGAGCTGCTAGACTTCTTGCTTCCAAATACTGTCTGGGGGACTGTACTGTGGGTCCCACACACACCCTGCCCTATTAAAGGTGCCCTCCTTGGTCAGCCTGGAAAGGTCTTAGGTCCGTGGATTCCCCTGAGCTACTGTGGGGGTGACCAATGAGTAACAAGAATTTGAGGGGAGGGCAGCCTAAGCTGTGTAGAGGAAGAGATCCCATCCCTGTCTCCATGCCCCACTCTGCTACTCACTACAAAGAGCCTGTTTGCAAACCAACACTTTTATTGTCAACAGAAGCTGTCTAGGGGAGTAGGGGACCCATTCTGCACCCAGAAGGGTATGTTCAATGTGTGTCTGGGGTTTGAGGGGCAGATGGATCAGTGCAGTGAGAACAGCTGGGGCCACCACTGGGGTCTGGGTGATCAGATACAGGGTCTGGGGGGCCAGCAGGGGGCGTGGGAGCCTCCAAAGCCACAGGTCTAGGAGGCCCCTGGCTCATCTGCAAGAGGCCAGTCAGGGCGATGAGCTCAGGCCCACTGAGCCAGGCAGTAGGGCAGCCAGGGGATGGGGTGCGGAGGACCCAGGGAGACATGATAGGAGGTGGGAGCAGCAGCTTCAGAGAGCCCATCACCTGAGGAGACAGGAGGGGGGAGTGTCTCCACCCAAGCCCTGCATGAAAAATAGGCGAGGCCAGGGCAGGAAGTGCACTCACCTGTTGAGAGGCCTCAGACAGATACAGGGGAATACGCTGCCCACATGGCAGCAGAGGGTCTGAAACAAAGACATCTTCACAGCACATCACTGGGAACCCTGGAGAGGAGAAGCTGGGAGGGCAGCAGGCTGGGGTTCCCACATCGGCAAGGGCTGCACTGGTTCCCTGAGGAGCTCGTGCAGGGCCACTCCAAGTCCCTGGGCCCAAGCAAAGTACCTGCATCCCTGGGCTCATGCTCTCCATTCTGATGTCCTGTTGCAGGGGCCAGGGACCTGAGGTCCCGGCCTGAGGCTGCCTCATACAGCGGCCACAATGAGGGATGACACAAGGTCCGGCCTGAGAAGGAGGTGCCAGGTGCACAGCTGGGCCCCTGTGAAGGGGGCATGACAGAACACTGGAGCTTGGGCTCCCTCCGAAGGCACCCCTGCCCCACCCCCAGGACAGAGCCGCAGGTACTCCCAACTCACCCACACCAGCCGGGGTCCCGCTTTAGCCTTGTAGTTGGGATCCCATGGTGCTAACACGGTCATCCTTGAGGGGGCCACCTCCCAGGCCATCTGAGGGGAAAGGGCTACTGGGGTGGGGAGGGGACAGAGATTAAAACAGGCTCGGGAATCGGTGGAAGGGTCCTGTGGGGTAAAGGCCGCAAGGCCTGAACCTACCTGGGGTTCCCGGGGAATGCTCCGCAGCCAGGCCTGGGGGAGGCCGGGACAGCAGCAGCTCTCTCCGGGTCCAGGAGGGCCTTCGGGACCGGGGCTGCGGGCTGGGAGCGGGAGGTACTGAGGTGCACCGGTCACAGCCTCCCCCGGTACTTCCTGGGCAGGGCCGAGGGTGCCTGGTGCAGGGAGTCTGGGCACAGCCATTCTTCAGGGTCGGCAAGGAGATCTCCGCACACTGTGGGCCCCCTGTCGGACTTCCCTCCCGCCCAGCCCCTCACCTGTCCTGCGGGGGAGTTCCTGGCTCCTCCAGGGCTTCCTCTCCAAAGGTCGAGGTCTCCACGGGGTCACTGCCAGCCGAGGAGCCATGTTCCTCGAGCGCCTGCTCTTTGCCCGCGTCCCACCGCCGAGGCGGCCCAGGCAACATGAGGCCTCTGGCGGGGGAGGGCAGCGCAGGCCAGCCGCTCCGTGCCCCCCGTCCGCACCGTCGGCGCCTCCCACCTCTCCCCTCGCAGCCCCACGCGGCCCCCTCAGGGCCCTGACCTCCCGCAGCACCCCGCCCAGCTCGCAGGGCCTCGCGGCCACGCCGACGCCCAGCGCGTTTCCGGACCACGTGGCGCGCGCTCCCGCAGGGATCCCGCGGACGCCCCCTGGCGGCGGGGGTGGCTGGGCCCGCGCTTGGCAGCCGTTGGCTATGGAGGGGTGACGCCAGGTGCGGGGAACTGCAGAACCCCAACGTCAACACGGAGGCGACCCTTTCCCCGCGAAGCACTGCTTTCGTTCACAGACGGACGGACACACACACACACAACACACACACACACACACACACACACAACCTGAGGGCAGCCTAAAGGGCCCGACTTCTTTATTGCACTTGACACAAGACCCTTGGCCACACCCAGAGGCGGCCAGGCACCTTGCTGGACCGGGCCTGCTTCCAACCCTTCGGGAGGGCCGAGGGGCGCCCAAGGAACAGGGCCAGGCCCAAGGCCGCCCTCACCAGAGTCCTTGCTAGAAATCAGAAGCCGGGCACGGCTGTCTTCTCTGTTCCTGGGTTGCAGGCCAGGTCGGGGCCCTGCGCCCCTTCCTCAACCCTATGGCCTTTCCAGCAGTGCGTGGACGACAGCAGCGATGTAAGGGAGGCCCCTTCCCGGGGCCCCCTCCTCTTCCAGGATGTGATGGGGCTGGCACAGGGACTCCTGGGGGGAGGGGCCCAGGTTAAGTTCCCTATGTCACCCTGTTCTCTCGGCTTCCCTGCCCTTCCTGGGAGCAGGGTGGGTGAAACCCCAAAGAAGCCTGGGCAAACAGGGCTGACAGGATGGCCCAGGTGGAGGCGGCAAAAGTTCAGGGGCACCCTGGACATGGCTTGGGACAAATGAGACGCAAGGAAGTTGCCAGCAGGTAACAGAAGGGAGATGACACAGGGGGCCAAGGCTCAGGGGAGGAGAGACCTGTCATTTCCAGAGGGAAATGCTGGAGTAGGCAGGCTGGCACACAGAGCCCAAGGGGCACAGCCAGGGCTGGGCCTGGCCACAGCAAGAGCAGACGCAAACACACACACAGAGGCGGCCACGGTCTGTACAATTTATACACAGAGACAGGGACCCAGCCTGGGCCCCTGCAACTCCTACAAATATAGAGTTCTCTCTACAAAATATAGATAATTTAGCTCCCCATAACAGTGGGGGGACCGGGGTGGAGGGGGACGGCACAAGGAAGAAGGTTGAGATCTACCCTCTGAGGGAGCAGAGGGCAGGGCAGGGCCTGGAGGGAATGAAGGCACCATCAGCATGGAGAGGTGAGGGGCACGGGAAGGGGCTACAGGAGGGTGGCCAGAGGCTGGGGGCCCAGGGTCTGGGGGCACCAGAGTGGGGCCTCTGAGGTCAGTGTGTGTGAGGGGAGAGGGTTCACTAGTGTCTTTGGTAGGGACTGAAGGCACCACTGGTAGGGATGGGGGTTGCACAGGAGTCTTATAAATAGAAATAGGTGGAGAGGGCAGGGGAAAGGGTGACTTCAGGTCCTAGGAACCCAGGAGCCGAGTGTAGACGACATAGAGCAGCAGCATGAGGACCACGTAGAAGAAGATGAAGCCGCCCAGACCAGAGGGGGGCCAGAGGGGTGGGGGGGCCCTGCCCCCCACCCGCTTCACAGCCTCCAGGGTGGTCCACAGCCCCTGGGCGGTGCCCTGGAGGAGATCCGAGGGCGAGCACAGGTCAGCCTGGGAAGGGAGAGTAGGACAGATGGACAAGGACAAAGAGCAGACGTCAGCAGCAGCAGCAAGACAATCCCTCCCCACCCCCTGCCCTCACGTGCCAAGGCCTGAGCCACACCAACATGCAGAGTGCAGGGCACGGAAGCATGCAGGGTAGGGAGGCGTGCAGGAGTGGGACTTGTGGACGTGCTTTCTTCCGGGGAGCAGACACCCCTTTGAATGGAACCCTGCCATCCACACGGAGTGCTCAGCTGAGCCCAGGACATCGCCACTCTATAGTAGGGACTGGCCCTGGGTTCCTGAGAACACCGCCCCCATACCTCAGGCACCCCCATTTTTCGGCAGGCTTCTAAGAAACTCTCCACATTTTTCCGAGACTTGAGAGCACTAAGTTTTGGCTGCAGGAGGGCGAGAGAGGAAAAAGAAGAGAGTAAGAGAGGCCCTGGCAGTCCTCTGCCCCATCCACTACTTCCCACCCTGGGACCCCACTGACCACAGCAGGCGAGGGCACATGGATGAAGGGCACGGAGCGGGGCCGCAGCTGGTTGGCTAGCTGACAGAGGATGACCCCATTGGCCAGAGCCTCCGCCAGGTCCTCAGGCAGGGGCCGCTGCAGCCGGGACTCCATTACCTAGGGGGCAGGAGGACGACAGGGGAGCAGTCAGGGTCAGTGGGGACTCCGGCCCGCCCCTTCCATCCTCCTGAAGGCACCCACAGGGTGTGAAGTAGCCCCTCCCCGCCCCCACAGATCCCACCTCTCTCACCTGGCGCAGCTGTGCCATCAGCTCCTTCTCGTCCAGAAGCTGAGGGGGTCGCCGAGGCCTCACGGCAGAGTCTGGTGAGGAAGGGCCTGGAGAAAAAGGAGGAATGTGGGCTGTCTCTACCACCCACTGCCGACTTTCTGGCTGGGTCACCGTGTCTGGCACCCACATCTCCTGCCTTTGTACTTGTGGGGATTTTCAACACAAAGGGACAATAGACTGGAGAACTCCCAGGCCAGAAGGGGTGACCGCAGCCCAGGGGTTAGTGCTGGCTTAGCAATGGCGACAGGGGGAAACCCACCTGAGCCACTCTGAGAGGAAGAACGGAAGAGGAAGCTGTTTGGTCTCTGAATGGAGCCGAGCGGCCGGGGAGCAGGCACTGTCGCTGGGGGCCAGAGCCAGGGGGCAGGTGAGAAAGACACCCCCTGGAGTCCCATGCTTCCCTCAGACCACCAGGCCCAGCCACCCCCTCACCTATACAGTCCCCCATCCTCTTCCCAAAGTCCCTGTCCAACCTGGTCCAGCTGCAGGAAGGGGCTCCTGGGAGGCAGGGGTGGGGGCAGGGGCCGGGGGGGCTCCCTGCCCCCCTGAAGATCCCAGTTGGGTGGCACTGGACTTGGGCATGCCGCTGAGGACAGACACACAGCAAATCAGAGGGGGTCCAGGGAGGGTGTGCAGGGAGATGGCGCAGGGAGATGGCGCAGGGAGGTGGAATCGGGGAGGACACATACTTGTAGGAGGCCTGAGTGGATGAGGCCGCAGGACCTCCGCCAGCAGCCCTGACCCCCGGCTTCACAAAACTGGAAAGCAAAGGAGATGTGGGGTCGGCAGTACAGGCAGCGGACCTGCAAACCCTGAGGGACAGAGTAGTTCACGAGGGCTCATTTCCACAGCCCCCTAGCCCCACCCCGCCCCTGCCCTCTGCCCACACCTGTCCTTCCGGGGGGCCCCCCACGCTCCGCTGTGCTGCTGCTGCTGCTGCTGCTGCTGCTGCCGCCGCTCCCGCTCCTGCCATAACTGCAAAGTGTCCGGGCGTCGCCGCTCCTCACCAGCAGGCTCCTCCCGCCTGAGGGGTAGAGGCAGGACCAGTGAGGCAGAGCAGGTTCAGGAGAGGAGGGAAAGTGTAGGGTGACGGGGTAAAGGGAGGAGATGCCGGCTCAGGTGGCTCTGGGGTACCTGCTGTTTGGTGCCTTCTCAGGCTCTGGGGTACCTGCTGTTTGGTCCCCTGCCACAGGGCTCAATTCTGGTGGTCGGGGCTCCTAAAGAAAAAGCAGCAGAGGGGGTGAGGGAGGATCTGTTCCCCCAAGACTGTACTGGCTCCCTCCCTCCGCTCTCCTGTCCCACAGGGCACAGCACACTACCGGGCACAGGGACAGGGGCCGGACCCTCACCTCAGCAGCACCTCGCTCTTCGTCCTCCCCAGGCACGTGGCTGTCAATGAAGTCAATCTGCTCAGGGTCTCCATCAGCTGGAAAGGCCAGGGCACGTCAGCAAGCAGGGGGGAGCCTTCGGGGACCTGTCCATTACCCCAGTCCCCTTATCCCAACCCATCACTCACCAGAGCCATCCTCCCTCCGCTCCCTGGGCCCTCGAGGCTCCCGGGCCAACTCTGAGATTCGGAAGGACAACTCCGAAAATTCATCCGTTGACTTTAAATGCGGAAATGCAAAAATGGGAGTCAGCTGCTCAGCAATGCTGGGGGTTCATGGGGTTCAGGCCCTTGGGGTCTGCTGCTGAGCCAGCCCTTTCTTGGAAACTTGGGCAAGGGAAGAAGACCACTCCAGCCACCAACTGTCACTCTGATATTCAGAGGCACCAAGCAAAGGGTCCTGGCTCAGGAGGTTCTCCCCGGGGGCTGAGACCCCCAACGTCCCTCAGAAAAGAGGCTCTTACCTCATTTCCAGACCACCTCTTGCTGCCGCTGTCAACACTGTGGAAGCCTGAGTCTAGCCCACCATCGTACCGACGTCCCGGAAATAAGTCCTCAGCAGGGCTAGTGCCAGCCAGGGAGAGCTAGTCAGTCCGATATCAGGCAGTGACCCCTCTCATCTTCCCACCAACACCCACGGAGTCCATGCTGCCAGGAAGGGGCAGCAAGTATCCAGGAGCGTCCTTCCTTCCCACTTAGAACTTACCAGGGACTGAAACTCGGGGGGCGGGAAGGGGCCAGGTCCCCCAGTGCTGACCCCCCACGCCGCCCAGCCTCTGTTGACAAGTACTTAAAGATGTGAAGCTTCCCCTTCAAGCAGATCTAGGTATAAGGGGGCACAAGGTAGGGGTTAGGGGAAGGGAAGGGGGCTCCCCCAGATCCCGATTGGCTGCTAAAGGGAACCACCTCCCAACGCCTACCCACTCTCAGCTCTGTCTCCATGGTCTACCCCAAACCCACCCCTCACCTGAGCAGGTGGGCTTTGCAGGGGGTTGCTGTCCAGCAGAATGACCTGCAGGTGCCTGAGGCGGCAGAAGGAGACCGGGATGCGGGAGACACGGTTACAGGAGAAATCCAGGCGGACAAGAGGAAGATCCCCCAGCTCTGGGCGTGGGTGAGGGAAGAGTCAGGAGCCTGCCCAAGGGGGGGAGGGTCTTGTGCTCACCTCCTCTGCCCTCTGCTCTGGCCAGCTGGCCACCCCGGGGTCCACCACAGGATGCCCTGACTGGCTGAGAGCACTCCCCAGGAACAACCTACCTGGTTCCCTTCCTGCTCAAATATGGCCCCCTCCAGGCCCCCCTCCCTTAGCTCCTATCCATCTCATGTGCTTCTCTCCTTTTCCCCACCCTGCCCACTGCACACTTCAACCGTTCCTCCATTCCCAAGTGACCATCACAGACCCAAACCAAACTGTGACGTCGCACAGCTCAAAAATCTTCCATGACTTGCAGCCAAGGCTGCTGAGGGTGAGTGGCCTGTGCCCTGCACAAAGGACCCAGGCAGGAAGGGACTGCAATCCCACCTGAACTTCACTAGCTAAGCCCTTCCGGTCCCAGGCAAGGCTGTGCCCACCCACAGAAAAGGGTGCCTTTTTCTATTTCTCAAACACACACAGTTGGATTAGTGGTAGCCAGAGACACAGAATAAAAATCACCACTCCCTGGCCCAGCACGGTCAAGGTGTTCATGATCTGGCTCAGCCCACATTTCCCATCTCACTGCCCACCCTTACACCACATCAAACAACCCTCCAGCCCCTTGGCTTCTGCACCTTTCCACCTGCTGCTTGCTCAGCTGGGACAATGTCATTTTTGTGTCCATCTTTCAAGGTTCAGCTCAAGTGTTGCCTGCTCCACAAAATCTTTCCAGACACTTAGGTTAGAATTCCCTGCTCCTTCCTCTGTGTCCCCAGAGAATTTTGCTAGGGTCTTTTTTATGGCCCAGAGAGCATCCTGATCAAATGCTTGTTTACACTGCTACTGACTCAGAAGGAAAGAGAGCCAGTGTAGGAGTAAGGGGAGCTCAGAGAAAATGGGTGACCAGCTGACTCCCTCCCTTGTTCTTTAAGAACAAGATGAACAAGGCTCAGGTCCTTCTCACCTGGCCATGGCTCGCCTTTCTCACCACATCCTGCCAGACTGTGCTCCCTCCCACCCACATGTTTTGCCCCAGGATGCTTTGCCTGGGATGCAGAAGGAAGGAGAACTTTCCTTCACAGGTCGGCTCCTGCCATGCCGCTGGGGCAAAGTCTTCCTCAAACTCCCTGAGCAGAGCCACGTGCCTTCCCTCCAGCTTCTGCAGCTAAGAGTCCTGTTCTAGCACTTTCTTCCACTTCTCTCCCCATGAAGCCAATACAGTTTAAGAGTTGGCCCCAGATCTGAGTGACATCACACACATCTACCTGACGCCCACCTAAAACACAGGAAACACACGACAATGCTGGCTGGCTAAGGGCAGTGGTGCTTGCTTTGGAACAAAGGCTATCAAATGTTGGGGTGGATCACAGCTAGCTCGTTCAAATGGGGCTGCTTGGGCTCTGGCACGTGGCTCCACTGACTCAATCTCCGGGGAGGAGGTACAGGGCATCATCTGACTTGAGAGCTCCCACTGGGTGAATGAGGACACCGGGTGATGCTGAAGGCCCCTTCCAATCCTGGGATTCTACAGGGTACCAACACACTCACTCACTCTCCCTTCTGTGCCTTGTTCCACATTTGTGAAACAGAGCTAATAACCCATGTCTGCCAGCCTCAGAGGGTTGCTGGTTAAGAACAAGTAAGTTAGGGGGTACTTGGAGGGCTCAGACGGTTAAGTGTCTGACTCCTGATTTTGGTTCAGGTCATGATCTCATGGTTCGGGAGTTCAAGCCCCACATTGGGCTCCACGATGGCAGTGCGGAGCCTGCGTGGGATTCTCCTTCTCTCCCTTTCTCTCTGCCCCTCCCTGCTCACTCTCTCTCATTTGTTTTACACACTGCAAAACCTTAGGCAACTAAGGCATCGATGTTCTGTGAAGAGTCTTTGTCTGCGACTTCTCCAATGTAAACAACACACACACACTCTTTCTCTCCGCACGCACCCCCCCCCCCCCCGCCCTCCCTCCAGCTCCTCATTCTCCTTACCATCAGGGAGGGTGCTGAGCTGGTTTCTCCGAACACTGAGGTCCCGCAGGGAAGGGAGGCTACACAGCTCTGTGGGAAGGGACTGCAACTCATTGCCGCTCACATCCTGCAATGAGGAAAGAAGCAGGGCAGGAGCCCTAAGACCAGGAGCATCAGGGGCACCTGCTGGTTCAGTCAGCTAAGTGGCTGACTCTTGATTTCGGCTCAGGTCATGATCGCACAGTTCATGAGATCGAGCCCCGCGTCAGGCTCTGCGCTGACAGCGCTGACTGCTTGCGATTCTCTCCCGCTCTCCCTCTGACCGACTCACTCTCTCTCTCTCTCTCTCTCTCATAATAAAGAAATAAACATTAAAAAGAAAAAACAAACAAACAAGAGCATCAGAAACTGCCTCCTGTCTCTGGCCACCTCCAGGTGGTCCCCACCTCTCCCCAGCTTCCCCCAAAGGTGCCTGGCTTGACAGCCCCTCTCCTTGCCCTGCTCCCTATGCTCACAAGCTGCCGCAGACTTCCCAAGGCGCTGATGTCGGGAGGCAGGGCTCCCAGTTTGTTGTTGCTGACAATGAGCACCCGGAGGGGCAGCTGGCAGATGTAGGGTGGCAGCGATGACAGCTGGTTTCGGCTGTGGAGGGGAGAAAGGCAGTGGGCTCACTCCCCAGGCATGGCATCCCAGGGTTGCCCTCTTTTCAGGGTCACCAGGAGGGGGACTCAGGGTACTGTGTACTGGGACTTGGGGCTGAGAAGAATAAGCTCCCCACCCTGCACCCCCTCCCCAGCCACGCCTTCCTACCTGAGGTTGAGGTAGGTAAGGGCCGTGAGATTCCCCAAGGCTGGGTTCAGGCATCTCAGGCAATTGTGATAGAGGCTCAGGCCCTCCAGGGACACCAGCTGGCATGCTGCCTCCGGCACCTCGGGGAACCGGTTCCGGGAGAGGTCTAGGGGAAGCAAGTATCAGAGGAGAGCTGTGGAAAGACCCAGCCCTGGACAAAAGGACCATGAACTCTCCCAGAGCCAGCTGCCCAGAAGTCTGCCTCCCCTTCGGACCTGAACAATCAGACCTATAAACCTGGGGTCCCTGGAGACAACAAAGCTTTCTGCAAAACTTGAGCATGTTGCAAGCACATTACCAGAACAGCAAAGGAAAGGCAAAGGCCACAGGGTCCCAGACTTGGGAGAGCAAAACATGAACACCGCCTTCAAGTACACAAATGAAGGGCTATCCTGGAAAGGGTAACTGGCTTCTAGAACTCTTGTGATTCCTGTTGTTCTATGGAGAAGGGCTGGTGCTCCAGAGAAAATAGCAAGGTAATAGAGTGGGAGGCTCGAGATAAGAATATTGTCAACCTCTGGGGGAGACCACTGAGAAAGCTCATCCCTCCTCAGGGGCCTTTTCCCCAACCTCAACCTCTTTTCAACACAGGGGAGAAACCAAGGGCCATTAGAGTCTGGCTCTAGAGATTAAATAAGGCTCCTGACATACTGGACAACAGCGCTTCTTCATCAGCCCCTGGGATCAGCAAGCCAGGTCCAAGAGTCTGTGAAGTAACAGACTCCCAGGGACCAGGAAGGGAGGCCAAGCTGATCAACCTGGAGGTGGGAGCTACAGTCCTCGGGTCCCTCCCATCAGGATACACTGTGCTCAGGACTGGCCTCCTTCCCACCTTCTTCCAGCTCCACCAGCCCCGCTCTACTTCCTCTCTTACTGACCCAGACTTCAGGCACTCGGCTCTTTTGCAGGATCTTGGTGTGGGTGAGGGGCAGAGAGGGAGGAACAGAGGATAAAACCTCTTACCACCCCTTATTCTCAAGGGGTCTCTTGCTACTCCAATGAAAGGAGTCAGGCATGGGGTTTCCGCCAGTCTGGGGACGGTAATTGCTGAGAGCCCTGCAAGCAAGACTGGATTTCTGCTTCCTCTCCTCGCCTGTACTGGGAGGGGCCCAGGGCCTGCTGTGGGATGTCTCTGGCAACAGAACTTGGGTGAGCTTTTTAGACAGCCCTCCCCAGGAAGGGGTGAGCGAAAGCCATTGGGAGGGAAGCTGGGGTATATCCCCCAAGGAAACGAATCTCACGACAGGAAATGGAGTAGAAACAAGCTGTCGGGTTCTCTCTCTGGTGGGCCCTATGTTTACCAGGGCGGTGACAGACTGAGGCACCAGGGGTCCTTCTTTCTCCCTCTCTGCTCACAGTCCCGGAGCACAGAGAGAAGACCTGTCAAGGGAGAAGACCCAAGTTCTGGAGAGGGTGAGAGGGCCAGATGCAGGCCTCCTCCGCTCACCTTCCACCTGCCTGCTCTCCCTGCATCCCCAAATGCATGTGTGTGCAAGCGCGGGTGCCATGGATGAAGGGGGTGGAGAGGACAAGCCGGCTGAGCGGCGACAGGGGCAAAAGGGGCAAAAGCTCAGGGTGGAAGGGAGCCCAGCCTGGAGGAGGCAGGGCACAGGAGGCACAGGATGTGGTCTGTGAGAGAATGAGCTGCACTTCTCCTTTGTGAGGGCGGCCCCTCCCCGCCATCTCAGGGTTCACCCTACTTTCAGGGGCCCCAAGGAACAGAGTCCGAGGGATATCGGAGACCTGTGCCACAGGAAATATGCAGAGAAAACAGTGGGGCAGAAAGAGTTGGGAAAGCAGCAGAGGGCTCAGGATAATCTGGCGGAGTGTTGAAGTGTTTAGTCTGGGTTGGAGGGCAAGGAGGTATGGAGGGCAGGGTATGGGCAACCCCAACTGTTACTTCCCCTTTCCACTCCAAACTATAAGCCTTCTGCTTGGGGAGCAGGGTCAGAGAACATTTTGGACAAGACAGATTCCACCTGGCCTACAACCTGGGCCCAGAAAGGACTTAGGATTTCTGCGTGGAGAGCAGGACAGGGAGAGGTCCTCAGTAAGCTGGGATTTTCCCACTTCGTCACACAAACTCACTCAGGAGAACTAACTGCCTGCACCCTGAGCCGGAATGCTGGGGGAGGAGGCGGGGAGGGGGTAGGAGCTGGGAGGGGTCAGGGAGTTCTTGGTAGTTTTCCCCAGGAGTCCACTCACAGAGACAGAGCCCTAAGGAAGTAAAGAATAACATTTGGTCTTTGTCAAAAAACAAGCAAGGGGGAGGGGAAAGGGAACAGACGGTGAGTGTCACACAGCTGCTGAGGTCAATCTGGAGCTTGGGGGTTAGGCGGCTGGGGGAGACGGAGAGGGAGAGGAATGGCTCCTGGGGCTCACCCATTCCCTGAACTCACTTGCTGCATGGTGGGCAAGTAAGTTTCCCCAGCAACCCAAGAAAAGTGGAGAGGTTTAAACTGGTTCTCCCCAGAACAGTGGAGGAAAGAGAGTGTCTGTGTCCACTTGGGTGTTTGCAGGTGAACGGGCACCTGCTAGAGGAGAAATGCATTCAGTCCCTGAGCAGTGTTTTCAGGAGGACACTCAGCCAGCCCCAAGTCCCACCCCTGGGCTAGGCTGGGGTGGGGCTTCGGGAATGCGGTCCTCTGGCCCACTCCCAATCTCCACCCCCCAGCTGCCAGCCCAGGGTCATAGGTTGTTGCCTCCTGAGCAGCTGAAGCCTGACTCACCTGTCATGGTAGAGTCCCCCACACCCCACCATCAAGAGACACCGGGGAGGAGGGACATGATTAGAGTGATCTGTGGGGTGGAGGAGTGGAAGGACAGTGGGACAGTCTCTAGCTTCCCAGAACTCCATGCCAGGAGATAAGATTTCCTTCCTTTCAGCAACTGCCTCAAGTCCCTCCCCTCCTAGGGAAAGCAGACACTGAAATGGGAATTCTAAGGTCCCTATGAGGTCACAGGCTCCATTGTGACCTCACACACGCAAGAAGGAGGGGGAGTCTCAGATAAGGGGGTCAGGGATAATAGGTGGAAGAGCTCGCGGAGAAAAGAGTTAGGGGAGGTGTAAGATTTGCTTCTTTCCCATAGGCTTGCTGGGTGAAGAGTGGAGAGGGCCAGGGGGCGGGACGATAAGCACAGTAAACAGAAGCACCAGGTTGTTAGGGGCGAATCCTAAGGAACAGGGGGGCCTACGGCTGTTCGGATCTAGGTGGAACCGGGAAAGAGTTGGAGACGAAGTGGAGAAAGAGAAAGGAGTCATTAGAGGGGCTCTTGGGGGCTGCTTTAAGGAACGATCAGAACTGAGGTTGAAGAGGTCATGCAAATGAGCCAACCAGGTGAGGGGCGGGACCATTCTACAGGTGCGCAGAAAGGCAAATAAAGAGAAGCAGAAGACGGGGAACTCTCACAACACTCGGTCAGGGCGCCGGACGTTCGGTACAAAGGAGAAATGGGTTCATTGTCCAGGAGTTCTCAAAGTGGGGAGGGGGAGTTAGCAGGCTTATGCAAATAGTCAGGGTCAAGAACCTCGACGGTCAGGTGAAGGGGCGGGCCAGACTCCCGAGACCGGTGAGAAACAAGCTAGGGGCGGGGCTATGCAAATGAGGGTCCCAGCCCGGGACTAGGCCGAGTGCACTCACCAGCCTGGGTGATGTCTGACAGGTCGTAGCTGCGGGCCGCGCCCCGGGGGAAGTACTTCAAGCGCCGGTTGGACAGGTTCAGGGTCCCGGTGGCCACGGCCTCCTCTAGGGCCCGCTCTGCACTGCGGCTCCCGGGCAGACCCGGAGACCCCGGAACGGAGGTCGTGGCCGCCGCCTCCTCACCCCCGGCGGCGAGTGGGGCCGCTACCGCCGCCGCCATCCGCTCTCGGCGGCTCCCGCTGCCTGACTGACGGGACCGGCCGTCCCTCCTCCCCCCTCCCCCTCCTTGGAGCCGCCGTAGTCGCTTCAAGGGGGAGGAAACGCGCTCAGGGACACGGCGGACCAATCGCGATCCGAAGACGCGTTGGAAGTGGCTAATCAGAACCCGCCGGGGGGGTGGAGACTATAGCGCAGGAGTGAGGCGACAGAAGGGAGGGGGCTAGAATAGATCTCTCGCCAACGGCCGACGCTCCAGGCTGGCCCGCCCCGCGCAGCCGCGTCCAATCGCAATGCTTAGGGCTGGAGATGGAGCCAATCAGGTCTAACCAGGAGACGGGGACGCCGGTGCTCAACTAGAAGGGATAGAGGCCGAGACCTCAAGCCGGGTCTCGGGTTTTTTTTTTTTCCAACGGAGACCAATCGCAAGCCGGATATAGGCGAGTGACTGTCAAGAAGGCCAGTTAAATCTTCCGGAGGGAACCTGGCCCGGCCTCTTCTCTGAGGGACGGCTGTACCTACCAATAGCATGGGCGAGAAGGCGGTCCCTTCGCCGAGCAGGAGGCGGGTGAGCTAGATCTTTGAGACGGAGGTTAAAGAACGTGAGCGCTGCCGGTCGGGCCGGCTGGGAACAGTGCAGGGCCTGGAGAGGCGAGTGCGAGCTGCAAATGTTAGGGAGCGAGCCTGCTTTGAGGGCGTGAAGGAGGGGGGTGGGGTGCAAGGCGAAGCCTGAGACCAGCGGGGAGGGAGGGGGTCGTCGCAACTGAAGGGACCGTGGAGGCCTTTCCGGCTGCGGAGTCTGAGGCCCTGCGGCGGTCTCCGGAGCTCCGGCGGGCGGGGGGCTTCCCAGAGACTGGAGATGCCCAAGGCAGCTCCTGAAGGGAGGGTTACGGGAGACCGGGAGAGCTTCCAGAACTACCGCCCGGCTGGCCAGCCTACCTCGAGGAGCGCGCCCCGGCGGGAACTGTGATGACAGGACCTGAGGCGGGGGAGGGGAGTTAGTCCATAAGGGATCATCTCATTCGGAAGAAGCCCGCCGTTTTACAAATGAGGAAACTGAGGCGGAGGGAAGTTGAGGAGTTGGCTAGAGCAGAAGCCCGGTTCCCCAGCGACTTCTACGTGGGCATTTTCTATTCGCACTGTCTCCTTTGCTTCCTGAGCTGAAATAGTGGGGACCCAGACCCAAGAGGAAGCTGAGGATCCTTTTTCTGTGTGCTAAGGGATCTTAACGTCCTTTTAGGTGGCAAAAGGACCTAACACATTAACATAGTCCATTTACCACGTTAATAGTTGCCTGATCACAAACAACTAAAGGTTCTTGTGAATCACATCTCAGAGGTTGAGATTTCCTAAACATGTATTGAATCCTTAAAGTTCCATCCGCAGTGTCTCAAACTAGTTGTTTACTAGTCCCCATGAGTAAGGGAGTTTGGGTGATTGACTGATAGCTGGCGCGGTAAAGGAAAGTCTGTAATACTAGGCAGCTGAGGCTGGAAGAGCCGGTTACTCCCTTTGGTTTACTGGTGTAGATCCTTTGCCCCTACCTGGACAGACATACCCTGAACTCCAGCTGTTTCTCATATATGGCGGCCCTCTCTCCCCATAAGACTAAGTTAAAAGCTTAGACCCTGGGAGATACCCTATGCTTTCAGAGTAATTCTATCCCTTTCTTCCACCTTAATAGGTTGTCCTTCATACATGCATTGATGTTACTGTCCCAGGAAATCTGCTTTTGGATGTGTTTTTGTAAGACTAAAGAGTCGGTGCTGAATTATTCCCACTTTCATCTAGTGCATGCTTCCCTCTAAGCGAGTGTAGCAGGGTCATCATTCCTCCTCACCTGTCAAACAGTTTATATTTTTTATACTTTTTTTTGGGGGGGGGGGTAGTTTATACTCTTAGGTAGTTTATACTGTCATCCTCTTACGTAGTCTATACAAATCCCCTGGAGGCCCTGGCCTGCTGAGATATGAAGAATTCACCGGTGTTTCTCTACAGAGCAGAGTGCTAAAGGGCCTCAAGGGGAGGAACCTCACAACTGTGCTCCAAAAGTAAAGGCCTCATCTAGCAGTCATTCACACTTTCTTTCTCCTGGAGGAGGGGCTCATGCATATCCCATGAGCCACTGGGTGGCTAGAGCCAAGCTAGAACCCAGGAACTGTCTAAGAAAATCCTGGCAGGGTTGGGGAAAATAGGTCACAGTGGCTGGACAGTGAGGTCACAGAGAGGTTTGTCTTCCCAGACTCCATGGGGGAGGGGCCTAGAAGGCTGAGGGGCCCCAGAGGTCCCCCAAGCCCAGGCGGGGGACATGGTGTGGGAAAGACAGCAGGAACGGGGGCCAGGGAGCTGACTACGGGGGAGGGGGGTCGGGGGGGCCGGAGGATGAGGGCAGGAGCAGGGACGGGGCAGTCAAGATGGTGAGGAAAAGCCGGAGAAGAAGGCTGCAAAAATTCACCGGGCTGTGCAGACAGGAGGAGGGGCTCAGGGTGAGGGGGTGGGAGGGTGAGGCAAGGAAAGGACAAGAAGATGGCAGCAAGAGATCAGGGGAGGGGTTCTTTGGAGCTGGTGAACCCAGGAACACGGCAGACAGGGAGGGGTGTCCCATGGACCTAGAGAGAAAGATAGGAAGATTTGAGGGCACAGAGCCATGAGCCCCTAAGAAAGAAGCTAATGAAAGGCTGACAGAAGGGAGAAAAGGAGGCCTGACTCTCATGGAATCCCTGTGCTCTCCCTTCTCCTTGGGTAGGTGAAGCGGAGCTGCCCTTCATGTGGCCCAGATCCTGGGGGTGAAGAGAAGAAGGGCAGAGGGAACCCTATTTCTGTTCAGCTGTTCCCCCCAGAGCTGGTGAGTCATCCGTGGGGAGGGATTCCAGAATAAAGGGCAGGGGACCAGAGTGATGAGGAACCCCCTTGATGATTCCTGCTTCCTCCCTCCTGCCCACCCCCCAGGTGGAGCATATCATCTCATTCCTCCCAGTCAGAGATGTAGTCGCTCTGGGCCAGACCTGCCACTACTTCCATGAAGTGTGCGACGCTGAGGGCGTGTGGAGACGCATCTGTCGCAGGCTTAGTCCTCGTCTGCGAGAGCAGGGCTCTGGGGTCCGGCCCTGGAAGAGAGCTGCCATTCTTAACTGTACACCTCCCCAGAACCTCAGTTCTCTTTGCCTCTATCCTATGCCTTATTATTCTGGGATCCCTCCTGTTCCATAGAGTTGCCTCAGCATTCCTAGCCAACCTGCCAGGGCCCCTTTCTCTAGAAGAGCCTGTTAGATTCAAACATGCCATCCATCTAGGAGCTCTGCAAGCCTCCAGCTCCACCCTCTGATAGACGTCCCACCCGGAGCCCCCGTTACTAGCATCCCTGCCAAGTCAGCCTCCGTATTCGAACTCTCTTCCAAATCCTACCCCGGTCATCTCCTCCACTCCCCAAACCTGGAGTTTTCCCTCCTCTAAACCAGGGTTTCTCAACCTGCCACTGTTGACATTTGGGGCCAAATAATTATTTGGAGTGAGGGGCTGTCCTGCACATTGTAGGACGTTTAGCAGCATCCCTGGCCTCCACCCACTAGATGCCAGTAACAAAGCTCCCCCCGGTTGTGACAACCAATGTTCCCTGAGGACAAAATCACCCCCACGTTGAGAAACATGCTCTGAAGCCCTCCATTCCCAGGGAGCCCCTACCCAAGTACCTGACTGCACACACTGGAGATTCAGGGAGATCCAGATCTGATCCAGATAGCAGATCCAGAGCTAGGGGTGAGGGGCGTTACTGGCCTTTCTCAGCCATTCCTTTTCGCTCCTCTGTCTGCAAGAAGCCCTCACTTAGAAGCATGTGTAGTGCCCTGGGCTTGGGGTAGGGGGCAGAGAACTAAAGTTCAGGCATAAGGGATTATTAAAGATAGCCTGTGTAGGGGATTATTAAAGATATCTTCTAAGCTTTCCATATGTCATTTAGAAAAGTCCCTGTTCCCCAGTCCTGCTGCTAAGGGAGCTGCTATGGGAGCTGCTAAGTACCCGGCTCCCTGAGAACTATAGTTTGCCCAAGCTCTGACAACTCTTCTTTGTGCCATCCTGACCCCTTGAGCCTTCCATCTCCTTCCCTTCTCCAGACACGAAGGGCCTGTATTTCCAGGCATTTGGAGGCCGCCGCCGCTGTCTCAGCAAGAGTGTAGCCCCCCTGCTAGCCCATGGCTACCGCCGCTTCTTGCCCACCAAGGACCATGTCTTCATTCTTGACTACACGGGGACCCTCTTCTTCCTCAAAAATGCCCTGGTCTCCTCTACCCTTGGCCAGATCCAGTGGAAGCGAGCCTGCCGCTATGTTGTATTGTGTCGCGGAGCCAAGGATGTGAGTAGCAGAGCCCTAGGAGCTGAGACCCCACCCCTCCTCCGGGGCTCCTCCGGGACCCACACCAGTCCGGAGGTACTCTCCTCAGGATGTCTGCCCTCCCATATCAGGAACTGAAAACTAAACCCTCTTTTCCCAGCCCTGAACCCAAGTATCTCATCTCTCACCCCAGGATCCTGTCACCCCCCAAGCCTCATTCCACTCTAAGACCTAGATCCCAGACAGCTTCATCTTTTCCTACAGTTTGCCTCGGACCCAAGATGTGACACCGTTTACCGTAAATACCTCTATGTATTGGCCACCCGGGAGCAGCCAGCAGTGGTAGGCACAACGGGCAGCCGGGCCTGTGACTGTGTCGAGGTCTATCTGCAGTCCAGCGGGCAGCGGGTCTTCAAGATGACCTTCCACCACTCCATGAGCTTCAAACAGATTGTGCTGGTTGGTCAGGAGAACCAGCGGGCTCTACTGCTTCTCACAGGTGTGGCCTAGAGCAGTTGTTTGCAAATTGTTTTCTACACATGGTTCAGGACCTGCTGCAGGGGAGGGGAAGGCCTTTCTGCATGCCACCTCATCCTGGTCTCAAGCCAAATAGCTTTGCTTTTTGTCTGTCTCATAGACTAAGATTCTGCTTTTTTTTTTTTTTTTTTTTAAACAACTTAAAAATTTTAAGTTTATTTATCACCTGCGCACAAGCAGGGGAGGGGCAGAGAGAGAAGGAAAGAGAGAATCCCAAGCAGGCTCAGCACCGTCAGCGCAGAGCCTGATGCAGGACTTGAACTCAAAAACTGTGAGATCATGACCTGAGCTGAGATCAAGAGTGGGAAGGTTAACCAACTGCATCACCCAGGCGCCCCAGATTCTGTGTATTTCATATGAATAAAGGGCCCTGCTGCAAAAAAATAGTTTGGAAACCACTGTTCTAGTGAAAGCCTGATTTTCGAAATTCTAATCTTCCTCACTTCCTGCTAGGCACTCCACTTAATACCCCAAACTTACCCCCACCTTGCTGATTGTCACACACATATATACATTTTTTTAATTTTTATTTTTATTTACTTAAGTAATCTCTCCACCCAGTGTGGTGCTCAAACTCACAACCCTGAGATCAAGAGTCATGCGCTGTTCTGACTGAAGCAGACTGGTGTCCCTGTCCCCTATATTTGACCCTACTCCCAAGCCTCAGACCCTCTGGACTTCTTAATTCCAGGCAGAGCCCCAAGTCCCCAGGCATCATTCCTCCCAACACTCAAATTGGATTCTGGCAGATCTAACTGCTGGTTTTCTCTCCACTCATCATTCACACTGAAGGGTTTCCCTGATTTATTTTTGGCGGTACAGGGCTAGAGTCTGGGCAACTTGAGGTCACACTTCCTGTATTTCACCTCTACCCTTTTTCTTCCAACCCCACTCTAGGCCAATAAGTGTTTAATCGCTATGGCTTAGAGAGTCTATTGGGAAGTTAATGTGGATATTGGGAGGTCCCCTCCCCCACATCATTGTCTGCCTCTCCCCATCTCCCAGAGGAAGGAAAGATCTACTCTTTGGTAGTGAATGAAACCCAGCTGGACCAGCCACGCTCCTACACAGTTCAGCTGGCCCTGAGGAAGGTGTCCCGTTGCCTGCCTCACCTTCGTGTGACCCGCATGGCTTCTAACCAGAGCAGTACTCTTTACATCACAGGTAAGAACCACCTTCCTTCTTCTCCACACCCTAGTCTTAAACAGACTTTCCAGATATGGACAGCCCCTTATACTTACTCTAGCAGTGGACCCCTTCGGGCATCCTAGTGAAAAGATGAGGTTAGGTTCCCAGATATCATAGCTGGTACATTTCTAGTGGGTGTGAGACTCCCTGGATCTTGCAGCTTTCATCCTAGGTAGGGCCTTATCGCTAGGAAATGGGTGCCCAAAGCTGCTGAGCTGAGGGCTCCTGACCCCCCAGACCAGGGGGGAGTATATTTTGAGGTGCATACCCCAGGGGTGTATCGTGATCTCTTTGGGACCCTTCAAGCCTTTGACCCCCTGGACCAGCAGATGCCGCTTGCTCTCTCACTGCCTGCCAAGGTAGGATCCTGGAGGGATGGGACGGACCAAGGGGCGGACAGAGGGGGATTTAGGGATTAAAAGGCACCAGAGGTCTGAAATATGAGCAGGAATCAAATGATTGATCAGGGAGGGACAGGGGCCCAGAGAGAGAGGGGCGAGGTAGTGGGCAAGGCGAAAAGAAATCAGCTGGGAATGGCAGGTTAGTGGCTGGGAGATTCTGGAGCTCAGAGTTCCTCTGGAGGGAACTGAATGCCTACCTTCTCCTTCTGTCTTACTTCCTAGATACTATTTTGTGCTCTTGGCTACAATCACCTTGGCTTGGTGGATGAATTTGGCCGAATCTTTATGCAGGGAAATAACAGATATGGGCAGCTGGGAACAGGGGACAAAATGGACCGAGGGGAACCCACACAGGTGAGATTCGTTTTCAGTTATTCTCATCGTGGCCCCCTTCCTCCAATCCTCTACACCTTAGACCTCTCCTCTTCTCTACTTTCTTTAGAACCCACTTCTTACTCCCTAGGGAAGTTAAGCCAGCCAGTATATAATGCCCGTGATACTATTGCGTGTCTTTCCCAGGGTTGGCACTGTGAGGTCCATTCTGTGTGGTGCTTGCTGCCAGTGCAATAGGAATTTAGTGAAGCAGGGAGACCTCGGTGGGCTGGTATAACTAGAAGAGGTGAGATGCGATCACGGTCTGGTGGGTTAGATCAGATTCGTGTGGGTACAGGGAAAGGCATTCCATGTAACAGGAATGAGAACGAAGCTGCACATACCTGGGACCATGAAAGGACTGGTCTGAAGCAGAGAGGATGTTTTGGAAATCAGTAGATATGAGGTGATACAGGCAGGGGTGAGCCTGAAAAGGTATAGATTTTGGAAAGTCACTGCAGGTTCTGGAGCAAGAGAAGCCCCCCCCCCCCCCCCACACACACACACACAGATGACTGAGAACAGGTCACCTGGCCGGAGTGCACAGGAGGCCACTGAATGAGAAGCCCACTGGGAGACCATTGAGTGACAGTGGCACTTGGGACAAGAGCCTGGGGCAGTGGGAATGGAAAGGAATGGATACCTGAGATGTTTTGAAAGAAAATGAATAGGTACTGGAAACTGATTAGATGTGAGGAGATGGCTGTGGGACACAAGTGGCTGTCGCAGTAGACCCCTTAAAGAGAGATGGCATCACTAACAAATGTGGAAAGGGATGCTGGCTTGAGGAAAGAGGAAGAGCGTGAATTTGGACATTTTCTAAAGTGAAAATGTCTCTCTGGCATTAGATTCCATGTTGGAACAAGGCTGAAACAGACAGAAGCAGGGACAGAGGCACAAACCTGGGCAGGAGCTGATGCTGTAGGCAAAGGGAATGAAGAAGCTATCTCTGAGGCAGGAGGCACACCTTCAGGTGCCAAGTCCCAGAAGCCAGGGACACAGGGAGTTCCAAACAGAGGGGGTGATTAATGGTAACAGATAACATAGGAATATACCTGCCAACATGGAAATATGGTCAGGTCATATCTTTAGATGAAAAAAAAAATTATAAAATTATTTACATAGTACAACCCCATTTTTATTTAAAAGTCTGTAATTTGAACACACACACACACACACAGAGGCAGCAGTGAAGAAAAATATCCAGGGATGCCTGATTGGCTCACATGGTTAAGCGGCTGACTCTCTTTTTTATTTTTAATGTTAATTTATGTTGAGGGGGGGAAGAGCAGACAGAGAGGGAGAGAATCCCAAGCAGACTGCACAGGAGCCTACTTTAATAAAAAATAAAAAGAAGAAAGAAAAAAGAATATCTAGCAAGATTTTTTTAAGTTTATTTTTTCAGAGAGAGAGAGAAGGTGCACAAGCAGGGGAGGGGCAGAGAGAAAGGGGAACAGAGGATCTGAAGGGGCTCCGTGCTGATGTGCTGACAGCAGGGTGCCCGATGTGGGGCTCGAACTCAGGATCAGGACCTGAGTTAAAGTAGGACACCTAACTGACTGAGCCACTCAGGCACCCCCAGCAAGATGTTAATAGTGGGTGGTAGGATTTCCAGTGATTTTTAAATTAATCTTTGCTCTCCAAGATTTTATAACATTTCTTTAATGACCATAAATTATGTACCTATGTCTTCAAAATTAAAGCCCTCATAATCTCAGGAGAAAGCATGCAGGAGAGGCCCTGGGGTTTGGAAGCTGGAAAGCCAAGTGCATTTGGGGAGAACACATCAGTAGCTTAGTAAGCAGCGAAGCCAGATCACAAGAAGTTCAGGAAAGATGGGCTGTGGTGAGAACAAAAATGTGGTCAACCTCAAACTGGTCACATAACCAGTTCTGTTGCCTAAAAGATGGAGGTAGGAAGGGGCAGGAATCAGGTGGAAATGTTTTTGTTTCTGTTTTCTTTTGTTGTTTTTTTTTTTTAAAACAGAGTGGCCATTTTGGGAGACAAGGATAGGACAAGTGGAAAATGCTAGAGAGAGAAGGGAGGAATCAGTGGAAGGAAGGTCCCTCCTGAAGGCTAACCTGGAATTGTACAGGGAGGGAGGGAGTCTTTAAACTTTGGGAAGAGGAAACTTAGTCCCCCTCCTGAGGCTGGAAGGCAGGATGAGCCTGGACTGGCACAGGTCTGGGGGAGTAGGAAGGAGCAGGTAGCAGGCCCTGGGCGCAGGCAAGTAGCCTGTTTTCTGAGGAGCAAAGATGAGGAACCAACAGAAGTGCTAGACCCCATGCAGTCCGACAGGGGCTGCAGGAGAATGAGGGAGGGAAAGATTGCTGCTGGTCTGCCTTCTGGCTGGGTGGGGGTTGAGGGGGTGCTGAGTCCCCTTGCTTCCCTCTCCTAGTTTCCTAGAGACCTCTCTGAGCCTTTCTGTTGCCCTCTTCCTACCTGGGCCCTCAAATCCTCGGCATTCCCACCTTAGGGATCCTGGCCCTGTGTTCTCAGGTGCATTATCTGCAACGTCCCATTGCCCTGTGGTGTGGCCTCAACCACTCTCTGGTGCTGAGCCAGGGCTCGGACTTCAGCAAGGAGCTTCTGGGCTGCGGCTGTGGGGCTGGAGGCCGCCTCCCTGGCTGGCCTAAGGGGAGTGCCTCTTTCGTGAAGCTCCACGTCAAGGTCAGAGCCAGGACACGCCAGCAGGCAACGGGGCAAGGGCAATAGAGCCAGGTGGCACACAGGGCTGTAGCTGGGGCTCCTGCAAGGACCCGGGGGCCCCACCCCCCCCAGCACTACCCACCTCCCTTTTCCGGCCACACACCATGGCTCCTGGCTCTCTCCCTTAGCAGACCCCGCTCGCCCTCTCTGACCTCACACAACCTTGGGGCTTAGCCAGCCCTAGCTCACTTGCTGGCCCAGGGCTGGTCTGAGAGGGAGGAACACAACAGCTGGGGCTTCCTGGGAGCCCCTCAGTAAAGGCCCCTCTCAGCCACGCCCCTTCTCTCCTTTAAGGTCCCTCTGTGTGCCTGTTCCCTCTGCTCTACCAGAGAGTGCCTCTACATGCTGTCCAGCCATGACATCGAACACCATCCCACCTACCGGGACCTACCAGCCAGCAGGGTGGTGGGGACCCCCGAGCCCGGCCTGGGAGCTGGAGCACCCCAAGACCCTGGGGGGGCAGCCCGGGCCTGTGAGGAGTACCTCAGCCAGATCCACAGTTGTCCCACATTGCAGGATCGCATGGAAAAGATGAAGGAGATCGTGGGTTGGATGCCCTTGATGGCTGCACAGAAAGATTTCTTCTGGGAGGCCCTGGACATGCTGCAGAGGGCTGCTGGAGGGGTTGGCCCGGGCCCCTCAACCCCTGAGAGCTGAGCCCCTTTCCTAGTCTTAACCCCTGGAGGGAGAGTCTGGCCCTGGGCCAGGAGCTAAGGAGAGTGGGATGGTAGCAATAAACATTGTATGTGCACATGGGGAGGGGTGGGAATTGCTAGGCTTGCCAAGGTGGGCAGGGAACCGTTTTGTAAAATGTTCAGGGGGCTGCCCGGGAGGGACCCCCAACCTGACTATCATGGACAAGAGATTTGATGGGCAAATAGAATAAAAGGCTGAAGTGAGGCCCTGTTTGGAACCCTGTGGCCTGGGAGGAAAATAGGGCAGGGGATGGGGGCCCCAATGCCCCCCAATCAGGAGGGTGATGGAAGGCAGGGGGATGGACGAGGAGGCAGAGAGAGCAGAAGTGGCTCAAGCATTCAGGTGCTGCTGAACTGACCACCTGAATCTTAGAGCTCTCTTTCCCCTCCCACTCCCAAGAGTGGTCCAGGCTTCTTGACTTGAAGTCCAAGCCCCACCTTCTGGAACAATGCAGTCAACATATGCTTCTCGGTCCCCTTATGGATCCTCTGTCTGTCAGACTTACTCCCATCCTGAGGGGGCCACCTGCTTCTGACCTCGGTCCCTGTGAAGTCAGCCACCTCCTCCCCTCCTCTGTTTAACCTTCCTTCCCTCACTTTCTCCTCCATCCTCCTCCTCACTAAGAGGGATGCTCCCTTTATCCACATCTAACCCACTCCTGGATCTCCAAATATTTGGGAGGGAAAATGGGCGGGCAGAAGGAATTTTCTCCTTGGCCTAGTCTGGTCCAGGGATGCAAAGAAGACAGTAGAAATTTGAAGCGGAAAATCAGCTGGAGCAGGGGGTGGTCAGGAAGGGGGTGAGTGACTAGTTGTTGGGGGTCTAGGGAAGGACTTTCTACGGGTGCTGAGGAGGCGGGCATGGGGAGGATCATGAGGAAGGACCAGAGGCTGTGTTCACAGGATGCTTGGGTACTGGACACAGCAGGCTTCCAGATGACATTACTTGATGCCTGCATTACAGCTGAGGGTTGATGCTCCCTCTGCCCTTCATTGCTCCACCCCCTACTTAGGTCAATATTTATGTGTCCTAGACCTAGAGAGGCCCCTGGACTCACCACTGTCCCGACTGCACTCTCCTGTCCCGCCTTCCCCACCGCCCGCCCCGCTGGCCAGTCCCCACGCCCACACACCCGAGGCTGCCTCATCTGGCACTGATTATCCCTGCTGCTGCTGCTGCCGCTGCTAAACTCAGCTGCTGCCTCGGTCTCGAGGACCCCAGCGCCTCTCCCCCCAGCCATGCTGCCTGCTGCCACTGCCTCCCTCTTGGGGCCCCTCCTCACTGCCTGGGCCCTGCTGCCTTTCGCCCAGGGCCAGACCCCCAACTACACCAGGTAGGTCTCTTGGCACCTTCCAGATAGCTTGAGTGAGCTTCAAAAGCCCTGATTCTTGGGGGTTTTGCCTGTGGATCCTGTGGATCCTTTCACTAACACACCCCCCCCCCCCAGATTTCTCGCAGCCCCCACCCTCCCCCAGGCCCCAAGTTCTCCCTCCCTGCTCCAAGACCACTGTCTCCAGCCGGGCACCACTAGCCACCATTCCTCCACCCTTTGTCCCCTGCCTTCTAAGTTTCCCCATCCTCCCAGACCCTTGGCCCCCCCCATGGAACCTGAGAGCTCCAAGACCTTCAACTTGCCTGGTATCTGGACATCTGGATTCCAGGAGGGAATTAGAGATGGTGGGGGAAGCGAGTGGGAGACTTGGGAATCAGATACTCAAGTAGTTAGCAGGAACAGGAGCAGGGCAAAGGTTGGGAGCTGGGGGACCCTGGTCTCCAGGTTCAATATGAGGGCCATCACTGCTGCTTCTCATCTCCCCGCCCCCTCCCCCCCCATGGCCTCGTGGCTGTGTCCACATCTGGAAGTAGTTAGGCGGCTCCTGTCCCCGGCTGCCAGGCAGGGCGCGAGGGGGGAGAGTGAGGAACAGCCCGAGGAGGATTCCGGGAATTCCTGTTGGGGTGGGGGTGGGGATCGGGGGGTGTTGTGGAGACAGCCACATGTTCCAGATCCTCTCAATCCCAGCCTGGCTGGCTGAAGCTGCCCCAGACCCCCTTTCTCCCTCATCCCCCTGGCTTCCCTCTCTGGCCCCTCACCCTCATTACCCTATCCTTCCCAAGCTCTCCTCCACTCATGGCTGCCCCCTCTTCTGTTCTCCAGACCTGTGTTCCTGTGCGGAGGGGATGTGACTGGGGAGTCCGGTTACGTGGCAAGTGAGGGTTTCCCCAACCTCTACCCCTCTAATAAGGAATGCATCTGGACAATAACGGTGAGAAAGACCCTCTCATCGCTACCCCCTTGTTGAAGTCTCTGAGGCCTGACTGCTAAGATAACCCGGGTCCACCCAGCCCCTGCCGCCCTCCTCCCTGCACCACTGCGCCCAGGGAAGTCCAGGCCCCCTCCCCTCTTCACTGATGGCAGCAGAGCCCACAGTAACATGTGGCAAAGTGTCCTCACACCTTAACTCTAGGCCTGCTCTTCTACTCCCAGTTTTATTTCTGGCCCTCGAATCTCTCCACAGACCCCAGGGCTTGTCCCCTGGGCAATGAGCTCCTGCAGAGCCCAGGCCCTCTGCTCTGCTCCCCGATGGCGTCCCTTCCTGTTCAGGCCCAGTGTCCATATGAAGTGCTTGGGGAAAGGGAAGTATCCTTTGCCTCGGTTGTGTGTGGCCTGACTTTGCAGGTCCTCTCCCCTGTCCTCGTCGTCAGGTCCCTGAGGGCCAGACTGTGTCCCTTTCCTTCCGAGTCTTCGACTTCGAGCTGCACCCTGCCTGCCGTTACGATGCTCTGGAAGTCTTTGCCGGGTCTGGAACCTCCGGCCAGCGGCTTGGACGTTTCTGCGGGACCTTCCGGCCAGCGCCCTTAGTCGCCCCCGGCAACCAGGTGACCCTGAGGATGACTGCAGACGAGGGCACAGGAGGACGAGGCTTCCTGCTCTGGTACAGCGGGCGGGCCACCTCGGGCACTGGTGAGACTTCCCTCACCTTCGCCTTCCCCCTCTCCTGGCTCCGCCCCCGGCGCAGGCCCCACCCCCAGCCTTAACCTACCCCGCCCCCCCCCCCAAGACAAACCCTGCGCCCGAGAGCCTAGGGCCCCCATTACCTCCCTTACCCTTTTTCCTCACTAACTGCCCCTTCAGTCCCTCCTCCCCATCTTCTCTCGCCCCTCCCGCACCCACCCATCCCCTCTTCCAGGCCCCCCCCCAGGCGCGAGGCGGAAATGGGTCACCGACCCGCGGGTGGAATGGGCGGCCTGGGGTTACTGGGACGGTGAGTAACTGCCCGCCCCCGTCCGCAATCGGGCTCCCTCAGACGGGCGCGAGGGGGCACCCCCGGGCTGGGGGACTAGGTTCCCCCGACCCGGAGCTCCCTACACCCAGCCCAGGGCTCCCGATTGCGGTCCCATCACCCCCTCCTGGCGGCAGAAGCCTCCCTTAAAATGTTTAAGGCAGGGGGGCCTCGCCAAAGAGGCCTCTGGGGCTGTGCCCCAATTTGAGGGCGCCCTCACAGAGTGAGGACTCCCCAGCCTGCAAAGGGGACTTTTCCGCCGGGCGGGGGAGATGGGATCTCCCAGGGGAAGAGGAGCGAGGTGGCCGCGGGTCAGGGGGAGGGGCGAGAAGGGAGCGTGTCCAGCCAAGTCCTCCTCCCCCTTCCACCGCCTGACTGGGCGCCCGGCTCCAAGACTCCCCTGAGCGCTGGTCCTCCAAGCCCCCTCTCTGCTAACCAACCCCCTCTTTCCTACCCCTCTTCTCATCCCCTCCCGCTGAGACCCAGACTTCCGAGCTTCCAGCACCGGCTTCCAGCCTAGAGCTCTCCTCGAGCTGACCGAGGGTCTCCACCGCCTCCCACCCCCACTCCTTTCTCCCCTCCCCAGAGCACCAATTTTGCGGGGGGCGGCTGGAGAAGGCCCAGGGAACCCTGACCACGCCCAACTGGCCCGAGTCTGATTATCCCCCGGGCATCAGCTGTTCCTGGCACATCATCGCTCCCCCGGACCAGGTACCGATCCCCAGCCCCGGCTGCCCTCGGGGACCCAGGCGGCGTCCTCCAGCATGCAGCCAGCAGAGATTAATTGACCATCTGCTATGTCCCGACCAGTGAGCTCGCGCTGGTGGGGAGCAAAAACAGACCCAGAACTGCTTGCACTCAAAAAAAATGTAAAATTACACCTGTGACGGTCTTACGAGAGTGAGGTACACGATGCTGATATATAAACGGTGTGTGTGTGTGTGTGTGTGTGTGTGTGTGTGTGTGTGTGTGTGGAGGCGGTGGAGGTGGATGCTGGGTCTGTTCCTTGAGAATGAGCCAGGACTAGACCTTGCCGACGACGGCAACAGACGCCACTGAAAGGTTCCCCTGAGTGTGTGATCCTCCGAGTGGTGGTGAATGCTTTAGCGGGGGGAGGGGAGATCTCCAGGGGACGCGGGAGTGGAAAGAGGAAGCTGTGGCGAGCTTCTGGGCTTCCGGAGGCGACGACGCGGAGTGGAGGAGGAGAGAGGTGCAGGGCTTCCGCGCCCTCAAGCCGCCCTGGGTCCTGCCGCCAGGTAATCTCGCTGACCTTCGGGAAGTTTGACCTGGAGCCCGACACCTACTGCCGCTACGACTCGGTCAGCGTATTCAACGGAGCCGTGAGCGACGACGCCAAGAGGCTGGGGAAGTTCTGCGGCGACACCGCCCCGGGGTGAGGGGGCGGGACCTGGGTGGACGGTGGGCCGGGGAGTCTCCAATTCCCCAGGGGAAACAGTGGTGGGAACCTCGAGGCGGTTGGGAGGGGCCGGGCTTAGCTGAAGAGGCGGGATCTGAACCCGGGAGCCCCCACACTGGTGGGCGGAGCTAGTAGGAAGCCAGGCAAAACGGGTCCGCGGATGCAGAGGCGAGTAGGTCCTGCGAAGCAAGGAAGCTGGTACGGTCAACCCCGGGCAGAGGTCACAAGGCCCGCCTAACGCATCCCCCGCTGCCCCGCCATCCGCAGTCCCATCTCCTCCGAAGGAAACGAGCTCCTCGTCCAGTTCGTCTCTGACCTCAGTGTCACGGCCGATGGCTTCTCCGCCTCCTACAAGACCCTGCCGCGGGGTGCCGCCAAAGAAGAGCAGGCCCAGAACGCCGGGGAGGATGCCCGGTCGGGTACCCCGATCCTCAGCCCGGGCCCCAAGCCCGGACTCCCATCTGAGGAGAAACCAAAAGCCTCGTCTGAGGCCCAGGCAACTCCGGGGGGCCCCGGTGAGTCTGGGAAGGGGGAGGAAGGGGACGCAGACTGAAGGCAGCCGTTTCAAAGGTCTCCTTTCTGAACTCATTCATTCACTCATACATCACTCACTGGTGCCTCCTCTGAACTGGTACTGGGCGCTGGGGCCCAAAGCTGGAAAGAGCTCGGAATGGGTCCTAATCAATGAGGCCGTTATGGGGAAAGTGGCACTTCCTACCCGCTGCGTAGGTCGCCCTCCACAAACCGCGTCCCCCTCCCTCCTAGATGTGCCCAGTGTCCCTTGCCCAAAGCAGTGCCGCCGGACAGGCACCTTGCAGAGCAACTTCTGTACCAGCAACCTGGGTAAGAAGCCCCATCTCCCAGCTTTGCTCGTCCAGCAGCTCTCACCTCCCTCCGGCCCTCAAATCCCTCCTCCTGGTTCCAGCCCCGAGCTGGCCTCCTCTCTCCTCACCGCTCACCCCCACTCTCCCACAGTGGTGACCGCAACAGTGAAGTCCATGGTTCGGGGCCCAGGGGAGGGCCTCACTGTCACTGTCAGTCTCATTGGTGCTTACAAAACCGGTGGCCTGGACCTGCCTTCTCCACTCACCGACACTCCCCTGAAGTTTTATGTGCCCTGCAAGCAGTGCCCCCCCATGAAGAAAGGTAACAGATGTGGGTGAATGGGGAGGAGGACTTTGCCTCATGAAAATGATAGAATCTGAAGGACTCTGATGAGGAGGTATATCTACAAGGTCTCAATAACACACTCTCAATCCCTCCCTCCCCTCCCCCAGGAGTCAGTTATCTGATGATGGGCCAGGTGGAAGAGAACAGAGGTCCTACCCTTCCTCCAGAGAGCTTCGTAGTTCTCTACCGGTCCAACCAGGACCAGATCCTCACCAACCTCAGCAAGAGGAAGTGCCCCTCCCAACCTGTCCGGGCTGCTGGGTCCCAGGCCTGAAACCCAGGCCAGCTTCCCAGCCCCTAGCCCTAGGGACTCCTTTGTTATCCAAATAAATGTTTCTTGACTGAGGAAGGGGTCACATCTCCATTTCTATGGTTTGGGGGCCCATCTAGGAGAAATCATTCATTTGTTAAACGCGACACAGGTTTACTGTAACAGAACAATCTTTCAAGAATGTAAGACCTTGTCACCCCTTTGCTCAAAACTCTCCCATATATATTTTTTAAGTTATTTATTTTGAGAGGGAGAAAAGGGACCACAAGCAGGGAAGGGGCAGAGAGGAGAGCCAGAATCCCAAGCAAGCAGGCTCTGCGCTGTCAGCACACAGCCCGGCCCGATGCGGCGTTTCAGTTCACGACCGTGAGATCATGACCAGAGCCACATCAAGAGTCGGCGCTTTAACCGACGGCCCCACCCAGGCGTCCCCAAACTCTCCCATATTGTAAACACACACACACACACACACACACACACACATACACGTAGTGGTAACTATGTAGAGAGGATGGACATGTTAATTAGCTTGATTGTGGTCTTTTCACATTGTGTATGTAAATCCAAATATCAAGTATATCTTAAATGTATACAATTTTTATATGTCTAAGATATCTCAGTAAAGCTATCAAAAGAGAGATAAAGAAAACCTCCCAAAATTTCCCATTAGTCTCAAAATAAAAGCCAAAATCCTACTGTAGACTCTGAGGCTCTAGGTGATCTGCATCCAGCACCACCACCCCCCCCCCCCCCCATCTCATCTCTGTCTATTGTCTCCTTTGCAAGTACTTTTCCAGTCTTGGTGACTCCGTGACCAGTTCTAGTACCCTTCTGGTTGGGGGTTTTGCCTTTGCCATCCCCTCTATCCAGAATTCTCTCCACTGATTTCTCATGGCTCATTTCCTAACTTCAATCAGATCTCAGCTCAAAGTTCATCCTAGTCACTTATTCATTTGTTCATTCCAAATGGCAAGCACTGTGGAATGAACCAGAAAACAAAACAAAGTCTCTGCTCTTGTGGGGAG
Organism: Panthera onca; assembly: GCF_046562875.1. Lineage (NCBI taxonomy): Eukaryota > Metazoa > Chordata > Mammalia > Carnivora > Felidae > Panthera > Panthera onca. The sequence goes on from NC_138354.1 coordinate 7,674,506, forward strand.
GAGAGCACATTCTACTGGAGCGGAAATACACAATAAAATAAACATGGTGTTGGGGCACCTCGGTGGCTCAGTCAGCATCTGACTTGATTTTGGCTCAGGTCATGATCTCACAGTTTGTGGGTTCAGAGTCTGCTTGGGAGTCTATCTCTGCCCCCACCCCATTTGCTCTCTTTCTCAAAAATAAATAAACTTAAAAAAATAAGAATAAGAATAAGCATGGTGGCAAGTGAAACTATGCTATGAGAAAAACAGCCTAAAAGTATAAAGGGGTTCTCCATTTGATGGGGTGCTCAGGGATGGCTTTGGGATAAAATGAACTTTGTTTTTGCTCTACTGCTAACCAATTATGTGGCCTGGGGTGAGATTCTTCACCTTGCTGAGGCCATTTGGTTTGTGAAAGGAGTTCACAAGATTCAGTGGGATGATGCAAGTGGCAGGGTTGGCAAACCCTACTTCCTTGTGCATATGTGAGTGACTTCTGAGTCCCATAAGGAAAGGGAAACTCAGGAGAGGAGCCGTGGGCTGACATCCTGATGCTGGCAGGCTGGGTCTGCAGACCCAGCGGGGGTCCTGCAGGACCAGCCAAAAGGGTCCTTGGCTTCCCGCAGAAAGGAAATCAAACAGGAGCCAGCAGTAGGTGAAAGCAGTTTATTGAAGACAGAGAGAGAGAGAAGGACTGGGTGTCTGGAAGACTTGGAAAGGAAAAGACCATGAGTCTCCTCTTTTCTTGGGGTCTGGGGTTTTCACTGGCGATTGTACTCTGTGCACATGCCTTCTCAGGCATCCAGGAACTGGTCAGAACAAGGATAGGGTCCTTCTTAAGCCACTCGTTCCCTGAGGCCTGGGGTCTTGGCGTGGAGATATCTAGTGCCAGTGGTCTGGAATAGGCACTTGATGGCCTGCCGGGTCATTCCTTAGATATCGCCTATTGTGCTGGAAGACTCCAAAGATGATATTATCTCTTTGTCCCTTACAAGGAGAACATGTGTTTTTGCATTACGAGGCATGTGTTGAGTGGGGTGGGAATGCGGGGTCCTAGCAAGAATAGAAGCCAGAAAAGAAGCAAAGGAAAAACACGGCTTTTTTCCCTGGGGTTCCTTCAGTTTCCCTGTCTCAGTCCGAGTCCAACTGGAAGCAACCTCCCAACCAGTACTATGGAAAACGGCTATGATTGCTGCAGGGGCTTGTAGGAGAGCCTAGGACTAAAGTAAAGAAAGAGGGCTTCCCTGTGGGATGCTGATTCTAGTGATTTGGAGGTCTCATTGGGGAGGGAGGAACAAAGCCCGAGCTCCAATCAGCCGAGGTCCCCATCCGGTACCTCTGAGTTCCATCATTCGAGCCGGAGTCGCCCGTCAAGTCTTACGTCACTGGGATCAAACCAATCACGTCTTTAAGTGCACCAATCGGCGTATGCTTACGGCGGAAACGAGGTCGCCCTAGCCAATGACAGGGGCCGTACGGCGGAAGTGTAGAAATGGTCTCTTGGGAAGATGGCAGCCTCAGTCCGGCCACAAGTTGATTGGCAGGTGCGGTGACCAGAGGGTGAGCCTTACAACCCGAGAGGCTGTTTGGAGGCTGAGGCACGAAAGAGCTGCGAGCCGAGCTCAGGGAGGGTTCGGAGGCACTTATATAAAGGTCTCCGGAGAGCTAGAGAAAGGGCGGCTCCAGAGGGGGCGGTGCGGCAGGCGAGGTCTGGCCGGAGAGCAGGGACGCCCGGAAGGGGCGGAGCCTGCGGCGGGGCGGGTGGAGCTTTTGGAGCTCGGGAGCCGGGCCAGGAGACGAGGCCCGGGTTGGGAGCAGCTAGGGGCAGGGTTTATGGGGTGGGCGTGACCATGAGGTGGGGCCTGGGGCGGGGCCTAAAGGGACCGGGGCCGAGCTGGAGAGGGGAAGGGTTTGGGGGGACTGGGCCTGGTCTGGAGGAGCCTCATCTAGCGGGTTTCCGACGCGGCGGCGGCAGCATCAGACCAGGCCCTGTCCCTCGACCTCATTCCGACCCCTTTCTCCTCTCTCGCTCAACAGCTCTAGACTCCAGGCCCTGTCCCCTGGGCTCTGCCTTCGGATGTCCCACCGTACACAGCCTGCATGCGCCGTGGGGCGCCCCAGGACCAGGAGCTGGTGGGCCCGGGGGCTCCTGCGCGGGGGTCCCGGGGCGCCCCTCCTCCCTCGGGACTTGTCCCGGTCCTCGTCTTTCCCCCGGACCTAGTATTCAGGGCGGACCAGCGGAGTGGACCCCGGCAGCTGCTGACCCTCTATAACCCCACGGGAGCTGCGCTTCGCTTCCGAGGTGAATGGATGGGCACCTCATGCTAGGGATCTGGGTCTGGGGGCAGGACACCAGGGGACTGTGTGGGGCTGGAGGAGTGTGATGAGCAGGGTCAGATATCCAACTTTGGCAGACTGGAAGAATCAGGTCCTGTGCTCTGGGGTAGAAGGCAAGAGGGACTCTAGTGTCCCTCCCTGGGCAAGCTTGTGTAGGGTCTCTGAAGCAATGGTCGGTCTGTGTGTGCATTTATCCCTCAGTCCTGTGCACAGCACCTGCCAAATATACGGTGTTTGACGCAGAAGGATACGTGAAACCTCAATCCTGCATTGACATGTGAGTTGGGATGGTTGAGGGGACTCGTGGGAGCCAGGGGTTGCAGCTACCTTTGTCTGAATTACCGCGCCCATGCCCTAGGGCTCAGACCTGGGTCTCTTCAACCTTTTCCCCCACCTCTGTCAGCATCCCTAAGGGAAAAGCTCCTGGGAAGTGGGCCTGGATCCACTTGGATCACTGCCTGTCATTCACTTCCTCACAATGGGCCTCTCTCCTATTTTGGGACCAGTGTGATTCGCCACGTGGCCCCCATTCCCAGCCACTATGACGTCCAGGACCGCTTCCGCATTGAGCTGTCTGAGGAGGGAGCTGAGGGTCGAGTGGTGGGGCGCAAGGACATCACCTCGATTCTGAGGGCCCCAGCCTACCCTCTTGAGCTTCAGGGACAGCCTGACCCAACGCCCCACCCAGGGCCTCCTTCCTGGACAGCACCACCCACGGCCAGACACTTCCCCGAGAGTGAGTTGGGGGATGGGAATTCTTGAGTTCTTGAGCGTTACCCTGGAGATGCACCCAGTTGGAGTGGAAGGAGTCTTCTGGTTCAGTCTTTTGCTTTTTGGCAGAAGCATTCCTAGGAGTTGAGATTTCATATCAGGTTAGGCAAAACACAGACTTCTGTAGCTTTCCCTGGTTTCTGGCCTCTACTTAGAGGGAAAAGTTCTCCCTTGGCCCTAACTTCAGTACTTCCTATCATGTGCCAGCTTAGTTCAGTTCAATATGAAACCCATACTGAAGCACTATGCTGTACCAAGTCGTGGGCTGCATATGGGAGACAGAGTTCCTTGCCTGACAATCTTGTCCACAGGAGTCAGTAATGAAGGCAGGGTGAAGAGAAAAATATGCTGAGGGACCAGAGGATAGAAGGTTTCTTGTAACTGTGGGGACAGAGGCTCCAGGGAGGAGACGACACTTGCAGTATGCCCCCTGGAAGGCAATAAGAAATAGACACACCTCCCATCTCCAACTTTCATCCTGGAGGACGGTGGGCTGGGCAGGAGGGAGGCTGGAGCTTCTGATGAGCCAGGCTTGTTTCCCAGACCCCCATCCACAACTGGCCACCAGCTCCTTCCTCCTCTTCTTGCTGACGGGCATAGTCTCCGTGGCCTTCCTGCTGCTCCCGCTCCAGGACGAACTTGGCAGCCAGCTGCCCCAAATCCTGCACGTCTCCCTGGGACAGAAGTTGGTGGCGGCCTACATCTTGGGTGAGCACAGTAGTGGCTAGGGGCATGGGGGCCATGAGGAAGGCTAACAGAGCCCCAAGGCTGCTCATTCGGTCTTGCTCTTCTGTCCTCCTCCTCCAGGCCTCCTCACCATGGTGTTCCTTCGGACCTGAGCTCCCTGCTCAACTTTTACCCACCTCCTGGGGCAGAGATGTGGATGTGTACATGAGACAGCCACTGTGATGCCCATGCTTTGTTTCAACTCCTACTCCCTCTTCTTCCTGCCCAGCCTCTCTCCCCAACTACCCAGGGATTTGTATTCATTTTCCAAATTGAATAAAATAAATTTTTGAAATTAAACTAAGAAATGTAGGAAACAAGCCCCTTTCTTCCCACTTCATTCCTCCAGTTCCTCCTCCCATCCTCAGGGGACCTGGGGCAGTGAAGGGACCCAGTGAGGGTTCTAGTCCTGGTGCTGCACCAGAAGAAAAACCTGTGTAACCTTGAGCAAGTCATTGAACTTTTCTGAGCTTCTATTTCTACTTCTAAAATGAGGGAATTGGGGAAGTAGACTTTTTTAAGGTCCCCTTTAGCTCTAAAATAGGGTCCCTTCCCTAGGCTGATGTACTTAACAAAGAAACAAACAAATGCTGCCTAATCCCACCTGCTGTAGACATCCAGTTTCAGTCCTTTTTTTTTTTTTTTTTTTATTAAGTTTCATTTATTTATTCTGAGAGCAACAGAGGCAGCACGAATGGGAGAGGGGCAGAAAAAGACGAGGGAGAGAGAGAGAATGAGAGTCCCAAGCAGGTTGTGCACTGCCAGTGCAGAGCCCAACATGGGGCTTGATCTCATGAAACTGTGAGATCATGACCTGAGCTGGATGCTTAACCAACCAAACTACCCAGGTGCCCCATCCAGTCTCATGCTCTGGAGCCATCAGAGCCTCTTGCCAGGGTTTCCTAGATGCTTCCAATACCCAGAATCCTTTTCTGCCTTTTTGACCCTTTATCTGCTTTTGTCTCTTCCTTTATGACTTCAACTCCTGTGAGTCAGAAACACCAAGGTCCCTGCCAAGACTGGGGAAAATGGGATTGCCTGACATAACTTCCAACTCAACCAGGCAGGAGAAACTAAGGCACAGGAAAAGAATAGGATCCTCGAAAGGTAGGTGTCCAGCCCTCTCTCAGATGCAGGGCAAGGGAGAAGAAAGGAAGAGGGGCAGCCAGTGACACTGGCAGATCGTTGATTGGGGACAAAAATCAGCAAGACAATGTTAAGACAGACTCTGTCTGTTCTCTGCTTGTTGTCACATCTCTGATCCTCTTGCCTCCTTCTAGAAGGACCTTATTGATGACATACCCCCACTCCCCCAATCCAGGATAATCTCCCTATTAGTTTGCTAGGGCTACACAGACGGGGACGGGGGGGGGGGGGGTGGCGCTTAAACACAAATTAATTTTCTGACAGTTCTAGAGGCTAGATGTTCAAGAGTAAGGTGGCAACAGATTTGATTTCTCTGGAAGCCTCTCTTTGGCTCACAGATTGCCCCCTTCTCACCATGTCTTTACATGGCCTTTCCTGTGTGTGTGCACATTCTTGATGTCTCTCCGTGTCCAATTTTCTTACAAGGACACTGATCGGCTTGGATTAGGTCCACCCTAATGGCTTCATTTAAACTTAATCACATCTTTAAAGGCCGTGTCTCCAAATACAGACTGAGATATTGGGGGTTAGGGCTTCAACATACGAATTTGGGGGGGGGGCACATTTCAGCTCAACATACTCCCCATCTCAAGATCCTCAACCCAACCACATCCAAAAAGTCCTTTTTGTTGGGCAAGGTAACATTCACAGGTTTCAGGGATTAGCACATGAACATCTCTTTTCCAGATTGCTATTCTGGACAAGGTGAAGGGCTGAGAAACTACTTTGGGAAATTTGTTCCAGACATTATGTCAGAGAAGCAAATAGTCAAGGAGCATCTGACCCTGGTCCAGGCTCCTGAGAACCCACCAAGTCAGGCTCAGGGGGCGTAAGAGGGGGGATGTTTCATCCTGGAACCCAGAGCCTGGGGCATCGCAAACTGTACACTAAGAGGCCTTTACTCCCCAGTGTCCTGAGGCGCAGGGTAGGACCTGTCCACATCAAGAGAGGACCGAGTAGCCCAGACACAGGCCCTAGTATTTATGCAGCTGCCCTTGAGTGAGGGCCAGGGCTGCCGCCACCTGAGATGTGATTAAGGGTAAAGTGGTGCAGGCAGCATTTACACTTCCCTGCCCTCCTGCAGCTTCTACCTTGTTGGACAAAACTGACCAAAGGGGACCCATGTGGAGCGGTCCCAGGGTGGGTCAGTCTAACAGGTGTGTGTGTGTGACCCCTGCAGTCTCCCAGGGCCCTGTTCTCAGGAGGCCCCATGTTTGGGGGCTAATGCTCTGTGGTCACCACCTTGAAATTCTTAATTGGTTTTACCTTTGAATTTATGTTTTGGATCTACGGCCATGCCACCTTGAACGCGCCCTGTCTCGTCTGAATTTATGTTTTTGGAAGGACAGTCTGATGGGACAATGGTGAATGTGTGGGGGTCCTGCCGCCCCTGGTCGTGTTCTTACCTGCCAGCTCCCTGCCCCCACCCAGAGACAACTGGTACCCTCCTTTCCCAGCAGGGGCCTGGCCCCAGGCACAGGAAAGCTCCAGGTCATGGTCAGGGTCTGGCACGTGCGCCATCCGTACCAAGGTGTGGAGCAGAGCCCCAGTACCTATGGGGATCTGCCCCAGGGTATTTCCGTCTGAAGATCCGGACATTAAATAGCAAATTAAAATCCACCATACAGGTTGAAAGACTGTAGGAAAGAAAAAGGTTTGTTCATACCTTTTGAACAAGAGGCCCTGAAAATAATGTATCCATCCCTGGTCTCTGGAGAAGCTACAGAGCCAGCTCTCCACCCACGATGGTCTTTGGAGAAGGGCCCTCCTTATTTCCTTAGGCAGCATCCTTACTTCCTCAGGTAACAGAACAAAGTTTTCCCCATGGAGACAGCATTCCTGTTTGCATCCTCTTTGGCCCCTCTGCCCAACCCTTCCCTGTCTCAAGGGAGGGAAGATTGGGTGGAGTGAGGGTGAGGAAGAAGCATAAAAGTGCTTATAAACAACAGATGCCACCAGGTGGTTTATTAAGGTCCAAACCCCAGCCCCTCCCACCACAGACCACCTGTTGGCTATAGGCTATGGTTCCAGTCATTCTCCCACTAAGAGGACTGGTCATGTCCCAGGACCTAGGAAACCTTCCCGAGTGGTCTCTAGGTGTGGGGGCCCCTTTCCCGCAGGGTAAAGGGCTGTGATGAGGGAGCGGATGCGGCTCTCTGATTAGCTGACAGTAATGCCGGCCCGTTGTGGAAGTCACTCCTCACCTACTCCTACATTTCAGGGCCAGGGGTGTGGGTGTCTGCGCAGGCATCTCAGCTGGGCCCTTTGCAAGGACGGGAAAGGCTAATGAGAAACCGGTCAGCAGTGAGAGGTGGCACTAGGCACCTCTATCACCTAGAAGTCGCTCAAGCGGGAGAGCAGGAGCTCTCGGCAGGGGCATATGCTCGCCCTGCCCACCGCGGACCTCAGAAGTTGTTATCGATGTTCCAGACGTCCCCGCTAAGTGCGTTGGCTGCCCCCTGCAGCGTCCAGGTGAGCAGGGCCAGCTGGCGTCGGAAGCGGCTCTCCTGGAAGCCCAGGCCGGGAGCCACCCGGGAGGAGGCAGCCCTAGGGTCTCCGGAACCGTGGGAGCGCAACAGTCGCACGTGGTCGAGCAGCGCGTCCAGCGTGTGGTCTCCGTGGCCCAAGAAAATGTGGCGGAACGGGGAGTCGGCCGGCGACACGTACTGAGACAGGAAGTAGAACTCCACCTGCGCCGAGAAGGGGTCGTGTCGGGTGGGGGTTCCGCCTGAGCGCGGGGCCGGACACGCGTAGCGAACATTGCTGAGCAGCTTCTCTAAGTCCCACCTCCCTTTGTCTACCCAATCGGGGGTAGCCATTCTTTGACGTCACCAGCAGCCGGGTAGGCAGCGTCCTCCTACTGTGTTTTAGATTCTATCCCATTCTATCCCTCTGGCCTCCAAGCCCGCATCTACGCCCTCCCAGTCTTCCGTCTTCACTCATTCACTTACCCGGCTAAAGCCTCAAATAACAGTCTATGGTCCTGCTGTTCCTCACTCTCCTACACCCCAGTCATTCCCCCTCACGGCCGCCAACGTCCACATACCAGCGTCAAAGGTCAAGGGGACAGGCTAGTGCTAATGAAGTGCCTGACTCTGTCCTCCCTCTGTGACTCAGATGCTGATCATCTTTCTCGAGATGGCCTCACTCCCCGCCCAGTTCTCCCACCTTTCTTCCAGCCTCTCTGGGTTCCTTCTGCTCCCACGTATGGGCAGGCCCAAGGCTGGACCCCCACCCTCTGCTCCTCTCCTTACCTACAATCCGGTGTTCTTCAAGCCTGGCTGCTTATTAGAATCACCATCGCGTGGGTGCCACCCCAACAAAATTGGAATCTCTATGGGTGGTCTCACACGCTCACATCTTTTCAAGCCCTCCATCTTTCACTGGAAGGGCTCCTCCATGCCCCTGACTGCAGTCACGACCTCATGGGGATAATTGCCAAGTCTACTTGACAAAAATCATCCACTGAAATCCTGGCCTCCACCCTTCTGGACCTCCCCACCAGGTAGGGGGCACCTGGACACAGCCTCACACACATGAGCACCAACTTCTTCTAAAACCTGACCCTTGCACCCACAATCCCTCGTGAGTGCCAGGGTCTCCCCAGTGCCAGCCTCTCAGCCCGGAAGGTGTGTTCATGTGAATGGGGTGAGCTCAGACTGCCTGGTTTCTGATTTTGGCTCCACCACTTACTGCGATCTTGGATAAGTTATTGTACAGTACTAGCAACCTCACGAGATTTGGGGGGTCCTGTGAGGGAAAATGCAGTAAAGCCCTAGCACATGGCAGCCCTCGAGAAATGGCAGCTGCTATCATTTTCCCCCTCCTCTTCCCTTAACACCCCGTCTGTCCATTTTCCTTCCAAATGTCTCCCATCATTCCAGTCCCCTCACCCACAGGTGGTATTTACTACCACTCTCATCCAGAGCTCAGCCATCACTCCATTCATTCCCTTTTCACCATGGACGGTCTGGCCAAATCCTTCCTAAAACTCTGTTCTGCCCCCACCACCTCCCTGTTCAAACACCTCCCTAATTTCCTTGATGCCCAGACCCTAAAAATTCAAACTTCTTTTCCTGGCATTCAAGGCTCCCTTGATAGGTGATCTCTCTCCCACAGTTTGGTGCTCCTCTCCCCTCTGCTTCTCCACAGACTTCTGTTCAGGTTCTGCTGGTCCATGCCCTGCTCCCAAGGACAACCAGGCCTATCTCACTGCCATACCCTTACTCTGGATGTCTCTACTCTGAATGTCTTTTCTCTGCACCAACCCACGTTCTGTTTGTTCCTCTAGACGAACCTCACAGTCTAAAGCAGGGGTTAGCAAACTTTTTCTAAAAAAAGCCAGGTAGCAAATATTTTCGGCTCTGCAGGCCATATTGTTTCTGTTGCAAACACTCAACTTTGCCACCATAGCTAGTACAAAAGCAGCCATAGAGAATATGAAAAATCAATGTGCATGGCTGTGTTTCCATAAAACTTTATTTGCAAAACAGGCAGCAGGCCAAGTTTGGCCCACTGGCTATAGTTTACCAACCCCTGGTCTAGAGCAACAGAGTTCCCTGGGTCTGACCCAGCCATGTTGCTGGTTCTGAAGTTCTGAATCTTTTACTCTCCAGCCCTGAGTCTGAATCATGCCCCTAGCATATAGGTGCCCTTCATTCCCGGGGGGGGGGGGGGGGGGAGGGGGCATGTGGCAACTTGGGGGAGTGGGGTGGGTGAGGGGAGTAGCATCTTTTTGTGTTCCCGGAGTCTGGCACAGCAGGGATTAAAGCAAGATCTGTGAATGAGAATGAACCATGCGTGTCTCAGTGGAAGGGGCAAAGGGAAGGGGAGATGGAGAGGTCAGGAAGTAGGGGAATAAGAGAGGAAACTGAAGAGAGAGAAGGATGAGAGGGATCAGGAGAAAAGAGCAAGGATGAAAGAGCAAGAGGGATGGGTTTGCGAACAGAAACAAGGGGTAAGTGGTGCCAAGGGAAACAGGCAGGGTCACAGGAGGGAAAAACAAATGGAAGACATGTCCCAAAACCAAGGTCCTGCATACAGTCCGGGTTCCCTGTCCACACCACACTCAAGGAGGATGGTCCTGCTTAGAATTTTGCCCTGTAGACTTTTTCCCATGCCCACGGCCCCTACTTATCCCATTTCCCGAAATCAAAGCGCTGAGTTCTTGGGAATAAATAAATGGAAGAAAGTGGAGAGGTTGGAACAGGAGACAGAGCGTGAGTTGGGAAGTATTCAAAATGAAGTGGGAGGAATTGGCCAAGGAATCAGATCCTGTAGAACTTTACGTGACACTTCCCCCAGGCAGCTTCTCTGGGTTTCACCTATCTTATTACCAGAGGGAAGAGAGCTCTCCTTGCTCTGAATTTCTTAAGCCTTTGCCCCTCCTGGCCATAAGCTTGTGCCTCTTGTACTGTGGACGATCGTGGACGTGCTTTTTCTCTCCAGAGGAGAGGAGAGGGAGGCAGTGAAGGGCTCGGCGCAAGGCAGAGGAGTCCCAGTTCTGCCACGCCGTCTGCCACGCGTCTGGCCCTCCCTGTCCGTTTCATCACTTTGCGGGGCCTGTCTCAGTGGTCACTCCAGCCTGGCCGGTCTGTGAGCGCTGTCAGTCCAGGACTGGGAGCGCCCGGAAGACAGGGACGGAGCAAAGGCGGAAACAGGGGAGAGGAGCACAGGGCGAATGGGTCCTCGGAAGGGTGGCTCCAGGCCTTCAGGGAAAGGGAGAGGGCGCGGGGGCGGGGCCTCACCCGCATGATGCGCACGTTGTACATGCGCATCAGCCGCTCATCGCTCTCCTCTGAGCTGTAGATCTCCTTTCGCAGCTTCTCAGCTGCCCGGATGTAGTCCCCCCGCGCCGAGTACACCCACTGGAGGGTCAGCCCGCGGGCCTGAGGATGGAGACGCAGGCTGGGGCCGGACGCAGGGGCCAGGACCCCAGCCTAGGGTGGGGGTCCAGGTGCTGGGGAATGGGGCTGAGACCCTGGGGCTGGCAGGACTAGGGGGTATAGTGGAACAGAATAGTGGGAGAGGGAAGAAGATCTGGGCCTTCTCTCTGGTTGGGAGGGTATGAGTTGGGTCCTAAGGGGTCTAGGGGTCTAGGGCAGGAGTAAAAGGACCAGGTTGTCAGAGGGGACTAGACCCTAAGGATTGTGGGGAAGAGGGGCCACACCTCTGGAATGGGCAGCACTTAGGGGGGATATAGCGCCCCCCCCCCATCCCCAGAAGCCAGGAGCAGGGTTGGTATCTTGGACCTTGAGGTCCCCAGAGAACTCGTTGAGGCTGCCGATGTGCTTGAGGACCACGTCCCCGTAGCGGCCGAAGTCCAGAGGCAGCAGGTGATCGTGGCTGAGCCTGATGAGGAGTTGCCCAGCGAGCTGGGCCACAGCCTGGGCCACCGCGGGCAGGCGGCCCCGCAGGACCCTGTGTAGGTTCTCGTATGTGTCATCCTTCGTGTGCAGGAACGGGTACGCCTGGCCATCCTGCGGGGACAGGGTGCACGCTGGCACAGGGTCATTGTACAGGCAGGCTGAGGGGATGCTGCTCTGGGACAGGGCCAGGAAGTCTCACCTCCATGAAAGAGAACTCAACGGCAGGGACCCCCGCAAAGGCCGTGAAGGAATAGGCACTGCTGTCCATGGGCAGTGGCTGGATCCTGAGAGTGGGCAGGTTGGAGTGCTCTGTGGGTTTGGCTCCCCCCACAAGTTGCCCTCCCTTGCTCCTCACCCCAACTTACACCTCAGCATCCCAGCTGTGATTGTTGAACATCACCTGCTCATAGAGGGTCTGCCCACTGTGGTTAGGAGAGTCCACCTGGAGGCAGGGTAGGGGGCACCGGTCAGGTCAGGCCCTGGCCACCACCAGCTTCCCTTCATCCCCTGCTCCTGGCCAGCTCTTGCCTGCTTCAGGATGTTCTCTATGAGGCTGATCAGAAGGGGGCTGGTCTTGGCCTGGAACTTGTCATCTCCTGCAGAGAGGGAGGAGAAGGGATGCCAGGCTCAAGGCTTGGCCCTGAGGGCAGGGTGTACCAGAGGGGGCCCAGCTGGTCACACTACCCCCACTCACCCAGCACGGCATTGTCCAGGCTCACATAGACTACAGCTTTGAGGTGCAGCACGCTGAGGTAGCCCTGTGGGTGAGGGATATGAGGTTTAACCCCCCCCCCCCACCTCTTCCCACTGCCTGACTCCCTGTCCTGGACCCCACATTACCTCTAGCCACTCTGTGGAGCCCACGCTCCCAAAGTCCCCTCCGTCCCAGCTGATGAAGAGAAGGCTCCTACGAGGCCGGAAGCCTGGAAGCAGAGTGGGTTGGGAGCATGGGCTCAGCTGAAGACCAAGCAGAGACGCCATCATTGCCTTCCTCTGTCCTACTTCCCTGGGGTCTCTCCTTTCCTCCCGTCCAGCCCCCAGCCCAGCCCACCTCCCCTGGTCTGCCCTGACTCAACTATAACAGTGATGGAGATGGCTTTCGTATGGAGTCTCCTGCTTAATGCTTCACTCAGACCAAGGACTATTATTACAGTTGACTCTTAAACATGGGTTTGAACTGCTTGGGTCCACTTACATGCAGATTTTCAACGGAGCAGAGGGGTCTGCACCCCTAACCCTGGCATTGCTACAGGGTCAACTCTACTTTCATGTTTAGATGAGGAAATGGAGGTAAAGTGACTTGCCCAGGGCCATGCAGCTGGGACATGGAGAAGCCAGGTTTGGCCCAGGTCTGAGTGGCCACTCTCTAGCCTGTGCTCCTGACTGCCTCTCTGCCCTGTCCTGGCTCAGGCCACAGACCCAGCTACCCGGCCCAGGGCTTGACCTTACCATTGCTCACCATGGAGGAAAAGGTTCGCACCAGCTCTAGCAGTATGGCCGTCCCCACAGCAGACTTGGCCGCTCCTGGGCCCCACGCATCCCTCTGCGCCCCAATGACAACATAGTGATCTGCAGGAGGGGAGGTTTGGGGTCTATGTCCTTATACTGGCAGTACCCAGAAAGCACCTGGGAGGGTGTGTCACAGGGCCTCAGCCCTCACCATTTCTTAGGCCTCTCAGTCTCCACTTCCCAGCCCTGCCATCCCTGCTGTCCCTAAAGTGACAGCACCACTTCTGCTTGGCCCTGCCTGGATGGCCTGCTCCTTCAGCAGGGTGCTTGGAGTCATTCTGGATTCCATCACCTCCCTGGTCAGCCATGTCCTGCTGTTTGACAAGTCCTGACGGGTCTTCCTCCTCTACCCCTCTACCCCAACCATCCCCCCCCAACCCCGGTTTCTCATCTGAGCTGCCATCACAGGCTTCCCTGTGTCTCTCCTCAGTGTTTGTAGATATCACACTCTTCAGCTCAAGAACCCACTTTGATTCGGGGGCACCTGGCTGACTCAGTCAGTTGAGCATCTGACTTCAGCTCAGATTGTGATCTCATGGTTCATAGGTTCGAGCCTTGTGTCAGGCTCTCTGTTATCAAGGTGGAGCCTGCTTCTTCTGTCTCCCTCTCTCTCTGCACCTTCCCCGCTCATGCTCACTCTTTTTCTCTCTCTCTGTCTCAAAACTAAACATTAAAAATAAAAAAAGAACCCACTTAGATTCCTACTGCTATCTGCATCTAGTTAGGCTCAAAATGTTCGTCTGTCTAACCTGAACTCCTTTTTATGCTATGACATCACCCAAAGCACACTTGCTCACCTCCTGTGCTAGGGAACTCACTACTGTGCAGAACTGCCCATTCTGTCTCTGGACAGATTTGACCATGGGGTCTACTCATTGCCACCCTCCTTGGTCCCAGATCAGCCTCAATTTGCCAGCCTCCCACCCTGCTAACTCCTGCTGCCCCCTCCCCTGGGCACCACCCCTGCCCACTCCCCCAGGGCCTCCTGCTCCAGCCCCATTTCTAGTCCAGGTTCATGAGCAATGGCTCCCCTCCTGCAGGCTGTGGGTGATGCTGGGCAAGCTAGCACACCTGGCTCTGAGCGGCCCTCGATGCAGCCAAAGATGTTGCTGATGGGGGTAGAGACCCTGTGGTTGTTGACCCCTAGATGCAAGCCTGGCCCAGGGCCCAGGCGATAAGGGGACACTGGGAGGTGCCCCTGCCATTCCTGGGGGGCCACAGGGCCTTGGAGTTTCCTGGAGAGGGGTGGGGCAGAAAGGGTTGGAAGTGGCAGAGAGGCCCAGGCTATAGAAGAGCCCAGAGCTCCCCCTGCGCTCTTTCCCTCCCACCCTCTGGTTCCAGCTCGACTTCTGCAATGTGCCTCCTGCCTTGGACAGTTGTGCAGGTTAGGTCCTCAAAGGTGCCCAGAGGAAGTGGGTGTGATATCCAGCTGGAGTTCCACTCACCGGATGGCAGGCACTGGCATGAGGCTCTGCCCACCCAGAAGATTCATCTTTTTCTAGTTCACCCCAAAAGACTTTACAAACTAGCTCCCTCTCCCTTCCTCCTCCCCTCTTGGCCCCCACACGCCCCTCACCTCAGCAGGATGGAAGCAATGTCCGCACTGATGGGCTGGGCTGGGATGTTAGGGAGGCCTGAGGACTGGACTGGAGGGAACTGGGTTTGATTAAAGGAAGGGAAGCCAGGCGTGTAGGGGTCCCCGGTTCCCAGGTGCACCTGTGAGGAAGGGGGTGTCCACGCTGAAACTGTGAGCTGGGCTCCCAGGAGTAGCTTACCAGCATCATCCTAGACAAAGAGGTACAGTCTTGGGACCCCAGGAATCCACCACTGGCTGCCCCCAGACTCACATGTCCATACACAGCCCTGTGGCTGGACAGGCCGAGCTTGTGTGGGTCCTGTGAGAAGTCTGCGGAATCAGGGTATATGAGCACTCCTCGGGCCCCAAAGTCCTGGGCACTGGCCACCTGGGGATGGGACATGGGTAAAAGGCTCCTTCTCCCAGAGAAAACCGATTTATAAGGGCAGGAGAAGCAAGTAAAAGTAAAGTGGCACTGCCTCTGCTCTGCTATTATGAACCCAGAGAGGCTGTGGGCACCCCCCACCACCCTCATCTTCCCACCTTCGCACAGCAAACCTCACCTTGCTCCACATTCTTCCCTGCTTGTTCCCCATCCCAACCTCCCGATTTTGTTCCCCGCCAACACTTTCTTACCCGCTTGGTTCTTTTCCTCTTCTGACAGCCTCCTAGAGGCTCCCCATCTGCTGCTGTCCTATCTTCGCTTTCCCCAGCCCTGCGCCCTCCGCGCTCCACTCCATCCCCCATCCAGGGACCCTCACCTTCTGGGCAAAACTGATCTCCCCCAGGCGCACCAGCAGGAGGCGCCCCGCCGGCTCCACGCCCCGGGCCCGCAGGTCCTGCAGGTCCTCTGGGCGCCCGTAGTGGGCGTACACCAGCTCTCCCTGGGAATGAGAAGGGCTGTGAGGCGCTGTCTCCCCGTCCCTCCTCCGCCACCCGGGAGGGGACGCTCGCTGCCCCCGTCCTGGGGGCGGGACAGGGGGCGCTCACCGTGGCGTTGCCCGTGGCGCTGTAGGGACAGTAGACATCGTGGTCCTCCAGCTGCAGGGGCTCCCCGAGCTTCCCAGCCGCCTCCACCCAATGCAGGGTATTGGGATGAGCCCTGAGGAGCGGAGGTGGTAAGCGCCCCCCGCGCGCCCCCCCGCGCGCCCCCCCGCGCGCCCCCCCGCGCACTCACGGGTCCGGGAACTGCAGCCCCACGTAGTGCGTATCCATCCAGACGTGGTCCAGCTTTTGGCCCAAGAGCGCCACGCGGATGTCCTGAGCCAGGGCCGCCATGCCGGCCGAACCAGCCACCCTTTTCCGAAGGCTGGTTTGCCTGAGCGGGAAGAGGTGGGATTGGGGCGTGGAAGGGGAAGAAGGGGACTTCTGGACGCCTGGAGGAGAGGGAGGGAGGGGGACTGATGCCAGAGACGTGGGGTCGCCCTGGGGCCTGGGGAGTGACGGACTCTCAAGTCTCTCCCTGACTCGACCATTACCATCCATCCCATTACCACCGGGCTGCCAGCCAGCGTCTCTAAGGCCTCCTTCCTCCTTAGCTTTCTTGGTATCTTGTCCACCATCTCTTAGGTTATTACTGGCTCAATCCAAACTTCCCGATTTACTGCCTTTCCACACATACGCATACTGTCCTGTGCTTTGCCCCACATATGAAAAACACTTTTCTTCCAAAGGGCTAACTGGGCGGATGTGGCCCTCCATCTCCCCCACCCTCCACCTGAGTCTCACAGAGCTATCTTAACACCGTGGTTCCAGGTGTCATAGTGGGGCCCCTTGTCTTGGAGACCTCACCCTGTCGTCTTCCATAGTCACCACCTAACTAGTGAGCCTGTTGTCGCCTGAGCTTCAGGCATGGCCTCCCTGACAACAGGCTTCACCTGCACCCTCTCCAAGGTGGACAGACTCCTCCCTCCTCAGCATCATCATTGAATACCCCTCTACCTTTTGCCTTGGCAGAAACCCAGCTGTCGCCTGAGACGCCGGGTTCCTATGGGGCTCTGGTTCTTCTACCACCTGCACTTGCAGTGGAGGCAGGCCCCTGGCTCCACGGTTCGAATTTCTGGCCATTACTGCTCTGGGAGAACTCTCTTCCTTTGAAGCCTGGAGCATCCAGCTCTCCCACGCTCTGCCCCTCTTTCAGACAATCGGTCACTTGTCCGCTTTCATCAAGGACTTTGGTATCTGGCATATCATTTTCATCTCCACTAAGGAACTCCACCAAGTTTCTGCCCTACTTCAAAATCCACATGCAGGGTCACCTTAGTCTCAGCCTGCACCCTCTGAGCTCTCGCGAGGACCACTGCACTCCATGGTCTAAGTGGTTTTCTCAAGACCATTCCTGCCTCCCACTCCACCCCCATCCAGGATCTCAAGTATTTGTTTGAAACTGCATCCATCAGTGCGTTCGTAAAATAGATGATGCATAACAGTAAATTAGATGTACACGCTGCAATATATAGACCTTGAAAACATGGCGTTAAATTAAAAGAAAAATTTATCAAATTAAAAACACGCTAGAGAGACACTAGAGAGAGCTGTATCTGAGTAGTGGGTCTTGGAGTGACTTTTTTTTTTTTTTTACATTCCTCTTTATATTTTTCCACATGGCTTAACTTTAAAAACAATGAACATAGAGGATGTTATGCAAACATTAAATGTTTTGAAAATTCTACCTATCCATGTAGCACATTCCATATATGACAAAGCTATGTGTGTATTTAAAGGCGCACATCAAACACATCAGATGAGGTGCTTCTGGGTGAGGAGACGAGGGAGGAGGGCTCAGAGTTAGGGAGGGAAATTAAATAAGAAAATCCTTTGCTGAGGACACTGAACTACTGCCCCAGGAGTATCATGAACTCTGTTCTTTGCACCAACCTTAAAAAACAAAAACAAAAACAAAAACAAACAACCAAAAAAAAAAAAACAAACCACTAAAAGCTCCCCCTACATCTGATCATGATACACTGTTGTTTCAAATTCTTCATTTCTCCCTCTTTCCTCTTAAAATCCAAAGCAGTTTGGGTAGCCATTAAGGCCTTATATGACCTGAGCCATATCCACCTTGACACCGAACCCCCCCTGGCCACAGGTCAAAATTCAAGCCCTGTGATGTGCCATTAAAGACTTTTCTGGGTCTGTCCTATCTGGACCCCTCTGTACTCATTCAGACAGTCACATGGACCTTCGTTCACTTCCTCCAATAGGCCACCATTCTCACCCCAGGCCCTCTGCACCTGCTGTTCTCTGGCCTAAAATGCTTTTCTACCTTCTCTTGGCCTGGTGAACAACTCACCCCTTGGGGTCAGCTCCTCCCTTCCTTAAGGAAGCCTTCCCTGACCCCCACTCTAAGTCAGATCTCCCTGGTCATAGTCATTGCAATGATCCTAGTAACAAATACATAGTCAGGAATGTGATTATTAGTTCAGTATTGATTTCCCCCAATAGACTGAAAGCTCCATAAGGACAAGGTCCAGACTTTTGTTCTCTGCTCTATCGCCTCCACCTACTACTTAGCCTAGCACTTGCCACACGGTAGGTGCTCAAATATATTTGGTGGACAAACGAATGAATGACCTCATCAATGTCACTGCCAGTTCAGCCATTTACTTCCCTGGTCACACCCACACTGCTCTTGTCATTACCCAGAATTCCGTCTCCAGAATATTTATCCACTGAGGATTTACTGAACACTAACTAAATGCCAGGCACTGTGTTAAGTGTTGGAGATGTCAGAATAAATAGGACACAATTTATCAGATAAATGTTAAAAGTTCCAATATCCCACTCTCTGACTAGAGCTTTCCAGGTTCCAGCTTGCTCCCTGACCCTCACTATACCTGCTCTTCAACCACATTGAGTATTCCAGACTGTCCGATTTCTCCAAGCCTCTCTGCAGCTTTCCCTTCCTTCTCCATTCACCCTGGAGTCATGCATCACTTCATCGCTCGCTCCCCCTCACTGCCACCCTCTTGCCCTCCCCACCCTCTGATGACATCCACAGTGCCACACCTCACCCTGCAACCTGGCAAACCACCTGTTCAGTCTGTACCCAGCCGACCGAGTGTTGCCCAAGAAAATAAGAAGCCCTGGGGCGCCTGGGTGGCTCAGTTGGTTAGGCATCTGACTCTCGATTTCAGCTCAGGTCATGATCTCACTGTTTGTGGGATCGAGCCCTTAGTCCAGCTCTGTGGTGACAGCCCAGAGCCTGCTTGGGATTCTCTCCCTCTCTCTCTGCCCCTCCCCTGCACACACACACACACACACACACACACACACACACTCTCTCTCTCTCTCTCTCTCTCAAAATAAATAAATAAACATTAAAAAAAAAAGTTATCTGGAGTCTACAGCAAAGTTCATACTCCATAACAAAGTAATATAAAAACATTCCTGTGAGAATCAGGAAATAGGCATATCTCCAGTCATCATTACCTAAATTCACATCCTCTAATGCGATAAGCAATGAAAAAAGACAGAAAAGGTATAGACATTGAGAAAGAGGCTATACATCTCTCACTAGCTATAGCTTATATGATTTTCTACTTAGAAAACCCAGGAGAATCCACTGAAACCACTATTCCTGACCAAAGAGAGGGCTATTGGAGGCCTGACCTCTGAACCATTTAAATGGGCAGCTCCTTCCCAATAGGGAAAGTGACCTCAGCAAAACAAGAGAAACACTGGCCTGCTTGGGCTGAGCTTCGGGCCTGCGTGGTCTGTGTCTGGATGGGATCTCTCACAAATTAGACGGAAGGTCTATGCTCACAAATGCATTTGCGTGCTCATTTTTTCAGATTCCTTAAAATGTCCCTTCTCAGAAACCCCCAGAGCTTCCCACAGCCACAGGTCAAAATCCAAGCCCTGTAATGTGGCACTCAGGACTTTTCTGGGTCTGTCCCGCCTCCTGTCTGGATACTGGACCCTTCTGCTCTCACTCAGACAGTCAGCTCCCACATCTCCTAAGGGTGCCATCCTCAGAGCCAGAGCCCCTCTGCAACCTTATCTCTGGGATGCCCCCCCTCCCCTCAGCTCCAAGTGCCTGACATCCTTCCCAGGACCACTCCCAGGGAGGCCAGGGAGGCAAGTGGAAGGCCTCAGAAGGGGCCCCACACCAGAGTCCTGGGCAGAGGGAAGGAGGCTGAGTTCCGGCAAGGCTGACCCTTACCTGATTGTGTCCTCCAGGCGCCCCTCCCCCAGGAACCTCAGGAACATGGCCTGGAGGTCGCTCCAGTACAAGGTGCCCTGGTGGGAGTCTGGGCCCGGCTCATAGTTTATGTCCTCGCTGACCACCAACACGTCATCCCCGCATGCCTGGCAGGACCCTCGGAAGGCCACATAGCCCAGAAGGAAAGCTGGGGGATGGCAAGATGGAGATGCCCTTGTGCCCCCCTCTGGATTCCAGAAATCCACCCCCAACCCAGGCCCTTCACTGACGGGGGAATGGGGTAGGGGATGACTCTCACCCCCAGTGAAGATCAGCAGGGTTGTCAGGACCAGGTAGGGGGCAGCCCTTCGTCCTGTTGCTGCCCAGAGTCCGAGGTTCTGCTTCCCTGCTCTGGAGCCCAGGTCAGGGCCCCTCAGCTCCATAGGGCAGAAGTGGATGGGTGGCTCAGCCCCCTCCTCCCCGTCTTCCTCTTCCTCCTCCAGGCGCCACTGCTGGGTGCCCTCCACGCGCTTGTAGATGGTCTGAGAGGGTCGTGGGGACAGCCTTTGCTGCGCAGGGCACGGTGGGCATGAGATTGGGAGAAGAGGCGTGGGGGATAGGCTAGGATCTGGCAATAACAGTCAGTGACTATGGGGTGCCAGAGGAGCACAAGGCAGGGGAAAGGGTCCTGAGAGGCAAGCTGCAGGGGAAAGATGGAGGTGGGGAGAGGAGGGGCCAGCTTTGGGGTTTGGGAGGGGGCTGAAGGACCTAGAGAGAAGGCCTAACGTGTCCCCCAACCCCACTCGGTCTTACCGTTCTGTGAAGTAGACCCCAAAGCCGCTCCATGCTCGTGCCCCCTCCTGAGCCTTGCCGGCTGTTCCCCCAACAGTGATAAACCGTTTGTGGGAGCCCCAAGAGGGCCCCTTATCAGCCCTGGCAGGCAGCCTGAGCCTAGGCCGTTCTTGTCCCCCCCCCCCCAAAGGGTGGGGGCACAGTCCTGGCCTCAGTCCAGCCTTCCAGATATGAACCCCCAGCCCAGGCCAGAGGACAAGGGGCTGTGCCCTCCCCTGCCAATCCCTCCACAGTCCCACTTCCGCTCCCTTCCTGCAAAACAATCATTTTTTTTTACCTTGGGGCAGACTTTGGCCTCCTAGTTCCCATCAGGGGTGGGGGAAGGGGACTGATGGCTGGGGAGGGCAAAGATAAGGATGCCCTCTCCTGCTTCCACCCCTCCCAGTGTCCTTGGGGACCCCTTCCTAAGCTCCCCACTATGAAAACCTCACCCCCTCTCAAGTCATCTGGCTTGCAGGCCCACCAGTGAGTGCCCAGCCAGTCCCTGTAACACATTAGGCTTGGCTGGGGTGATCCTAAGCTGAAGTTGCCTAAGTGGTGTGACCTGGGGGTTGGTCTGGCCATGTGAATGCCTATCTCATTGGAATCAGGCTGAAAAGTGGGTCTCGGGCTCCTGCTAACTTCTGGGGATAGAGGGGCATGGGTGGGAGCATATGGTCAAGTAGGACCAGAGAGTGCTCCATGTGGGGGTTCTCCTGGATCTGTGAGTCAAGGCCCACCAGGCATTGGTGGCAAGTGTCCTGGTCAAGGCCTGGGCAGAACTGGGTGATCTTCAACAAGTCATGGTCTTCTCTGGGCACCTGCGTCTCTTTGGTGACCGGAAGACATGACTTCTACCTCTTTGGGGTCTGGGCACCCCTGGAACACATCACGGGCACAAACTGCTAAGTTTTACCCACAATTTCACGCATGGGATGCAGGTCCTCAAGCCCTACCGAGGATCCCAAGTAGCTCTGGAATAGAAGTGCTCAGGGGCCTCGTGTCGGGTCTCCCTTGGGAAACCTCAGCTCTTACCCAAATTGGGAGAGAGGCTCAGAGCTGCTGGGGCGCACCAGTGCCCCAGTCTCCGCCCCATTCTTGCCACCGCCAAGAGCCCGGAGAAGGAAGACGAGGCGCAGCCGGCTCACCTGAGCTGCAGGTCCGGGGGGCTTAGGCACCGCCTCCCACCTGAGGCCCGAAACCCCGCCCACCTAGGGCCCGCCCCAGCCCCGCCCCCCTGGCGAGCCCTCCGCTCCGCCCCTCCCCTGCCGCGGGGTCTAGTCTCCAGCATCCGTTTCCTGCCCCAACTCGGCTCCTCGCTAGGGGCCCACTTGAGCGACTCTGCTGTGTCCTCGCTACGGGATCCTCCCTGGGTCTCCCTTGAAACCCGAGGCTTCTGCGGCTCCTGGATCTCTGTCCCCATCCGCAGACTTTGCCCCGGCGTCCACTGTGGGATCATCAAAGGACGTAGGTGTGGGCCTTCCTCCCCTCGCTTCCCCCCAGGCCCTTGACCCCACGCCCTCCACCCCCACCAAGCAGGCCAAACTTTTTTTTTTTTTTTCTTAAAACATTTTTACTCCTTTCAACCCAGAAACATCACATCTAAGCGGAAGAGAAGGGAGGGGAAGAGACGAGGGCATGGGGTGGGGACTTCGATGTGCGCTTGCGGAGGCCGAGCCGGGAAACCCTCTCCCCGCCTTTTGGCGTCCCCTATCCCACCGCGGCGGGCGGGCGAGTGGGTGTTGAGGGGACGCCCTCAGGGGCACTTCCGCTCCACGCACTGCTTCCCTCCCTCCTCATATTCCTGCTTGGAGATCCACATCTGCTGGAAAGTGCCCTGGGGGCGGGGGACGACAGAGGCCTTCAGGGCGGCCCTGGAGAGAGGAGGGGACGCCCCTCCCCACATTCCACCAGCAGGCCCAGCCCTTGGGAAACCCTCCCCCTGCCCTGCGAGCCCCGCCTCTCCCGCCCATATCCCTTCCTCCTCCACCTCCCCAAGCCTCCCCGCCCTCCTTCATATTCAGAGGGTGAATACCCCTCCTCCTGTCGTTCAGTCAGAACATTGGTTCATTCATTCAACAAGTATTTATTGCGCACCTGTCTGCCCTGGGCCACGTGCTGTCTTCGAGGGGGGAGTGGAGCTTAGAGCCTCAGGCCAGCCAACCTGTCCCCCCAAAGCCCCCACCCCCCAACACCTCCTGCACCTTTCGCTCCATCAGGCCTTACAAACTTGTCAAGTCTCCTGCATTCCCAAGAACAATCTTTCCTCCACCCTCACCCTTCCTGCACCACCTAACTTCTGGTTGGAGTGGTGTTCACCACCCACGCTGAACCTTGCCCCTTGAGGGTCTCCTGCACTGGGCATCCCAGACTGTCCCTTCTCTTGGATGGTTGCTTCACCTCTGCCTGAAAGCTAGTGCCTGTGTCCCTGGTACTGACCCTGTTTTCTGGGCTCACAGAACAAGCCCTCCAGAACCAGCTCCTCCACTCCTGGGACTTCTGCTCAAGCACTAAAACCCCACCCCTTCCCCCAGTCTCCAGTCTGCAATGCTCAGCACTGAGTACTGGACCCAAATACTCAGCTGTCTTTCGGACACCTCTTTCTGAGTCTCTTGGGACCTCAAACTCAGCATGTCCAAGACTGAGTTCCCCTAGGCCTGGCCCAAACCTGCTTCTGTGGTCTCTCTCACCTTCTTCTTTTTTTTTTTTTTAAGTTTTTTTTTTTTTTTGATGTTTATTTATTTTTGAGAGAGAGACAGACAGAGCACGAGTGGGGAAGGGGCAGAGAGAGAGAGAGGGAGACACAGAATCTGAAGCAGGCTCCAGGCTCTGAGCTGTCAGCACAGAGCCCCACGTGCGGCTCGAACTCATGAGCTGTGAGATCATGACACTTAACCCACAGAGTCACCCAGGTGCCGCTGGTCTTCTCACCTTCTATACTAATGCTGTCTGACACAGTGGCTATTGAGCACTTGTGGATGTCGAAATGTGGCTAGTCTGAACTGACGTGCGCTCTACAGTTGTAAAATACACAACAGATATTGAAGACTAAGTCCAGGAAAGAGAATGTAAAATATCTCACTTTGATATTGATCACCCATTAGAGACTCCTGGGTGGCTCAGTTGGTTAAGTGTCCAATTCTTGATTTTGGCTCAGGTCATGATCTCACAGTTTATGAGTTAGAGTCCCGCGTCGGGCTCCAAGCTAACAGTGTGGAGTCTTCTTGGGATTCTCTTCCTCTCTCTCCCTCTTTCTCTGCCCTTCCTGCAGGTGCATGGCTCTCTCTCAAAATAAATAAATAAAATTTAAAAAATTATTGGTCACACCTTGAAATTATAATATTTTGGATATATTGGATTAAATAAAGTATACATATATATATATATATTTTTTTTTCTTTTAACTAGAGGTGCCTGGCTGACTCAGTTTTTTTTTTTAATTTTTTTTTTAACGTTTATTTATTTTTGAGACAGAGAGAGACAGAGCATGAACGGGGGAGGGGCAGAGAGAGAGGGAGGCACAGAATCGGAAGCAGGCTCCAGGCTCTGAGCCATCAGCCCAGAGCCCGACGCGGGGCTCGAACTTGCGGACAGCGAGATCGTGACCTGAGCTGAAGTCGGACACTTAACCGACTGAGCCACCCAGGCGCCCCCCCCCCTTTTTTTTTTTTTTTGGCTGACTCAGTTTTTAAGTGACCTCTGCACCCAACGTGGGACTCAAAATCACAACCCCGAGATCAAGAGTTGTATGTTTCTATGAATGAGCCAGCCAGGTGCCCCAAAGAAAGTATATTTTTTCATTCTTTTTTTTTTTTTTTTTTTAATTTGAGAGAAAGAAAATGTGCAAGCGGGGGAGAGGGGCAGAGGGAGAGAGAAAGAGACAGAGAGAGGGAGAATCTTAAGCAAGCTCAATGCTCAGCACAGAGCCCAACTTGGGGCTCGATCCCATGACCCCAGGATCATGACCTGAGGCTAAATCAAGAATCAGAAGCTCAACCAACTGAGCCACCCAGGCACCCCAAAGTATATTCTTTAAACTTAATCTCACCTGATTCTTCAGGCTCTTTTAAAATATGGCTATTTAGGGGCGCCTGGGTGGCTCAGTCGGTTAAGCGTCCGACTTCGGCTCAGGTCATGATCTCACGGTCCATGGGTTCGAGCCCCGCGTCGGGCTCTGTGCTGATGGCTCAGAGCCTGGAGCCTGTTTCAGATTCTGTGTCTCCTTCTCTCTGTGACCCTCCCCCGTTCATGCTCTGTCTCTCTCTGTCTCAAAAATAAATAAACGTTAAAAAAAATTAAAAAAAATAAAATAAAATATGGCTATTTAGAAAATTTAAAGTTGTATATGTGGCTCGCATTACATTCCTGTTGACCACGGCTGCCAGGAGCTAGCGTCCTGAGCCTCATCCTGGACTCCTTCCCTCTTCCCTCTTGTATCCAAATGCTGTCCACATCTGTCAGTTGGACCTGTGATGAGCTGCCACTTCCACAGCCTGATACCCACTCCTCTGTCAAACCCCACTCCCAGCGGAGACCACAGCAGCCCTACTCAAGCCACTCTCCACTCTGCTGCCCTAGTGAGTGAGCTTCCTAAACTCGGATATGACCGCGTCTGCCTATACCTTTTGGTCTCACCTGCCTCTCCCTATAGCCCCAGCACCCTCTCTCTCTTTGCCTCAGAAGTTCTTACTCAGTCTTCCATCTCAACTTCAACGCTCCTCTGAGTTCCTTCATGACCCTTGAACTAGATCTGGTCCTCCCTTGAAGGGACATCCCTGCACTTTGTGGTCTCTTCCTGTTTAATGGCCTCAGCCTCTGGACTCTGCCTTCTCATGGGGGCCGGGACTAAGCCAGGCACACAAGTAGGCATGGCTGACATGTTCCCGGCCCTCAGCTGACTTCACACTATCAGCCTCCTCTATTTCTGACCCTTGCTTCTGTCTCCTTGAGGGCTGCCCCTCTGAGGGATGTCCTTCTTGCTCTGTTGTGGCCCCGCTGTCCCCTCTATGTGGCTGATGCCCGTGAGATGAAGTTTGCATCTCCGGCTCCCTGCTCACCGTCTTGCCTGTGCCCAGCGACAGGTCCAGACAGGACCCTTTGCAGGGTCCCCTTGTGTCCAGCTCACACCCTGATCTCCTCATGCCTGACACAGTCTTCCCAAACATGCCTGTGACTGTCACGTTGCTTCCTCCCCCCAACTTCTGTGTCTCCCCTTTGCTAAGAACAGTGGGTGCCCCATCCACAGTCTCAACCCCAACCAGTCTCTCCAGCTCCTTTCCTTCTGTTCCCTGATTTGCCCCAATGGAGCATTCACTGGCTGCTCTTTCTCAAAAATATGTTTGTTGAATGAATGAATGAATGAATGAGGAGGCAGGCAAGAGGATGGAGCTGTTCGGACCTGCCCCTTTCCCACAGTCAGTGCTAGGCCAAGCCCTGTCCCTCTCACCAGCGAGGCCAAGATGGAACCCCCGATCCAGGGGCTGAACTTGCGCTCCATGGTGCTGTTGCTGGCGATGAGCTTCAGTCGCATGCTCTGGGGAGAAAGAGAGGGGCAGGCAGGGGAGGGCGGGGGGGAAGCAGACACCTGGGTTCTGGGAAGGGACAGGGCTGGAAGTGGGGAAGACTGGGAAGTCACAGGGGGAGTGTCTGCTCTGGTGGCCAGAATGCCTGATGTTGGGGAAGGAGGAAGGACTAAGTCCTAAAGAGCTAAGCCACGACTGGAGTCCAGGGCCCTGGCCGCGGTGGGCTCTTACCGGTGGGGTCTTCTGGGAGAGCTCTCGATTGAGCCTGTCAGTGAAGCCCTGGAGCAGCGTGTTCCCGCCAGTGACAATGACACTGCCATACAAGCCCTGAGAGCAGAGAGGAGTGAACCTTCAGGGAAGGGCCCCTCCCCGTCTCCCCACTGCTCCTGGGCCCCTTTGCCCAGACACAGGCTTGGGCCTCACCGGGCGAATGTCGATGTCACACATGCCAATGCTGGTGGTCACCACGTGGCCCACACCTAGCATGGTGTTCCCCGACAGGCCCTGCCGAGAAAGGTGATCTAGGTTTCCAGCCTCTGCCCCCTCTCCCCAGGCCCCGGCGATCCTTCCCAGCCTCCCCGACATGCCGGCATCCAGGGAATCCAATGAGCCCCCACCTCAACACCCTCCGCCCAGCCCAACCTTGACATTGGAGGGATCAAACAGGCCCTCAGGGATGCGGAGCCGCTCAGCGCCGTAGTCTGTGTTGTAGCCATTGGGCATTTCATAGTGCACTGTGGGCATTTGCGCAGCCACCCTGCCCAGGAAAGAGTGAGACCCTGCCTGGGGGTGCCCACAAAGGACCAGAGGTCCCCCGAGAGTCCCAGGCCTGTCCTCTTTCCCACCCTCCAGCAGGGAATGCCACTCACTGCTCATCGTAGGGAGAGTCTGAGACCTGCAGCACAGAGGCCTGGAAGTCCTGGATCACCTCCTGAGGACCCAGGGAGGTAGTGAGGGCCTGGTCTCCCTCCTCAGCACCCCCAAGTACCCCCACCTGCAGGGCCTCTCTGTCCCTTCCCCTCTTCTCATGGTAGGGGACGAGGAGCTGGGGAGGGGCAGGGGCTATTTCGGGGGACGCTGTCCTCACATTGCACATGTAGTTATGCCAGGACTTGGAAACCTGGGGTAGCTTCTCCTTCTTCTTCCAGTTTGGAGGGGCGCCTTCCCGTACGGGTTCCTGTGGGGCACAAAGCCTGTGAGCGCCCTTCCCCACCCCACACCTGCCCAGCCCACCTGGACCACACCTGTGCTCCTACATCAAACAGGCACTGGGTTCTTTGCTCTGTTGTCCACAAAAGGCAGCGGAAGAGAGAGAATAGGGAGAGCCTGTTCCCACGTCTGTCACTCATGCAGCAGTGCAGCTATCTGAAAGGCCCAGTCAGAGGAAGCTAAGGGCATGGGGAATATAGTAAGAGATCAGACAGAACCTTAAGGGGCTTTTTCCTGAGCCGTGTTCCATGTGGGGGTCCAGGATGGACCCTTGCATGCAGTGTCTCACTTAACACGGCAGCCTTGCATGGTGTTATTCCACTTTGCAGGGGAAGAAACTGAGGTTCAGGAAGCTTCAATCTCATGCTGTGGGGTCACACAGCTTTTACATGGCAAAGGCACACCTTGAACCTGGGTCTACCACACTGACCCTCCTACATCCTGCTCCCAGCTGGCTGTATGGCCTTCAGCATGCCTGGACCTCTGATGCTTCAATTGTAAGTTGGGTCCTCTGGGGGCCCTGCTACACCCTTTTCTGGTATCTGGTGGGTCAGTGGGTCAACAGTCATAGGGTGAGTGCCCAGGACTCCCCAGAGACCCCACCTTGGCTGCAATCATGTAGGGTGGGATGATGTCAATGGCCATTTCCTGGAAGAGCTCCCGGCACTGCATGGAGATGAAGTCTCCTGCCAGAGGTGACTTGACAATGCCTGGAAAGGGAGGGGACGTTAGGGCCTTGTCCCCCAAGACACCCCCGAGCCCTACCGAGGCCTCACCTTGCTGTAGGACGTAGCCGTCATGCACTGGGATGGCCGTGGTGTGGGTGGCCCCACTGTCCAGCACCAGGCCCGTGGAACGTCCATTTGCAAAGCTGGCATGGGATGGGTAAGTCAAAGACATGGTGGCAGTGAGGGGGCTGGGACTCAGGTCTGGCCTGGTCACCCTCTGCTGTCCTGGTCCAGCCCATTCACAATCTGCAAATCTCTCATTCTGGTTTATGACCCATGACTAGAGGAAAGCTCCTGAGACCCCTGTCACTTCTTCCCTGTCTGAATCACAACTTCTTCCTCTTTTTCTTCCTTCTGAGCTCCCAGTCTCTCTGGAGTCTTGGTTCAGTGTTCTATTGGCTCCTTGAAATGGGGGGCCATATTGCCCCAATGCCTAGCTCAGGAGTTAATGCAAGGTAGATCCTTAAAAAAAAAAAAAAAAAAAAAAATGCTTGATTGGTTATTTGGGGAGGAAACTCCTCAGTGTTATATCCCTCCCTGTTCTCTCCAGTCCCAGCCCCTGCTGTCTACTTGGCCCAACTCTGTCTATCTGTCTGTCTGTCTCTGTTCAGCTTGATCCAAGGAATAGGAAAGAGCCACTGATCTGGCCGCCCCGGGGTCAGAAGGCCCACAGAAGGCCCTCTGCACTAATGGGGCACAGAGTGGGTGTCTGCCATCCAGGACACTAATCTGCACAGAATCAGGTCCAGCCTCCAGTTTAGCACACCATGAACCCCACCCTGGCCCTCCACCCAGGCAGAGCAGCTCAGCCCAGAGGATACGCGGTGAGCACAGCCGTCTTGCATAAGAAGAAGGCAGGAATGTTGTACTGCTCGAACATCAGCTCTGTCAGCTTCTCCCGCTTGGCCCGTGTATTCCACTGGGGAGAAAGTACAGGAGGGGAGGATTCAAAAAGGGGGAGGCACAGACCCATGTACGACACACACATGCGTGCGTGCGCACACACACACACACGCACACACACACACAAAACTTGGACTGGGGAGAGTTCAGGCCTCTTGATCCACATAGACCTTTAGAATGTGAGAACTATGGAGAATTTTAAAGATCACACTCCAAATTCAGCTGAAGAAGATAAAACTCAGAGAGGGAGAATAACTTCCCCAAGATCACACAGAAAGCTCTGGGTAGAGCTTGGTAGAGTCATAGTCTCTTGACTTCTGGCCCAGTGTTCTTTATTTTATTTTTTATTTTTAATTAATTAATTTAATTTACTTTTTATTATTTTATTTATTATTTTTTTAATGTTTATTTTTGAGACAGAGAGAGACAGAGCATGAATGGGGGAGGGTCAGAGAGAGAGAGGAGACACAGAATCCGAAGCAGGCTCCAGGCTCTGAGCCTCAGCACAGAGCCCGACGCGGGGCTCGAACCCACAGACCGTGAGATCATGACCTGAGCCGAAGTCGGACACTCAACCGACTGAGCCACCCAGGCGCCCCTAATTATTTTTTTTTAAGTAGGCTTCACACTCATGACCCTGAGATCAAGACCTGAGCTGAGATCAAGAGATGGACGCTTAACCAACTGAGCCACCCAGGCACCCCTCAGTGTTCTTTATTGTACAATATATACTTCAGGCTCCTTTCAGCCTCCAATTTATACCTCTTTCCCATTTTAATCATCTCAGAGGGAAGAAAGCTGGGAAAAGGATTTCTGGGTAAAAATTGTGGATTGAATACAAACATCTAATTTTATTCTCTTCCAAGATCCCAGCAAAAGTATAATAAAGGGGCAATTTAAAAAGACATAAACCCATGTCACCTGGCTGGCTCAGTCACTAGAGCATGCAACTCTTAATCTTGGAGTCACGAGTTCAAGCCCCACATTAGGCTTGAGAATTTGGGCTTGAGATTTCTTGAGGAAAAAAAAAAAAAAAAGGCATAAACCCACAAAAGCCAACCAGTACGTGAGAAGATGCTCAACATTGTTGGCCATTAGCGAAATGCAGATCAAAAGCACAATGAGATGCCATTTCATACCCACTAGTGTGTTGATAATAATCAAGGGGAAAATAAAGGTATAGAGAAACTGAAACCCTTGTACATTGCTGGGGGGAAAGTAAAACGGTTCAGCCACTGTGGGGAACAATGAGTAGTTTCTCAAAAAGTTAAACATAGGATTACCATATGACCCAGCAATTCCACTCTTAGTTATATATCCAAAGACTTGAAAACAGGTACCAAATAAATCCATACATACAACTGTTCATAGCAGTACTACCCACAATAGCCACAGATGGAAAGTCCCCAAAAGTCCATGAAGGGAGAAATTGGAAAAACAAATTGTGGTATATCCATACAATGGAAAACTACTCGGTCATAATACAGAATAAAGTACTGACATATGCCATGACATGGATGAATCTTGAAAATATTATGCTAAGTGAAAGAATACAGACCCAAGAAGTCACATGTTGTATGATTCCACTTATGAGAAAGATCCAGAATAGATCTATTCATAGAGACAGAAAGCAGATTGATGGTTACCAAGGGCAGGGAGAGTAGGAAGAAACTGGTTAATGAAAATGGATTTTCTTGGGGGGTGATGAAAATGTTTGGGAACTAGATAAAGATGATGACTGCACAACATTGTGAATGTATTAAATGCCACCAAATTGATAACATTAAAAAGTTAATTTTATGTTATGTGAATTTTAGTTCAAAAAAGAGAGACAGGAAGAATCTTGGGACAGACACCCTCAAGAGTTGGGAGTAACAAAGAAGGAGAAAACAACAAATTTTTGAAGAGCGGAAGCCAGATAGTTGAGTGGTAACTGACCTAACAGATTCAAGAACACTGACTCCTAAGCAGGTAATGGAAAAAGCC
Source organism: Panthera onca (assembly GCF_046562875.1). Lineage (NCBI taxonomy): Eukaryota > Metazoa > Chordata > Mammalia > Carnivora > Felidae > Panthera > Panthera onca. The sequence continues at coordinate 7,705,246 of NC_138354.1, forward strand.
AAGAACAGCCTGTGTCAAATTGCGGACTTCTCACAGGGTTCAAGAATTTGTAGTTTCAGGCATCTCTGGCAGTTAAGGTTAAGGGAAAGCTTAAAAAAAAAAAAAAAAAAAAAAAAAAGAGTGTTTAAAGCCATTCAAGTAATAGCTCCCTAAACTCTCTCCCCAGTTCCATCCATGTCACTGAGCTATTTATTACCCATCCTAGCCTCAGCAGAAGACTGGAAGTTTATTCTCTAGACAGAATAACACTGAGGGGCTCTGGACTGGTGGGACACGACACAGTTGGGAGTGAAGACACTAAAAACAGGAGAATTAAGTGATTCCATGCATATTAAATGCTGAGAACCTCAGCCCTATTCCCTCACTCCCAGAAAGGGGGTGACCAGGCCTGTCTGTAGGGTACAAGCTTTCTCCATGGGTTACATCAGAAATCTATAGATGCCAATTATCAGAGGCTGCCTAACAAACACCCCAGGCAAATCATCCTATAGCAACATCCTCTATCACCACAGCCAATGAGTCCCCCCACTTCACATGGCTTCCAATCAGTGTTTTAGTCCACCACTTGTAAACATAAGCAGACAACCAAGGATTGGCAGAAATCTGAGAAAAGCCTCTAAAATGAGACAGAGATCCTCCAGAAAGAGGGTAGAGAGGGAGTGGCTGGGTGGCTCAGTCAGCTGAGTGTTTGACTCTTGGTTTCGGCTTAGGTCATGATCTCACGGTTTGTGGGTTGGAAGCCCCTCATTGGGCTCTGTGCTGACAGTGCAGAGCCTGCTTGGGTGTCTCTGTCTCCCTCTCTATTTTCCCCTCCCTTGCTCTTTCCCACATGCTCATGCACTATCTTTCTCTCAGAAATAAATAAATAAATGGCAGAGGAAAAAAAAGCAATTTGGAAGAACAGAGATTATGTAGGGAAATGAAAATTTCCAAAAACAGAAACAAAACTAATGATATCCTGAGTGAGCTAACATCATATTTCACCCATGAAGAAAGAATTGCATGTTCTAAAAAGTAACATTTGTAGAACCAAAAAACTCTTGAAAAGTAAAACTACAGAAGCAGAAATGAAAAACTCAATAGAAGAATTGAAAAATAAAGTTGAGGGAATATCTTGGAAATTATAGGAAGAGGGACGCCTGGGTGGCTTAGTTGGTTAAGCAACTGACTGGCTCAGGTCATGATCTTGTGGTTTGTGGGTTCGAGTCTCGAATCGCGCTCTGTGCTGACAGCTCAGAGCCTGGAGCCTGCTTCAGATTATGTGTCTCCCTCTCTCTCTGCCCCTCCTCCACTTGCACTCTGTCTCTCTGTGTCTCAAAAATAAATTTAAAAAAAAGTTAAAAGAAATTAGAGGAAAATATGAAAGGAAGGAAAATATAAGAAAAAAGATAAGAAAATTAGAGGATGAATTCAGGAGGTGTAAAATCCAAATAATACTTTCCTAAAGAAAAAACAGAGAATATTAAGAGAAATCAATCATCAAATAAGGAACTAAAATTACTTAAATAATTACTGAATTATTTTTTCACTGAATCGAAAGACATAGATTTTCAGATTGAAGGGACATAATGAGTATCTAGAACAATGGATGAAAACAAACCAATATAATATTGAGAAATTATAGAACACTAAGGACAAAGTGAAAATTCTATAGGCTTTCACAAAGGAAAGCATTACATCAAAAGATCAGGAATTAGACATCTCTGCCTTCTTTATTGTTATTTTTCCTTTTATTTATGGGTGTTTATTTATTTATTTTTTTTTTTTTTTGAGAGACAGAGTGCAAGTGAGGGAAGGGCAGAGAGAGTGGGAGACACGGAATTCGAGGCAGGCTCCAGGTTCGGAGCTGTCAGTACAGAGCCTGATGAGGGGCTTAAACCCATTAACCATGAGATCATGACCTGAGCCAAAGTCGGAGAGTTAACCTACTGAATCATGCAGACACCTCACCTCTGCCTTGTTGATGGCAATAGATGCTGGAAGACAATGCAGAAGGACCTTCAAGATTCTGAAGAAAAATGATTTCCAATTTGGAATGTTATACCTAGCTAAGCTATCAATCCAAGGTCAGACATGCAAGGTCTTAACATTTTTACTTCTCATGACCTTTCTAAGGCAGTTACTGGAGGATATGCTCCATGAAAATAAGGGAATAAATCAAGAAAAGGAGTGATGAGATACAAGAAACAGGACTTCTAACACAGGAGAGAGGTGAAGGGATGCCCTAAGATGATGGTGAAGGGAGATGTCAGGATGATATCTATGTTCTCTGTGTAGAAGGCAACAAGTCCAAAGTGGAGCAAATCACTGGGATTTTGGAGAGATTTCTTCAAGAAGATGAAATTGATAGAATATCTAAAGGAATTAATGTTTTGAGAAAGGATGTAGGTAACATAAGCTGATGAGTAATAAGCAGATGAATAATTTAGGGTCATATTATTAAGCAAATAGAAAACTAAGTCAAATAAAAACCAGCACAATTTTTAGCTTTAGGGAAAACAGAAAGCTGTGCAAGGAAAAGAAAAGTGACCATAGTTTATTGCCCAGGCCAGACCTTATTAGCATACATAAACATAAGAGTGTAAATACTGAATAATGATTTTTAAAAATCTAAAATACAACTGTATTTGTATTAAAGTGTGTGGTGTGGGCTGGAAGAGGAAAGTGAGCTCAATGTTTTTTTTCTATGGTGGGAAATCAATGCCTAAAACTAAAAAAATCCACAAGCAGCCTTTTGAGTGTGATATTTGCAGATATGGAAGAACCTGACCCCCCCCCCTCCCAAAAATAGCTAAAAGAAAAGCCTCTGGAAAAGGGGAATGGAAGGAAGATGATATGAAGGCAGTTTTTTTCCTTAACATGTTTTACAAAGGAAATTGACAATGTGCATATATAACATTGACAAAAAAAATTTTAAGTTAAAAAGTCAAACAAGGACTTTGGTGAAGAAAACAGCAGGGATGGACTGAATGGGCAAAAGATAGGAGTGGATAGAATAGGAAGGTGGAAAGGAGACTAAACCAGGGAGGAAAGAAAGTGTTTTTGAAGATGGTGATGGTGGAGTTGGAAGCAAAGTCTGAAAAGTTAAGTGGAGTGATTGATGGCAGAGGCTTTGGGAGGGGTGGGAGAGACAAATGGCAGAAAGAATGCAGGGAGTCCCTAGGGCTGGACTAGGGGCTGGATGAGGCACTTACCGGGGCCTCGGACATGAGCACTGGGTGCAGGTTTGGCTCAGACTTGACGTGTTTACTGTAGGTGTGATCCAGGATGGCACGGAAGCACTCCCAGTCCTCAACTGGGGCCAGGAGACCAGCGGGGAGAGATGAGAGTGGGCCGGTAGGGGTCCAGGGACAGGAAGCAAAGGAAGGAGGGAGGCCAAGTCCAGAGGAGGAGATGTGAGATCAGTTTCAGCAGAAATCCCCCCTTCCTAGGAATCTGTCGGGCCCCTGGGCTGGGAACCAGGCAGCTGTGGGCAACTGCAAGGTAGACTCTGTGGGTGTGGGGTGATGTGCCCCCGGTTGTAGTGTGTGGGCTTCGGGTCTGTGTCGGGAGATGGTGGGTAGGGGCTCCTTACTCATGCCATTCTTGAGGGGCGACATGACCTCAGCTCCATCCCGAGGCACATGCAGGGCGTTGGTGTCGATGTGGAAGATCTTCCCTTTCTTCTCTTTCTCCCCCTCCAACTCCAGCCCGCCCCCCTCCTCCGCGGCCAGCAGCCCCACCGTGGTGGGGAAGTCAGCCTGGAGGGGGGCATGGGCAGGAAGAGGGATCAACCTCTTGCCCCTGTCCAGGCCCATGGCAAGGCCCTCAGCCCACCCCTGGGTTTACTCCCACATTCCCGCTCTGCAGAGCTTCTCTCTGTGTTGTGAGAACCCTGGGTCACTGGGAAGCCTGGAGGGGAGTCCGGAGTCTCTCGGACTTGGGGATGGGGCTGGAAGGCTCACCTTGGGGCAGTCCTCCCCAGCGTACCCAGCGCGGACTGAGAAGGAGCCAATGTCAAAGACCAGCGCCCCCACCTCATCTGTGCGGGGAGACAGGTGTGTGAGGGGACCTCTCCCAAACTCTCTCCCCCTGGATAGCTCCGAGAGGAGGTCAGGGCAGAGCCACAGTCTCGCCACCTTCAACGCCGGCCGGGGTAGGTGGGAGCTCGGCCTGGAGTCCGGATCCTGGGAGTGGGGATCAAGCCTCCAGAATCCCTTCTTGCCCGGTGGCCTTATTCAGGCCACTCTCCTCGCCGGGAAAGAAGGGGCCAGGGGGGCCGGGAGGAGGTGAGTTGAATGATGGAGAGAGTGAGCCCAGTGCGCGCGAGCGACCGACCTGGGAGGACCAAAGGTAGGAGTGGCGCAGGACCCAAACCCAGGGTGGACCCATTCGAGCGCCGAGGTGACAGGCCCTGGGGTGCCCAGAGCTCAGGTCGCGCGGGTGAGGGGTGCAGGGCTGCCGGCGAGGCCGCGACAGGCTAGGGAGCCTGAAGCCCGAGGCTAGCTCACCTCCGCCGTAGACGCCCCCGCTCATAATGCCCTCTCAGCGCGGCTCACGGCCCGTGGGCGGCGGCGGGATCAGCACCGAGGCGGCCGGACAGCTCCCGGGATCCCGGGCGGGGCGGGGCGCGCAGTGGCCAATCAGGAGGTCGGATCCCCCGCCCCCAATGGCGCCGCAGATTGGCTGCGAGGCAAGACAATAACCCGACCGGGGGCCGCTGCTTTAAAGGGGCAGACACCAAAACTTCAAGATTGTGGGGAGGATAGCAAAGACTTTGAGACTGACCCTAAGGGATAACCAGGTAGAGAGCTGGCTGGCGTACAAAAGAGATGGAAATCTTGTCCATCTGGAGATCAGGACGCCGCAGGATGACTGATGGGGCCCCTGCTTCCTTACTGTTTTAAATGGGGTCGAGGAGAGGGCTCCGTAGTCCTGGAGTCTTCCATTCTCAGGCTCCTGAGCAAGGTTCCGTCATACCCAAGTCTGAATGAAATCGCCCGGTGAAGGAGGGAAAGGAAGAAGGGAAGAAGGAAAGAGAGAGGTACAGGAGGGGGTGTGTCTCCATATTCTCCCTGTTTCTTTCCACCCTCGTCTTTCTAATGGCCCCTCTTTTCCTCTCCCGTCCCTGGCGCCTGGGCCCTATACATACACACGTGTACCGTGTTCACCCATTGGTGCTGAGCTAACCCATCTTTAGCTTCCTTTCCCCATCTATCTCTCCCCAGCTGTTCTCCTGGCCTGACACCACCTCCACAACAGTTTTAATAGCAAAGGTCAGGGAGCTACTTCTACAGACTCGCTTAGCTGAGAGACTTATGTGATGTGTGCCTGGTATGTATGTGCTTACACGTGTGGGGATATGTGTGCATGTGCATATGCATGTGTGTGTGTGTATACATATGTGCATGTGAATATGTGTGTGCTGAGGGCACTTCCACCTCCTTTCTGGGGTGGGGGGAGAGCATGGAGACCATGGATGGCACAGGAAGAGGGTACTGTGTGACAGCCAAAGCCCCTGAAGTTTCTCTGCTCACCAGATGCCCACTCTGGAAGAGATTCCACCTGTCTCCAGCCAAAGGACAGATAGTTTAAGATGGCTCATTGATTACCTACTGACAACAGTGGCCCTTCACATGCCCAAGGTTGGTTGGGAGTCCAGGCCTAGCTCTTCAGTCTGGAGGCATTCAGGCTTAAGTGCAAGAGGTGAGCTGTAGGGGAGAGAGCTGACTCAGTGCTGGGAAATTGAAATATTCCTGAGTGAGTTAGTCATTGGCCTCCATAAATTGAGACCTGGATGAATTGGATGAGTGCCCTCGACCTCTTGGCACCTGCATTCTTCATCTTACAAAATTATTATTATTATCGTTATTGTTATCATTGCTGAGGTGAGGATTACAGGGACGCTGGAGTGGAAAGTGATTCTGTTCGTGACCTGCACCTCTCCTTTTGTTGACATTTGATGATGTTGCCTCACTTCCCCTGTAAATTCACCTTGTCAGTTCCCATCAGCCCTCCCCTACCTCCATTAGGATCTCAGATTCAGAGACTGCCCCAAGTCAGGAGAAACCTTACTGATCCTGGATCCAGCCCCTGGATTTTACAAAGGTTTCTGCAGATTGAGGCAAAGCCCTGTCTTGGGTCACAAAGCCCACTGGGGCAGAGCCAGGACTAGAACTTACACCTCTTATCAGCCAGTTGAGAGATGACCTTATTTCATAACACTTTTGTGTCCTGGTCCAAGCTTCACTGTCCCCATCTATAGTACTGCTGGTGGTAAGGACTCAATCTGATGCCAGAACCAAGTGCTTGGCTAAAAGCTAGGCACACAGGACTAATCAGTAAACGCTGGTCCTAAGAATGCTCTTGGGGAGTTTTTGAAGCTTAGGAAAGCTTATTATTCATAAGTTGGAAATCTGTAGTATTGTAATAAGAAGTGAATGTTCCTCTCACAGTTGGTGGAAAAACTATAGCTGGCTGACTACACAACTGGACTTGATTTACCTCCTAGTCAACCGTGGCCGATTTTCATTTGTCATTCCATTGTATTATGATTGTATCCTATTATGTCAGTGGTTAAGGTAAAATATTATTACTCTATTTCACTGTCCATTCATTGATTCAACAAACATCTTTGTGCGAAGCATGGGAATAGTGAAATGCATAAGATATATCCCTGCTCTAGAGAAGTTTTGGTGTAGTGGGGAGCTCGGACATACATGTAAGTGGGGTGAAATGGGGGCCCAGAGGAGGGAGGAGCTGCCTGTCTCTGAGAGTCCAGAGAGGCTCCTAGAAGTGAAGTTTGAGTTGAATTGTGAAGGACTAATAGGGTTCACTGGTGAACAAGGTGGGAAAGGTCTTCCACACAAAGACTGGCATGTCCAAAGTTCTAGAGACATGAACATTTGTGGCCTGTATGGAGTTAGGAGCTCAGTCTTGAAGGAGGGTTGCATATGAGCTGGTGGCAGAAACCAGAGTTAGGGGGAAATAAGACTGGAAAAGTAGTCAAAGACCAATTTGTTCATGCCTAAACTCTATTTTTATTTAGCAAACACAAAACATCTGTTTTTAAGTGTTTTAAAACAACTGTTATAAGCACTTTATAAATGTCAAGTAGTTTAGTTCTCATCATGATCTGATTATTATCCCCATTTTGTAGGGGAAACAGGCATGGAGAGATTAAGCGACTTGCCCAAGGTCACTCAGCTGGTAAATGACAGAGCTGAGATTGGAACTGTGACATGTGAAAAGTATTGATCCTGGGGAAAATGTTGCTATGCTTCTATTAATTTCAAGGATGTTCTCAAGGTGCCTTGCAGACACCAGGAATAAAATGGCTCATATAACTTGACGTGACTCTCCTAAGGTTTCATATCTATCCTGGAAGATGGAGGGTTAAATAATTAATTCAACAAAGTCATCGGGAGGTTCGCACATTCCAGGCCCACAGTCAGGTTGGCCAAACCTGGACACCCGGTAATGATGTCAAAAGTAGTAGGTCCAGGACCCTCAGACCCCACACCTTGGACATGATTTGGCATCTTGTGAGGGTCTGTTCCTTGCTTTGGTGGGCTTCCCCCCGCCCCGCCCCAGTCCTCTGCCAGATAAATCAAGTGTCTTGGCTTCACAGGGAGCCCCTGCCTAGTGCAGGTGGCAAGGGCCCAGAAATAAACAGTCCAGTAAAGGCTGCAATAGGGACGGAGCCAGCACTGCGGTGGGGCACAGACAACAGTGTGGTCAGGGAGGCAATATTCAAAAGAAGCTTGAGAAAATAAACTGGATTTCCCCAGCTGAAAAGGAAATAGAACTGGAGTTGGGGTGGAAGGCATTCTGAGAGGGGACAAGACCCAGCCCTGTGTGTTATGCAAAGAAGTTTGGGTCTTCTCCTGGAACCAATAGGGAACTCATGCATGGTTTTGAACAGCAAAGTTATATGATCTAATTTGCATTTTAGAAAGATATGTCTGGCAGCTATTTGGTAGACGAATAGAGAGGAACCGTCCTAGAGGACAGGACATAGGCAAAAACCAGGGTAATAGCATTTGGCATACAGTAGAAGGGATGGATTTCAGCAATATACAAAAGGTAGCATTGACAAGATTTAGCCACCAGTGACATAGATTGCTAGCCTTATATCAACAGCCATCTCCCTTTTTTCTTTATTAATACCGTTTTAGCTGTGTGTATGACGAAAGACCACCTTCCTTGTAACTGGCCAACCTCTGAGCAGAAGTTAGTGCTTCTGCTTGGCAGGAAAGAACTTGTGCTTTCCACCCTACCCCCCCTTCCCAATGGACGAAATTCAGGTATGATTGTGGAAGCTGCTTGGGGCACAATAGACACGGAGACGGAAGCTAGGGGTTCAGCATGGCAGAGATGTCCCCACAGTCCTGGAGGATCTATTTTAAAGTGGTCTCTTCAGCCACTGAATTTTTGGGATTCTTTGTTATAGCAGCTTGTCCTATACAGTAACTTGACCACCTTTGGATATGGGGAATGAGGGAGCGAGAAGCTCCTGAGGGGATAGTGACGCTGTTGACTAGGCCAGGAGATTCAGAGAAAGGGCAGGGTTGGGCAGGGTGGGGTGGGGTAGAAGAGGATTAATTTAGTTTTGAATGTGTTGAATGTGACATGTTTGTGATCAGAGGTGTGTAGGAAATGTTTTAACAATCAGCCCTTCAGGCAAAGGCAGCTCTGATCTGAAGCAACTCCCAATGTCCATGGTGTAACTACTCCCACCATGACAATTAAAAGTTACTGCTATCAACCTGACTTCACTAAACAAGGAGTTGGGAAGAGAGGTGCACTCTGGGCTCTTGTGAGCTGGCCTGAACTGGCACAAGCTGACTCCAGCACACCACTGTCTGGGAACAAACAGATGATGATATTCAGGCTGCAGTTGGACATACACCAAGTCTACATCTGGGGAGAGATATCTGGGCTGGAGATGGAGCTTTGTGAGCAATTAGGGGACAGTTAAAGTCACAGTAATAGAGGGAGTCACCAGTGAGAAAAGGAGGCTGAAGTTGGGATCCTGTAGAAACTCTGTTTACGGATGCCCTGCGGAGGAGGACGAGAGGACCAAGGAGAAGCCTGAGAAAGAAGAGTTAGAGGAAGGAGGAAGTGTCCCATGACTCGTGAGAGTCAGGGTCTCCACATGTCCTCTAGGGCTTCTGCTTTCTCAGAGAAGTTGGTCGTCCACTGGCTACCTGTGTATCCTTCTCCTCCCCCAAACCCCATCCTTCCCATTATCATCTAAAGAAGCTCCTACCAAAACCCAAATACCTTTATTTCAAATTCTCCTCTCACCACTGCCCCACCCTTCTACACCCCCTCCAGGACAAGATTCTCAGAGCTTTGGCCACTTTGACTGTCTCCACTGCCTCATTTCTCACCCTCAACCTATTGCAAGAAAAGCATTCATTGCAAGGGCTCCTGACAAAGTCACCCATGGCCTGCCTGTTTCTCAATGTCACGCACACTTCCCAGTGCAGGCTTGCCTCATCTCTCTGCAGCATTCAAAACAGTTTTACCATTCCCTTTTTGGAACATTCTTTTCTTTTGGGTTCCAGAACTCCACATTCTCCTGATTTTCCTGTTAGCTCTCTGGCTTCTTCTTTGGCAGCTTCCTCTCCTCTGCCTGACCTCTAATGTTGGAGTTCCTCAGGGCTTGGTCTTAGGCCATCTTGTCTTTTCCCTGAACCTCTTTATGACTTCATCTGCTCTAAAACGCCACTCATTCTTAAGGCTCTATTCCAACTCATACTCTTCTGCGGAGCCCCAGACCTGCGTTGACAACCACCCTCTGAGTATTCTTCTGAGCACCTCTCCTAGGCACTGCAAACCTAACATGTCTCAACTTAAAATTTTTGATCCCCACCCTCCCCCCGCCAGTGTTCTGCTCTTAGTCAATGCACTTCCAAGCCACCAGCACTGATCGTCATTCCAACGATCATCTACCACTGCCTCCTCTGTAGATTATAACCTCCCTGCAGGCAGAGGAGGGTTCACAGTTCATGGTCATATCCTCAGTGCCCAGGACGGTGCCTGATGCATCATTGGGACTTAGGTGAATATTTGCTGAACGAGTTCAAACAAAGAAGCGTATTAGCATGGAAAGCAAAGCAAGAGGAAGCACTGTCAGATGCACTACAGAGATTAATAAAATTGGGTTCTAGTCCTAGGCGGCCAGTTTTTTCTTCCTTCCTTCCTTCCTTCCTTCCTTCCTTTTCTTTTCTTTTCTTTCTTAATGTTTTATTTATTTTGGAGAGAGCACAGTGGGGGAGGGGCAGAGAAAGAGAGAGAGAGGATCTGAAGTGGGCTCTGTGCTGACAGCAGTGAGTCTGATGTGGCGCTTGAACTCATGAACCATGAGATCATGACCTGAGCCGAACTAACCAACTTAGCCACCAAGGTGCCTCTGGGCTACCAGTTTTTTAAGTGACTTTGGGGAAGTCACTTTGTCCATCTGTAGACTGAGAGGAAACTGAAGGAAATTATCTGTAAGGTCCCTTCTATATGCTAATGCCTAATTGACATCTATCATCTACTGCTAATATATCCTTGAATTGGTGAGGGCACATACATGGGATTTGTGCATAAGACTGACTTTGTTTTCTTATTTTCTTAAAAATAGTGTGCTGTGAAAACTTTTTGTAATGCCTATAAGAAGTGTCTGTTTTGATACTTTCACTTTTCAATTGGATGAGGACTCAATGAAGGCTCTTCGGTGACTTGAACCTTCCAAAGCATGTCCACAATCCGTCAGACTCTCATAACAATCCAACGTGACTTGCAGGGCAGACAGGAAGGCAACACTTTCATTCTCATTCCTTTGCAGGGAGGGTCCACTGGAGGGTTACTCAAGAGGTTAGTATTGGTATTCCTGCACGTTAAGTCGCTAAAGCCACCCTGGTTCATATCTCAACTCTGCAGCCCTAGGAATCTGTTTCCACTACTATAAAATGGGGACAATGCCAGTACTTAAATTCACAGCACTGTCGTGAGGACTAAATAAGTATGGACCTCAAAAAATAGGAGTTGTTATTACAGTGCCATGCAGCCCGGCAGAGTTCTACAAAAGCCCAGGGGGCAACGCTGGGGAACTTCCTGGGCATGGATGGCTCTTCTCATCATTCTCAGGTTCAGGGTCCCGCACCATTCCTCGGGGACTTTCAGAAGCGTCCCTCTGCAGCCTCAAGACCGACTGCTCCGTCCCGCGCGGGTAGGGATCTCTCGAGCTCTGTCCTGGACCTTGGAGGGGCGTGGTCTCACTGGAGCAGGGGCGTGCCGAACTCAGAACTGGGGCGTCAAGCTCCCCTACCCAGTCTGGAGCCGCCCAATCCGGGAGGGTGGGTCACGTGACCAGAGAGCAGTTTTCCGCCCCCCCCCCCCCCCGCCCCTGTGCCGATACCATCTCTTCCAGTCCCAGGGGGGATGTCCTGCTCCTTTTCAGAAAACGAAGCATTCTTTTTGGTCCGTTTTGCGTCGAAATAGTGTGGTGTGATATCTTTGTTGTGACGGGGTTAGTTCTTGCCCCTTAAGTGGTCTTTTGCCTTCTGGCCTCCCCCCACTAAGGAATTGGTCTCGCCCAGCCGGGCCCTGGGCGCGGCGGCGACGGCCGCGTCACTGGCGGGCGGGATCCCTCCGCTCTGGGGAGAGCAGCGCTGGACGGTTGAGTTGGGGTGACTGAGGAAATCCATCCGCGTCGCCGCCGCTGCCGCCTCCGCCGCGGAGGAAGACAGGACCTCCCGCGCTGCTCTAGCGACCCTTCGCAGAGTCCCACCGCCACAGGTACCTCCGCTGGCAAAAGGAGTCCTTCTCTCCCCCAGCCCCAAATTCCCATGGGGGAACCTCTCTTCCTTCTGTCTCCTGGTCTGGCCTCTCGGGAGCGGACGTAGCACCCTAGACCTCCCCTCCCTTCCTCTGGCTCCGTCGCTCCCAAACCCGGAAGGGGAACTGGGGTGGGGGGGACCCTTGTTCCCAGAAATGCACGCGCTCCTTGCACCGTCCGAGGCGTTTTGCCTGACCCCAGACCCTGTCGCAGCCCCTCCTGCCTCTTGCTCCCTGAGAAGTTTGGGGGCCAAATTCCGGGCTTTCTGTAGGCCCCGTCCCGCCCCCTTTCCCCCCCATCACCGCCCTCTCGTTTGCCCCTGGGTAGCACCCCTCGTGTCCTCTTTGCACCTCTGGCGGTATTCGCCTTGCAAAACTCCAGAATCTTCACAGAGGCAGGCAAGGCCGCGAGGCCACCCTTCCCTTCGCCTCCACCCTACCCTCAGATCCCTTGGGTTCTGTCGGTGTTTTCTGGCCATATTACCCTAGACCGGAGACCTCGGCACCCTGCTCCCTCTACTAGCCCTAACCTCAAGCCCAGCTCCTGGGCGCCCTCACCCCACGCCTAGCTTTCTTTTGGGCAAAATGGAGGTCGTGGGGGCCGAAGGGCCAGGCCCACTGCGCTTTGCAGCGCGGCACCGGCCCGCGCCTTCCAGCTGCCAGATCCGGGACCCTCCCATGTCCCCTCCCCTTCGCCCCGCCAGACCCGCGGAGGCGGTGGCACCCCTGTTTCTCCTTGGGGCCCCGGCTACTGTATGCCCAGAATCCGGGGGCAGCCGAGGGGGCTCCGGCGAGTGATGGGGACTGAGGGCTGGGAGCGTCGCCCCCGCCCCCAGCGGCTTCTTCCTGGCCTGCTTCCTTCTGCCCCCAGCTTCTGGCATTGCCGCCCGGCCTGGGCTGCTGGCGGCTAGAAGGAAGAGGCTTTGTCCTGAGCTGGGGCGGTGGAGTGGGAGACTCTGCCCCCCCCCCCCCCCCCCCGCTTTTTTGGAAGGGCATCCCCCGGCGCGAGCGTAAAACGCTGAACTGACAGAGGGGAAATGTCAGGGGGAAAGAGGAACGCCCAGGGCCTGGGGGAAGTGGGAGCTGGGTGGGGGACGCCTGGGTCGGCAGAGAGCAGTGTGCATGGCCTGATCACACAGGTGTCCAAAGAGTGGGGCAGGACTCCGGGGCCCTGGAGCGGAGCCAGCCTGGCCCCTGGGGCCCCGGCGCGGAGCCCAGGGACTGGGCTTCTGGGGTGCCGAGGGCGCGAGGCCGGGCCGCTTGGGGCCGCCAGCTCTCCCGCCCGCCCGCGCCTGGGAGAGAGCAGCTCCGCGCCTCGGGGCCGGGGACCTCTCCTCGGAGCACTAATTACTCGAGAACGGCTCCCACGGGCTTACTGCGGGCGCGCCGGGGCGGGCGGCCTCGGCGCTGGAGGGAGCAGCGACTAGGGGCTGCCTTCCCCTCCACCTTCGCCTCCGCCCGCCGGGGGCGGCTAATGGGGCGCAGCCGGCCCGGGGATTATCCGGGGTGAGCCGTCCCGAACCTATTAGCGCCAATCGGCTTTCCCAAATCCTGTAAACAGCCACCCTGGCCGGTTCTGGGTCGGGGCGGGAGGCTGGGTCGGGCGGGGGCGATGGGGCCGGGGGTGGGGTCACCCACCCTACAGGTCTCTGCCGTGGATGCGGTTGCCTTGGCAACAGGGCTAGGGTGGGGGCACTTCACCAATGAGGTGCTCTCAGTCCGGGTGACGGTTGCCTAGGCAACCCCACGAACAGCCCAGCTTCCCCCTCTGGTCTCCCCCACCCCAGTCGAAGCTGGGGTATGTGTGGAGGGTGTGCGGCGTGTGGGGGTGAATTTAAAGAGGCACCGCCCCTTTTAAAATTAGGTGCTAGGAGGGCGGTGTCTGTGCGGCCCGGGAGGACGCCAGGTTTGTTTTCTAAGGGACTCTCCCCGCCCCCCCTCCTCCTTCCCCCCCCCCCCCTTCAGTTCCTGCCGCGGGTGTCCCGCCCGAGCTGCTGTCCGAGGGAGGGGTTTCCCCTGCGCTTCCTCTTGCACTTCCCGCTCCGTTTCCGGGGGGCGGAAGATTGGGGAAGTCAGCTCTTCCTGGGCAACATCCCTTCTGTGCCAGAGACCCCAATTCAGCCTGGGGGACCGCGGCCGCCGTTGCTGTCCCCTCCCCCCTCCGACCGGCGCTTACCCCTTCCGGGCCGGGCTTCAACCCCGCCTTTTTCCCCCCTTCTTCTCCGGCGGCCTTGGGCCTGACGTCAGCCCTGCATCCCCCAGGCCTCGGGCCAGCGGCGAGGAGCTGTCTCCCCCAGCCCCCGTCCCGCGGCCCCCAGCCGCCCCCAACCCCGCCCCACGGGCCCGGCGCCATGAGTGAGCTGGAGCAACTGAGACAGGAGGCTGAGCAGCTCCGGAACCAGATCCGGGTGAGGGCCTGGCCGCTGGGCTGGGGAGGCTGAGCAGGCAGGGCCAGGTGGCCTGCACGTACTGGGTGGGGGGAGGGATTTGTGTGTGTGTGGCTATCCTAGTAGCTCGCTGTCTTCTCTCCACTCCCCTGTCACCTCTTTCCCTGTCTCCTCCTCGCCTCTCCTGTCTCTCTGATGGTTCTGCCATCCATCTCTTACAGGATGCCCGAAAAGCATGTGGGGATTCAACACTGACCCAGGTGAGATGAATGCAGGGCCGGACTTGGGGTTTAGGGAAGGAGCAAGTGTTAGAGGCATACTGCTTGGTGGGCCACACCACCTCGAACCTCCCTGAGCCCATTCTGCTTCTACCTCCAGATCACAGCTGGGCTGGACCCAGTGGGGAGAATTCAGATGAGGACACGGAGGACCCTCCGCGGGCACCTGGCAAAAATCTATGCCATGCACTGGGGGACAGATTCAAGGTGTGGTGTGCGAGTGGTTGGGGCTGTGTGCCGAGCTTTTGTGTTGCCCTGGGCTGAACATAGCAGGCAGAGTGGGGTGAGGGTTGCAACCTTGCTGATCTGGTGGGATGAACAGGATCCCCATGTTGTGGACATATTTGGGGAGGCCATGGCTCCCAGACAGTCCCAGGGGGTGGGAAATAGGACCGAGTGAACAGGGACTTCTGGGCTGCTGCTGGGAGTAGTCTCAGAGGGCCTCCCACCAGATGGGTGAAGGGGGAAAGGTGTCCTGCCTCCGGGGGGAGCTTCCTACCCTGACTCCTCTGCCTCTTCCCTGCCACTTTTTAAAAGGCTGCTGGTCAGCGCCTCCCAGGACGGGAAGCTCATCATCTGGGACAGCTATACCACCAACAAGGTAGAGGTGGTGCCTGAGGCTGGATGGGGCTGGGCTGCAGGCCCTGGCTGGCTCTGACCTTGGGCACTGCTCCTCCTCTCTAGGTCCATGCCATCCCTCTGCGCTCCTCCTGGGTCATGACCTGTGCCTACGCGCCCTCAGGGAACTTTGTGGCCTGTGGGGGGTTGGACAACATCTGCTCCATCTACAGCCTCAAGACCCGTGAGGGCAATGTCAGGGTCAGCCGGGAGCTGCCTGGCCACACTGGTGAGAGGGACCTGGCAGGGTTTGGGTGCTGTTGCGGGGGGAGGGGCTGTGCTGCCCTCCCTGAGAGACCCGGCTGACCAGCCCCTTTCCCCAGGGTACCTGTCATGCTGCCGCTTCCTGGATGACAACCAAATCATCACCAGCTCTGGGGACACGACCTGGTGAGGCCCTGCCAGGGCTACGTAGTCAGGGCTCACCAGTACTTCCTCCCCGGGGGGGCCCCTGCCTTGGTGCTGAGCATGTAGTACACGCCCTGAGAGGGTGAGGGGCTTCTGAACACTCTGCCTCCCTTTCCTGTGACCCAGTGGCTCCCCCCAACCCCCCCCCCCCACGCCATGCCCCTTCCTTGGAGGAGGCTCTGTCAGGGCTGGGCTCACTTGGAGGGGAAGGGGGGCAGGGACCTCTCTCTGACCCCTTCCTTCTTCCTGTCATCTCTCCAGTGCCCTTTGGGACATTGAGACAGGACAGCAGACGGTGGGTTTTGCCGGACACAGTGGAGATGTGATGTCCCTGTCGCTGGCCCCTGATGGCCGCACCTTTGTGTCAGGTGCCTGTGACGCCTCCATCAAGCTGTGGGACGTTCGGGATTCTATGTGCCGACAGACCTTCATTGGCCACGAATCAGACATCAATGCCGTGGCTGTAAGTTCTGGACAGAGCTGGGCCGGCCTGTCTCTGCCAAGCTCCTGGCCTTTCTGTGCCCTCATCCCACTCTGGTCCCATGTCCTGCAGTTCTTCCCCAATGGCTATGCCTTCACCACGGGCTCTGATGATGCCACGTGCCGCCTCTTTGACCTGCGGGCCGACCAGGAGCTCCTCATGTACTCCCACGACAACATCATCTGCGGCATCACCTCTGTTGCCTTCTCCCGCAGCGGCCGGCTGCTGCTCGCTGGCTACGACGACTTCAACTGCAACATCTGGGACGCCATGAAGGGTGATCGTGCAGGTGCGCTGGGGATGGGCGGGGGCAGGGGCCGGGGCCGCCAGCCGGTGGGAGTTCTGATGTTCTTTCCACACAGGTGTCCTTGCTGGCCACGACAACCGCGTGAGCTGCCTTGGGGTCACTGATGATGGCATGGCTGTGGCCACAGGCTCCTGGGACTCCTTCCTCAAGATCTGGAACTAACAGCTGCCACCCCACTGAGCCCAGGCCAGGAGGGGCCCTGCCCATGCCCACACTACAGACCGGGAGCTTTGGGGCTGGGTGCACACCAAGCCCCCCTCCCCGGGCCACCGGGCCTTGGGTCCCTGCTCCCCTACCCAGGTTTGGTTCCTCCCGGGGGCCCCCACTGTGGAGATGAAGATGGGATAGAATGGGGGGAGAGGAGGGGCAGAAAGCCCTCATCCTTTTGCTGCCCTGGGGTTGGGGCCTCATCCCTCTGGAGGGCCAGAGGCAGGAGGTAGAAACTCCAGGGGCTGGCTTTTTTAAAACTGGTTTTATTTTAATTTTTATTATATTTTCAGTTTTTCCATAAAGGAACCAATTCCAACTCTGTACCTGGTCTCTACCCTTGTGTCTTTCTCAGTGCAGATCTCTGTCCCCAGGGCAGACAAGGGCGGGGGGGGGGGGGGGGGGGAAGGGGTTTGGGCCCTTGTAAGTAAGGGCCAGAGAGAAACTCCCACTCCTTCTCCAGCCCAAGCGGAAGTCAAGCAGGAGGACCTGCCCAGCAAGGCCACGGGTGCTCACACACACACACACACACACAGCCCCCAGACTCTGGCTGGCTGACCACAGCTGCCCCGGCCCACAGCTCAGTTCCTAGCTCAGAGCTGTCTTTCCGATCACAATGCCCCTTTCCCCAAGACAAGACACAGAATCAAGAGGGGAGAACACACACCAAGTTTTATTGGGGAAAGGGGAATATTTACAGGGGCAGGTAGAAGAGAGGGGAGTCACACAGGGTGAGGGTGGGGGGAGATTGTGGGTCCAAGGCAGACAAGGGGATACAGAACAGCCCCTGCACCCACCCCAACCCAGGAGGGTGGGAGAGCAGCTGGGGCCCAGGAAGACGGGTGGGAAAGGACAGCAATGGGGGTGGAGTCCCTGGGCTGGGGGGCTCAGGGGCTTGTAAACATTGACCACTCTCAGAAGGGGATGGGGGTGGGAGAGGGCCCCCCCTACACTTCCTCACAGGGTTAAGGCCTCTCCAGGCTCAAGGGCCCCCTAAGTTCAAAGTCTCTTTAGCTGGGGGGAAGGGGAAGGAAGAAACAGGGAAGAGTGTCACCCCCCTCCCCTGCATTGGCTGCGGCAGGGGTGGGGGCGGTTACATTCAGTCACAACAGTACTCCCCCGACACCTCTAATGCCGCCAAATACTGGCGTGAGGAAAGGGGGAGCTGGGGGGCCAGCAGCAGCAAGACATTTCCCCCTGGCCCATCACCCCCTTATTGCTTTAGAGAGAATATTGTCTTTTCACGGACGCTAACACTGTTGAAACCAGGGAGAAGCAGGTGGAGGGTGCCCCTCCACCCCCGAGGCCAGCTTTATCCCCCAACACTGACCCAGTTGCCACTTTGGTGCAAAACAAAACAAAACAAAACAAAAAAAGAAAAAAAATGTGGTCTAAGAATGGATGGGGAAAGAAAATGGGCCACTCCCCATTTCCCCAGGGCAGGAAGGACAAATACATTCATGGAGGGGAGGCAGTGGCAGATTCCTGCCCTAATACTGCACTCTGAGCAATGAGGTCAATGGGAGAAGTTAGATGAGAAACCCAAAAGATACAACAAACTGTTAAAAAAAAAAAAAAAGAAAAGAAAAGAAAAGAAAAACACACACAAATGGAGACAAACCCAGGCAGGTGATTGGGAATGAGAAGTTGGTGAGCAACAGAAGGGTGGCCTTCCCCTGACCCAGGAGAGACGACACTTCTATTCTTGACCCCCACACCTTACCCAACATTAAAAACGCATCAGGGGAGCAGGGAGGGGGAGAGGCCACCGGCTCCTCTCCCATTTGGTCAATGGGGGGGGGGGGGGTTCAGAGCAGGGCTGGGTGGTCCACTTCCCACACAGCTGGCTGCAGGCGGGGGGAGCTCCATTCTGACAGCCCCCACACTGCAACCCAAAGCCCCATGCTGCCCACTCCCTTGGCCTCCTAGGCCCTCCTCTTGCCCCTTTCACAGGAGAAAACAGTCAGTAAGTGGTGCCTCTCTCTCCAGCTCCCGGAGGAACTGCTCTACTCCCACCTCGCACGGGGTTGAGGCAGAAGGCGCAGCAGGGGCTTGTGGCCCAAAGAATACATTCATGTGGCAAGGCAGGGAGCTGAGGCTTTCAGCTTCACACCCAGGCCGTCCCCCCCAAATGGCAGCAGTGGGGGAAGCCCCTCACCAGGGCCAGAGTGGAAGTCCCATCACCCTGACGGCCAGAAGAGATTGGCACCGGCTGGCCCTCTCCCCCTCCCCACCGTCAGCCAGCACAGGATGGCAGCCTAGAGAGCTGAGGCGGCCCGGCCCATTTGTGCAACTTTCCCCTAAAGCAGCAAAGCCAAGGGGCTACTTTGGCCCCCACCACGGACACCTCTGCCACGGTCACAGCAACAAAGGGAGCCGTTCACAGCGGGTCCGGCCGGCGGGGCTGAGGGGGCCTCGCTGTGCAAACTGCTGGCACCCCAGCTTCCAGTTACCCCAATGGCCCACCTTGCGGGGCAGGGAGGGTAAGTGCAGCCTTGGGGGCCAGGCAGGACAGGTCCATGGGGCCTGTGTCCCCACTGCCCCAAAATAACAGTGTGTTTTTTTCCTTAAATCTCCTAACCTTTTTTTTTCCATTTTCTTTTTTCTTAAAAAACAAAAACAAAAAACAAAACACACACACACACACACACACACATACACAAAAAAAACCCCAAAAGACCTCTGTGGACCTTCCATTGTCACCCTCACTGTCCCTACAGGGGGAAGGGGTGCTTAGAGTCTAGTTTTTAACAATTTTTGTCTCTCCTAACAGTTTTCTTCAATGCGGTTTAAAATGCTTTTTAAAAAAAGAAAAAACAAAACAAAAAAAAAACCCAAAAAACAAAAAAACCAAAAACCCTTCCCCCCCAATCTGTAAAGTGCCTCGTGGTGGGTGAGTTAAGGTGCATCGTGTGGTTTGTAACAAGTGCTGGGGACCCTGCCCCTGCTTCCTCCTATGCTCCCGTGGGGAGCCTGCAGGCTGGGGACCCAAGGGTCCAAGCCGCTGCTGCTGCCCCTGGCCTACAGCCCAGGGGCTGGTGGGACGGGCTGGTCAGTAGTCATCCACGCTCTCGATCTCACCAGAAGGTCCGTGCAGGGAGTACCCTGAAGCCGGGGAGAAGCTGGGTTTGAGCTCTCCCCAGG
This sequence comes from Panthera onca, assembly GCF_046562875.1. Lineage (NCBI taxonomy): Eukaryota > Metazoa > Chordata > Mammalia > Carnivora > Felidae > Panthera > Panthera onca. The sequence continues at coordinate 7,724,887 of NC_138354.1, forward strand.
CCCCCGCCCCGTACGAGTAAGAAGCCTCCTTCATGGCCGCACCCCCAAACTTACCCAAGATGCTGGGATCCGAGTGCAGCATCAGAGCCCGCCTCTTGGCCTTGCTGCCCTCCCCAGGGCCGAGTTTGGTGCTGTGGTTGGTCTGAAAGGCTGTCTGCAGGGAGCCGCCGCTCAGCCAAGCCTCCTGCGGGGCGCAGAAGGAAGCTGGGTCAGCGCGGTGTGGGGCGATCTCATCCCACCTCATCCCACCTGCCGGGGGAGCCAACGGAGCCTCACCTGCTGCCGCTGCTGGCTGGCTTTCTGTTTGGCCCTCCGCTCCAGGAACTGTTTGGCAAATTCTTTGGCTTCCAGCGTGTCCCCCAAGCAGGACCGGATATAATCGTGGACATCGTAGGGGGATTCTACCTCCTTGAGGATCGCTACAGCCATGGGCACTAAGGGGCAGGAGAGGCGGGCTGTCAGGGCCCACCCGATGCAGGTCGGGAAGCCCCGGGCCAGCCCGGCACCCTCAGGGGCTGCTGCCCATACCGTCCAGGCTGCCTGTGGTGCTCAATGTGTGCAGCATCTGCTCACACCACTGGGTGAAGCCGTCCTGGGGCCTGGGGATGCCCTGGAGCAGCTTCAGCAGCTTCTCTTCCTCCTCTGTCTTTTTGCGCACAGGCCGGCCTGACAGGTGGCTGTACGAGTCACTGAGTAGGACGGGGACGAACCGGAGGCATGAAATCTGCTGAGGCAGGTCAGGGCCTCCCCCTCCGCCCCGCCACGCAGACAGACCCCGGCACCCACCTGAGAGAGGGGCTGCTCCGGCTGTTCTTCAGGCCCAGGCTGCGGGCCAGGCTCCCGCTGCTCTTGAGGGTGTCCTCCCAGAGCCCCAGGCCACCGCTGCTGCTGCCCCCGCTCTTGTCGGGCCCGCCCCACAGTGGCCCAGCCTCAGACACCCACTGGTTCAGAGGAGCAGCGCCCAGGCCCCCGAGCTGCTACAGATGGCAGAAGTCAGGGTGACCCAAACACAGACACACGCACTCCAAACAGCTAGGTGGGGAGGGGGGCTCGTTTAGGTGGCAGAGCGCAAGGTGAGGGCCGCCCAGAAGCGAGCGCCTTCAGAGTCAGGTCTGTACCTTGGGCTCAACTATCCCTCCCCCCGCTCCCCCCACCCCCGGTCACCCTGGGAACTGTAACTGGAAGGGGTTCCTGAGGGCTCAAGACCGGCCGATCGATCGGTGGGGGAAGGGCTGGCCCGCCTGCTCACCACACGGTGGTTGGGGGCCTGGGCCCGCGACGGCTCCCGAGGCGGGGGCTGCTTATGCAGCTGCCGCTCGCCCTCCAGCTGCAGCTCCAGCAGCGTCTTCATGGACAGCCCCTGCTTGGCCAGGCCGGCCCACAACGGTGGCGGGGAGCTGGGTGCGGGGGACGCCGGGACGGCGGCCGCTGCCTGCTGCTGCTGCAGCAGCTTCAGCAGGAGCTCCTGCTGCCGCACCTGGAGCGGGGAGACGCGAGGAGACGCGGTGAGACACGGGAAGACGCGGGGAGAGCGCGTGGCCGGCCGCGGGCCCCAGCCCGGCGGGGGAGGCCCAGCTGGGCACCCACCTGCTTGCGCCGGAACAGCTCCTCTTCTTCCTGCCGCCGCTTCTGCTCCTCCTGCTGCTGCTGCTGCCGGCGCTTCTCCTCCCGCCGCTTGCGCTCCTCCTCCTCCCGCTTCGCCCTGAGCTCCACTTCTCTGCGCTCTTGGAACTGGCACAGGAAGCCAGCTCAGACGGCAGAGTGGGGGCACCCAGCCTTCCCCTGCGTCGGTCTGGCCCCTGCCACCCCAGGACCCCAGCCCCGTGAAGCCCACTCACTTTGTGTTGCAGCTGGAGTTGTTCTAGAATTGGACCCTGAGTCGAAGAGTTAATTGGTATGTCCCAAAGACTGGCCTCACCGCCTGCAGGAAGCAAAGCAGCTGCAGGAAGAAGCTCAGGGTGCCGCCGGGCTAGAGCGCAAGAGGGTGGGAGCAGACACAGAGCCCCTGGCCCGCCCCCCCGGGACTGGGGCACTGGGGTTCAGAAAGTGGGGGCAGGGGACAGGCTGGCCACACACCTGACTGTGATGAGGCTGAGGTATGTATGTCCCAGAGGGGACCCGAATCCGGCACCGACAAGGACCGGTTCATGGTCGGGAGCAGGTTCTGGTCCCCGCCTCTGAGGAGCAGAGCGAGGATTCTCAGGACGGGAGTCCCTCTCGGCTCTGCCCACCTCCCCCCCTGCACAGACTGGCCCCGGACCTGGGCGGTTTGAGAGCTTGGAGCTGCTGTAGGAACGCAGTGAGCTGCTGCTGGGGCGGCGTCAGGTCCCCCAGAGCGGCCTTTTCCCGGAGCGCGCACTGCGGGAGCTGCCGGCTGCAGACACGGAGACTGGTGTCGAGCGGGGAGAGGCCACACAGCCGGCGCCCGGCCTGACCCACAAGGCCTTCAAGGCCCCCGTACCTGCCGACCAGCTGCAGAAACTGCTGGTGCTGCAGCTGCTGGTACAAGGCCGCGGCCGCCAGCTCCTGCTGCTTCTTCAGCCGCTCCTGGTCCATGTTGCCCTGAGTGGGGGCCAGAGCGCTTCTGTGCCTCTGACCTGGTCTCGCTCCGCACCACCCGCCGCCATCCGTCCGGCTCCCGCTTCCCCGCCCTGCTCCTCTCCAGGTGGACGTGCTCACCAGCAGTGGGGGTGGTGAGGGTCCCGGGGCAAAGGGCACGCGACCCCACATCTTGATCACCTCACCCAGTGGCTGGAAGCCCTCATCACAGCCCCGCTTCACAAGCAGTGCCATGGAAAAATAGCCCGCCTGGAACCACTCCGCCATCTCCTGTGTTGTAAAGGGGCCTGGACCAAGGGAAAGGGAACTTCGGTCAGAAAGCTACGCCAGAGAAGCCCTGAACGAGAATGAGGTCGTCCTCCTGCCCACCTACCCCCGCCCCCCGAGCTCCCACTGCATGGCTCCCATTCCCCACGAGCACCTTGGATCTCCCCCTGTGGGTCCTTGTAGAACCACTTCCGGGCCGCACCGTGGCTGAGAGGGAGGGCAGTGGCAGCTGCTGAGTGGCGCAGACCCTGGGCCTGCATGGCAGCCGTGAACTGCTCTTCCTCCAGGGAGCTGTCCTGCAGGGAGGCCACCAGCTTCTCTGCCTCCTGGGAGACCAGGGAGAGAGGGAAGGCTCAACGGCCCAAGAAGGCAACACCAAGACGAGGCCGAGGCTGAGGTCAGGGTGGAACCGGGAGGTCAGATCACAAGGCAGACAGACGGGGAAAGTAGGAACTGGGGGGCGACAGATGGAACAACGGCCCCCTGTCCTCTGTAGGGGAGGATCCCTAGAACCTTCTTAGGCTTCTCCCACACCTGCTGCAGGTGCTTCAGGCCTTCATCATCCTCCAGATCTCCGGGTGGACCAGGGGGTGAGCCCACCCCGGGACTCAGCTGCATCCCCCTCATATCGTCTAGGAGTGAAGACAGGAAGTGCAACAGAAGATCCCGAGACAGGAAGGAAACACCCCCCCGCCCCAACCACCCTCATTCCAGAGGAGAGCGCTGTGATTCTAGCTCTCTCCCCGCCCCCTCCAAGGAAGGGGAGCGTCCCCCGCCCCCATCAACCCTAGGCTACCTTCAGTCGCCGGCAGGTCTTTCTCTGTAGCATCGTCGCCTTCCCCGTTAGTTCCCCAGAGCGGTCCCAAGGTGGGCAGTGGGGGTGGGGAGCTGGAGTTTTCCTCCTGGGGAGGCAGTGGGGTCAGCTCCTTCCCTCCTGAAAGAGAAGGGCAATTACCAGAATTCAAAACCAACCAGCTGGAAGGCCTTAAAGATGACTTGGCATAAACCCTCCATCTGTGGCCAGAATCTAGGCCTCTGGACACTGAATCCTCTCCCACCTAGCTTTGGTCGACCCCGCTAACATCCAACCAATCAGCACCACAAACCCCACTTTGCGACACCAGACACGTCGGGAGCGTGTCCGGGTCACCGCCTAGGGCTGTACACGCAACACCACTCTTGGCACCACGTTCCTTAAGTCCTCCAAGGAATTTTCACAGGTCATCTTGATTACATCGGGGTTTCGCCTGGCACCCTGCCTTTCAGACAGCCCCGTTGCGTTCCTCCCGCCTGACGACACCCGCTGTTCTCACAGGCCACCTTCTCCTGAAGGCGGGTGGACAGCTGGTGCCTAGCCTGGTGAGGGCCTTCTGCCTGCCCGCCTCCTCTCCTCCCCACCCCACCCTGCTCCTTGGGCTCACCCGCCTCAGGGCCCGCCTCATCTAGCGCTTCAGAAGGTTCTTCCTCCTCTTCCTCCAGGCCCTGGAAGTCGAGCTCCTGCTCCTCAGGAATAGGCTCCTTGGGGCCCTTCTGCACGGGGTTACGGAACCCGGTGGGGACGAGGGGCAGAGGATGAGTGGGAGAGGCCCCTGCTGGGGTAGGTCCCGCCACCCGCCAGCACAGACCTTCCCCTCGCCCCCTCACGAATACCTTGAGAGGCAGAAAGGCCCCAGAGGCATCAAAGGTGCCCATCTCCTCATCCTCATCGTCCAGGCACCATTCGGGGAGCCCATCCTTGTCCTCCTCAAAGCCGTCAGGCCCTCGGCACCTCCGCAGGTGAGCGCTGCCTCCCCCACCCCGCCCCTCCTCTTCACCACACCCTCCTCGATCCCCTCGGATATCAAATTCAAACTTGCGACGCCGGTCCCCATGTTCCCGCCAGCCAGCAGAGCGGGGACCGCTATCTGGGCAGAAAAAGTCAAGAGAAGGAGAATCAGTATCCTGGGCAAGCTGGCTTTCGCTCTTCTGCTGCCCACTGGGAACCCCCCGCCCCCGCGCCCCCACCGGGAACCGGCATCTCCAAGTCTGCCCTCCCACCCGCTCCACTGCAGGAAACTTTCTGTTCCCTCCACCCGGCTGCGGGAACACACCCTCAGGAAGCTCTTGCCACCAATGCCCCCCACAACACCCATCCGGCCCCAACCTCACCAGGGCTGGCTGAGCGCCAGCGGTCGCCATCTCGCCGGGGTCCTGCCCCAAGTCTCCAACTGCCTTCCTCCTCTTCCTCTTGCTCCTCTCGGAGAGAACGCCAGTTCTCGCTATCTGAGCGGGCATGTTCCTTCCTCGGGCCAGCCCCTCCCTCCTCAAACCCGGATCGCGCTTGGAGACGGGAAGACACAGTCAGTGGAAGGGCAGCCACGGTTCCTGGAAGACTCTTACTACACACCTCGTGATAAAGGAGGAGCCCAGCTCTGGGCCCTCCTGCTCCCACCACCTCCCGCGGGAAACACCTTCCCCTCATGTGGTCACCCATTTCAGTCCAACCCCCACCTCTCAGGGACCCTCAGGACCCGGCCATCGCCCTTGTCACTCTCCATACCTCCATCCCTCCTGGCTGACTTCTCAAACCTTCTCTCGCCTCTGCGGAAGGAAAAGGTGTTGGTCAAACCAGGACAGCTTCCCCTCCCCAACCTGCAGCATCTCTGCACAACTTGTCCCTTCTGCCCTGAGAAGGGTGGGGAGAGGGAGGGCTGGGGGGGGGGGGGGCAGTTAGGGAAAAGTCAGTCTTGGGAGGGAGCCCAAGGGGACACATTAGAATAGGAGGTCACAGGACAAATGGGAAGAGAGGAAGGCAGCAGGGAGCTGGGAGGCAAAGAGGAAGACTTGTGACCAAGGCTTATTCAGCAAATCCCCTGCTGCTCTCTAATGCCAAAGGCGCGGAACCCCTCCACACGACACCAGAACCCGCCACAGGGCTTCTCTGCTCTGCCATGATGCTGCTAGCACCTGTCATCCCAACTCTGGCTACGCTGGATCTCCCGGGGGTTTCGGCCAAAGGCCCCTTCGCCTTCTTCGATGCTTCTTTGGTAAAAGCAACTGTCACCACGGCCTCGGCCTGGAGAAAGAAGGAGATGCACGTGGGAAGCCTGCCCGATCGTCTCTCTGTACCCTCAAAACCATGGGCCCCACCTCGGCCCGCCCCCGGACACGTGGTCACCCCCTCTACCTCGGCTCCGAGTGCTGCCCCTGCCGCGGGAGGCGCCACCTAGGGGGGGGCCGGCCCCCTTCCCCATCAGCCTCAGCACAGCCACACTGTTCACTGACAGGGAGAAGTTTCTCTGAGGAGGGAGCCAGGGGTGGGAGTGAGGACCCAGGCACCCGCCGCCCCCCCCCCCACCCCGCCCAGAACCACAACCTCCACCACCTGTCTTTCCAGCTTTGGCCCCTCTCTCCAAGATGGAGACCCAGCACCCTGCCCTGCAAGGCTCCGGCCCAGGCCCACCTGCTCCTCCTCAGTCAAAGGCTCCAGCGCCAGGGGCTGCAGTGGCTCCTCCTGCAGCACCGCAGCAAACTCCTTGTCCTGCAGCTCATCGGGTACCTGTCAACCGGGGCAGAGCGGAGGTCCCACGTGCTCCTGGACCCCCTCCACTGGCTGAGACCAAATGGGCAACAGGGCCACACACCCCACGCTCTCGCCTAGCCCCACCTTGTTCTCCTTGACGTAGAGAGCCAGCATCTCTTCTCGCCCGTAGCGATAGTCAGCCAGCTTGTATTTGGGCATGGCAGGGGACGGGGGTGGAGAGGCCACACTGCCACCGCTGGAAAGGGCCCTCAGCCTAGAAAAGGGACACAGGAAAGGAGAGAAACAGGAATCCGGGCAGCCCTCTTCTTCCTGGTTTCTCTGAGCCATCCAAAGCATGTGTGACTCACCACTCAGGCCCAAAATTGAGGGTCTCTGCTGCCATTGTGGAGCCAGGTGTATCCTCAAGGTCCGAGGGGCTGAAGGGACAAGGGGGGGGGGGACCTGGCGTTCACTCTCCAAACACCTGTGGAGACACGGGGACACTAGGCCTCGGAGACAACACATCACACACCTAGAAAACCACAAGAAGAGAAAAAATGGAATCCCGCCTAATGAACTCTGAAAGGACTCACCTAAGCCAGCCACGTGCCACTCACACCATGAGTTAAGTGAACTGTCGCGACGGGGGAAGACCTGGGGGAAGGAAGGAAACAGGGCAGCTGGAGCCCTTTCCAGCTTCAACAAAGGGTACCTCCCTCTACCCCAGACTTACTTGGCAGCCTTGCCCCAGGAAGCAGGTAGGGCCAGGCCGGGGCTCTCTTCAGGCAGGGGCCTGTGCTGGAATGAACCAAGGTCTCCAAGCTACAGGACGCTGACCTGACTACAGTGGTGTCCAGGGAGGGAGCTTCACATCAGGGAAAGATCCTTACGGAGAGGCAAGAAAATAAAACTGGGGTTAAACTAACGGGCCGGATGGGTCTCCCCACCTCTGGCCCTCCTCTGGCCCGCAACATGGGGAGATCCACAGCTGCGGGAGGCTTCTAGTTACCCGGCGCAGGGAGCCACGGACCCTGCTCTTTCTCATCTCTGTCCCCCCCGCTAGGCCTTAAGACCAGTTAATTGACCCAGCAGAGCTAACAGAGGCGCTGGCATTGTGGCAGAGCACGCCAGGTACCTCTCCAGGTCTAAGCGCCCCCGCAGGGTGGCGTGGTATTTGGGAAGGGGCTGGTTGAGGCATGGGGGACACTGAGAACAAAGGTAAAACACAAGCAAGCAAGGAAACCAACAAACAAAACATCAGAGCCACAAATACCCTAGAGACAAAAAAACATCAGTTATGGAAAGAATTACAAATGCAACCTAGGAGCAAAATTACCTCCCTCCTGGAAACTCTCAGGGCCGCCTATTTGGCGGCTAGAATCCAGGGATTCCATTTGGGGGGAAAGACAGTGGAATGGGAGCGGCGGTGAGGAGCCCCTCCCCCAGGGCCAAAGACAGGGCAAACGGAAGGCCACAGGCAGGTGAGTCCAGCCAGTGCCCCCTTGGCCTGGTTTACCCAACAGGAATCCACACTTTTCCAGGGATCGGGAAGAGCCCCATCACAACTACTAAGAACCAAAAAGGGAACATTATGCTACAAACTAGGCAAAAGCCCCTCTCACCATAAAGTAAAAATGAGGTTGACAGAAGTAGTGGCAGTGGCAGTGACCTGTCCTCCTAAGGAACAGCAGGAGAGGCTCTCAGGGGGCAGCGCATCCCTGGCGGTTCTGAGCAAGGATGGGTGGGTGAGGTCTCAGGGAGCTGCACAAGGGCTTCCCTCACTGGCTGGGGAGGAGGCCGGACCAGAGTGCCTCCACGGTTTCCATCAAGTCCAAGACTCCACGATTCTGCGAAGAAAGGCGGAAGGGTTTCTTCCAGAGGGGTCAAGGGGCAGTAGCTCTCACAGCTGCAGACGGGAAGACAAAGCAGAACACCATGACAGAAGTGCGATCCGCTTCCAAAATCCTGGTGTCCTAGGAGGAAACCCAGCTTTGGAGGTTGTCTAGAACAGGGTGGACTTGTCCCTGGCATGACCATCTCTTCTGCAACAGCCCCAACTGGACATTCCTGGCGACAGAGCACACCACGGCACACGTGGCTCTCAGGAGACACATGGTGTTGAAAAGGGGCACCTGGGTGGCTTAGTCCATTAAGCGTCTGACTTCGGCTCCGGTCACGATCTCATTGTTCATGGGTTCAAGCCTCTCATTGGGCTCTGTGCTGACAGCTCAGAGCCTGGAGCCTGCTTTGGACCCTGTGTCTCCCTCTCTCTCTCTCTGCCCCTCCTCCACTCATGCTCTGCCTCTCTCAAAAATAAATAAAAACATTTGAAAAGCTCTTCCTTTCACTGGATTCACGCAGGCCTCCCAGGACAACAGAGTAAGGTTCCTTCTTTCCATGCTACAGCCCTTACCTAATCTGCCCAATCAACCTTGAAGACACTATGCTAAATGAAACAGCCCAGTCACAAAAGAGCAAACACCACAGGATTCCTCGTTTGAGATTCCTTGAGCAGCCAAATTTAGAGACACATAGAACAATAGGGGCCAGGGCTGGGAAGTGTTTAATAGGCAAGAAGTTTCAGCCAAAATGGGACCAACGAAAGAGTTCTGAAGATGGGACAGTGGGGACAGTTGCACAACGTGAACGTACTTAACCTTGCAGAATCGTACACTCAAAAATGGTTAAATGGCCTGTTTTACCACCCCGCCACCCCGGCAGGAGAAAAAAAAAAAAAGGTTTAGGGGGAAAAAAAGAGACATTTGGGAATACCTATTACATACCGAGGTCCTCCTCACTCCAAAGAAAACACCCCACATTCCTGCAAACAAACCTCAGGAGAGGCTGTTCTGAGCCTCTTGCGATTCTTTCCAGAAGAACCCCATCCTCATGGAAGTCCACTGTGAGACAACAGGGACAACTCACCCTCCCTCCCTTCCAGGGAGTGGCAAAGGCAGCTCTCCTCTTCCGGCCTTCACCTTTCTGTCCCGGTCGCAGACTGGCAAACTGAGGAAAAGTGGTTCCCGGTGTGAGAAGCAGGGAAACTGCAGAAGCAAGGAAAGGCAGTCAGGGCAGAGGAAGCAGAGGAGCGGCTGGAGGAAAGTCATGTCTCCGGGCTGGCCTGGCCACAGGGGGACCTGGTCCAGCAGCCGGTGGCTGTCGGGTCGTCCTTCAGACCAAAGGAAGCACTGCAAAGCAGCACACGAGCTGCCAGTGGTTCCCACCTTCCGACCAGGCGTGCTTCTGTGTCCTCTGAGCCAGGGGTTCTCAACTGGGGGCGCCTGCACTCCAGGGCACATGTGGCGGTATCTGGACACGGTTTTGGTAGGCATGACTTGAAAGGCGCTACTGGCCTCCAACAAGGCGCATGACAGCCCCCCACAACAAGAAATTAGTGGGCCCAATGCGGCGACAGTGCCCGGGCTGAGGACGCCTCCTCCATATCACAAGCGCAGGTAAAGCCTGCTCTGTGTTTACAGGGAAGAACAGAAGACAGGAGAAACCAAATTTATTCCAGTTCAGTCTCCCCTAAAAGCAGGGAAATCTTTTCCTAATTATACTGTCCCTTGAGAGAAATCTGAAACCCTGCCAGGAGGGAAATCCTTAAGAGATGAAAAAAATTGTGCAAAGTTTCTCTATCACAAACTCTCGAAGCCACCTGTTTGGATCCCTTTCCAGTGAAGGAAAGGGCCGGGACAGAGAGCAGACAGGACTGGGGGCAGCACCCTTTCCTGGCTTCTTGATCTAAGCGTCTCCTCCAGGCTCCTTCCCGCTTACCCGCCACCCCTACCTTCAGCACCTGCCTGCCTCATCTGCCTGCCCAGCTCCCTCCATCCCTCTGCCCCATCTTCTTTCTCAGGCCTTGGTACACCCTCTCCCTCCGAGCTTTAGATTTATTGCTATTAAAAGGCTGCCCCCTGCTGGAGTTGAGGGAAAAAGATATACTGGTCCAGGGTGTTCACAACAGGCTTGCAGGAACAGGAGGGAAGCCTGTTCTCTGGGGTTCAGAACCCTGAGAAGAAAAAGATCCCAAGAATGGGCAGTCCTAGCACTCGCTAAGTTAACATTATTTCCTCATTCCATCAACCCTAAAATTAGCCCCATTCCAGAGCTATGTGCCTTGGCACAGAAAGGTACCACTATTAACAGAAGTGGAGTCCCAAATTCCCCAACATCTGAGCAACCAACAACCGCCCAGTCCCAAACCTGTTGGGAAGTGACTCTGCCCTTTCTCAGGATGCGAAGATCCTCCAGGCCCAGGAGGGTAACTGAGAAAGCTCAGAAAGGGGTGCAAGCCCATGTTTCCCCCACCTGGTGAGCGATCCCAGCTCTCTCCTCTCTGAGCCATCATGACAAATAACGCCCCTTGGCACGTTTACCAGTTAAGTTTTCAAAGCGCTTTCACACTTTACCTCATTTGATCCCTTCTACCCACTTGCCCAGTCTTGGGACCTAGCCAGGGAAAACAAGGAAGGAAGGATGCAGCTGGCCCCACAGGGGACCCCATGTCCCCAGACACTCTGTTCGAGACTAGAGAAGGGATGCACTAGCAGCAGAAGCACCCTGAGTACTTTGTGAGTTTCAGGCCGTTTTAAATTTCCTTTAGTTTTATAAATCTTTCACGTAGCAATCTCTTCTCCCTTGCTGTTTAAATTGAGACTACTCTTTCTACCCCTAACTCCAACCACAGACAACAAACTACAGTCCTTTAATTTCTCAAACGGCAACAATACTAATCTGTCCCCTGGCTTAAAAAGCCGGGCCAGAGGTCTAGGAACACAACTCACTTGACTGTAATCACCATATAGGTCTCCTAAGGCCCTGGGTCCCCAGACCAAGGCAGCAACACAAAATCCAGATCCGTCTCGATCCTTCCCAATTACACACCAGGCCAACAACTAGAAACTAAGACTGGAGCTGAGTGAGGGTGGGTGGCCTGAGACACACAGGGAACAGTACAGATGAAGGACCTAGAGAGCAAACTCCCACATCGTGAGTGGCAAAGGGGACTAGCCTGTCGGCGCCCATAGGGCTTCAGATGCAGAGGCGGGGTGGGGGGGGGGGGGTGGAGGGCTAAGGTGCAACTGCCAGCTCAGAGGAGCAGTGGAGAGATTGTGTGGAGGCTGATCTTTGGGCAAACAGCAATAAGGAGAGGGCAGTGAGACTGGGGCGGGTGGAGGAAAGAATGGGCCAACAACAATTGACTTAGCATCTCCCAGGGCCGGGGCCCTATGAAGGACCAGACCTGGGAGCTTACTGGGAATTCTAGTAACGGCTGGGTAAGAAATGCGAGATGAGGATTGCTTTTAAGTTAACTTAGGAAGGAAGAAGAAGGAGGGGGAAAAAAAAAAAAAGCCAAAGTGTGAGGGGCCGTGGCCGGGGAGCTGCTGCATCAGAGGCGCTGGGCTGGGAAGAGCCTGGCCTGGAGACAGGAGAGACTTAGGTGTTGAAAACGGTCAGGCAACAGGGAGCAAGGAGACCCCAATGACCAAGCACTAATGTCGCTCGTGGAAAGGAGATTTAGGTGAAGACCCAGTGGAGGTGCTTTGGTTAAGAGGAAAGGCTTCCACGTTGGCCAAAGTCACGGAACGCCTGGACTTTCAGAGCCGCTGGGCCCAGCTAATTACGATAAGAGCCCGGAGGCACGCCGGGGAAGTCTCCGGGGACCGCCGGGCATTAGGGTCGGGGGGCCCCGGGCGGGCCAGGCGGAGGATGCGGGTGGACGGGAGGGGGCCGGGCAGGGCCGCCGAGGGGCCCGAGGGCGACCGTTAGGAGCGCGGGGGTGGGAAGGAGGCGGGCCGCCCGGGAGGACGGCGTGCCCTTCAGGGAGGGGGCGCCAGGTGCGCGGGGCGAGGGCGGCCGCCCCCCGGGAGGGGCCCGGCCTCCCTCGGGGCCGTGCCGGGGAAGGGCCGGCGGGGGTGCGGACGCACCGGGCGGCTGCGGCGGCGACGGCGGCCTGGGCAGAGGCGCGGGAGGGTCCGTGCCGGCGGCCCGCGCTCTCGCTCTGGCTCTCGCAGGCTCGGCGCGGCCGCCTCGGCGTCGGGGGCGGGCCTGCCCCGGGCCCGGCGGCGGGCCGGGGTCCGCGGAGCCGCCGAGCGCTTACCGCGGCGGGCGGGCGGCGCGAGGCTCCGGTCCCGGGGCGTTGGCGGCGCGCGGCGGGCCGGGGGGCGGCGGCGACGGCGGCAGCGGCGGCGGGGGAGGGGGCGCTGGCGCTCCCGCGGCGGCCGCTCCTCTCTGTTTGTGTTTGTAGCAAGATGGCTGCCCGCCTCGCACCACGTGACGCGGACGCTGGGCCGCGGGGCCGCCCCCTCCGCCGCCGCCGCCGCCGCCGCTGCCGCCCCCGCCGCCCCCGCCCCCTCCGCGGCTCCGGTCCCCCGCGACCCGCACGGCCAGGCGTCCGCCCCGCGCGACCCGCGAGGAGCCCCAAAGCCCGCCGCCCCGACCCCCCCGACACGTGACCCGGGGCCTGGCTCATCACATGACGTAGGGCCTGCAGCGGGCCGGGGGTGGGGGTCCCCGGGGCGCTCCCCGGCTGCCCCTAGCAAGTGACGCGTGACCGTCGCGACGGAGGCCGCCGCAGGTGGCATCGCAGGGCTCTGAGTTTCGCCAGTCGGCTTCCTCCAGGAAGCCCGCCTGGATTGAAGGAGACAACTTTTAATCCAGATGTGTGTTCACTCAGACGTTCTGGGATATATGAAATAAGTGAGGAACTAATCACTTGGAAACTGTCCGAGGCAGCACTGGCTGGTGAGACCTAGAGTGGCTGGCGCCGCCACTGACTAGCTTCTAGACTTCGGGGGAAGCATTTGATACCTTCGGGCCTCGGTTTCTCGTTTGCAGTCAGGTATTATTGCACTTCTCCGCCCCACCCCTGACCCTCACTCCACTTCCTTCCCGGAGTGCTGAAAGAATTAAAATAGGTGAATATGAAAGGCTGTGAAAAGAGAGAAATTACTATGCAAATCGAGTAGTAGATTGACACCTCCTTTGTTTAAAAAAGGGGTTTTCCAGAATCCTTGAACTTTTCAGGATGAAAAAGTGTTCTGGTGTTTTCACCTTTTTTTTTTTTTTTTTTTTTTTTTTTTTACAGTTATTCTAGAATGTAATACTTTGCTTTCCAGCTTCCTATAATAGCTGTTACCAAACACAATGTAATTCTTAGGATATGGAGAAGTAAAGTCAGACTTAGAACTTGAGTCCCTTGTGTTGTGCCATAATGGAGCACAGACCTCAGGAGCTACCAGAAGGCCCTTTGTTCCTGCACTGAGCATTCCCCAGGCTTCTGTGCACTTGTAGTGTTAGTGTCTGCTTTTTTCCGTTCCCTTGACTTTCTCGCAGTCAGGATTTCTTAGTGCTGCCAGTCTAGGTGCTTGCTCCCAGGCTGGAAAGTGGAATTATTTTAGAGCAAGGGCTCCCGTGTGGGTTTCATTCATTACTGCCTGTGGCCTTGGAAATAATCTCTTCCATCTCTGGATTGTGGGGTAAAGCACTTAACACAGCGCTTGGCACAGGGCAGGTACTCCACCGGTGTTACCTGGTAGGGGCTTCTGGTTCCACAGGGTCCACAATATTCTGATTGTTAACACTGTATAAAAATGTATCAACAGAATCTAAGCTTGGGTGAGAATTTTTTACCTAAAGTTCATCAGCTTTTTTATAACAGTGTTTTCTCAACTCAAAAGCTGTTGTCCTTGCTTTTTGTTTGTTTTTTAACTTTTCTAGATTGTGTCCTGGGTGGTTGAAGATCCCAGCAGCCTAATCTCGGAATGAGGAAAGCCTTAGCGTGTTTTGTTAATTAGCAACGTGAGATTGCAAATTTTGGTGGAGAAATGGTACAAGGGAAAAGAGGGACCTCTGTCGACTGGTAGCTGTAGGGACTGTAGCTCTGTGGACTCAGCCGTGCTGAGCTGGAAGAAAGGCAGGATTTGGGGTGGCTTTAGGAAAAGTGGGGGTCAGCTTTATGATAGCCGCAATCTAGGCTGATGGGAGAAGAGTAGATGGGTAAGAAGAAAAGCAGAACTTCAGCTGAATGCTTCGAATGCTACCATAAAAATGTATTTGATCAGGGCACCAGGGTGGCTCAGTGGGTTAAGCATCGGATTCTTGATTTCAGCTAGGTTGTGATCTCATGCTTTGTGGGATCAAGCCCTGTGTTGGGCTCTGTGCTGACAATGTGGAGCCTTCTTGGGATTCTCTCTCTCTCTCAAAATAAGTAACTTTTTTTAAAAAAAGTGTTTGATTATAGAGTAGCACCCACTAGATGCAGCCTGGCAAGGAGCACAGACTAGACTCCAGAGTCCAAGATTGGAGTGATCACCAAAGGTTCCTTGTGTTCCAACTTGTGACTGTAGCCAAGTAATCTCCTCCAGCTGTAAAGTTGGGGAAAACGCTCTGGCTGCTGCCGCTGAAGACATGGGAATTTGAATCTGTTAAGCACCCTCTTTGAGAAAAGAAACTGAAATCAGAACTGTGTATCTCCCCTACAGAATGAAAGAGAAAATTACAAAAAAATCACTTAGACCTAAAATGTTTTTGTTTATTCAGGTGCTATGGTGTAAAATGCCTTGGTCTATGTTGTTTTAAATTGCTTTTGAAGTAAAGAAAGAGATTTGGGTTGGGGCGCCTGGGTGGCTCGGTCGGTTAAGCGTCCGACTTCAGCTCAGGTCACGATCTCGCGGTCTGTGAGTTCAAGCCCCGCGTCAGGCTCTGGGCTGATGGCTCAGAGCCTGGAGCCTGCTTCCGATTCTGTGTCCCTCTCTCTCTGCCCTTCCTCCGTTCATACTCTGTCTCTCTCTGTCTCAAAAATAAATAAACGTTAAAAAAAAAAAATTTAAGAAAGAGATTTGGCGAGATGATTAATCGAGATGAAAGGGAGGTCCCAAGTAAGTTTAAAGAGCCAAGTTCTGCCCTTTTTCCGAATGGCAGATTCCTCTGTAGTGATTACCTTAAATGAAATGCAAAAAAGATAAGGACCATCTTAATGTCACATCAGTTTCTTACGGTGCCTGGCCTCACCCACATAAATCATGAACCTTTATATTTATCTGGATGTCAGAGTTCAGAAACCACATTTTAGATCCCATGAAAAGACACATATCCTGAGTAATGGAGTGATCGTTCATAAACTGTTTATTGTTAATTGTCAGACAAAATGGGCCTCAAAATGAATTTATTGCATTCAGAATTATTTTCTGCCACGATCTAAGATTTTGTCTTAGCGTCTCCAGTTACCAATGACCTACTCGTTGCTGATCCCACTGGTCCATTATCTTTTTTTTTTTTTTTTTTTTTTTGAGAGAGGGTGCAAGTGAGAGGGGGCAGAGAGAGAATCTCATGAGGGGCAGAGAGGGAAAAAGGCACTAACCCAAAGCAGGGCTCGAACTCATGAATCGTGAGATCATGACCCAAGCCAAAGTCTGATGCTTAATGGATTGAGCCACCCAGGTACCCGCACTGGTCCATTATCTTATGCGGCCTGTCAGCAGCATGGACACAGCTGATCACTCCCTCCTCCAGGAAATGCTTTCCTCCCATAATTTCCAGGACACCACACTCCCTGGTTTTTCTTCCTACCTCACCAGCCGCTCCTTCTGCATCCTTTGTGGTTCCTTCCTTCTTCCTTAACACAATGCTCAGTCTTTCCAGACCTATTCATTGTAATGGGAGGGACTGCACAGGCTATGAGCCCCAATGCTAGACATTCCTATCTCAGCTTAGCCACTGCTTCCTTTGGAAAACCTTGGATCTCCTCCAGGTCACATTGGCTGTTCTTTCTTCCTGGGGGCCCCACCGAACCCTGTACATGCTCCCCATTTAGCACTGGTCTCACCATTTTGTTCATCTTGTTTGTCTTCCACACGAAACTGTGAGCGGCTTAGCACAGAATTCTGTGATGTAACTAGTATTCCAACAGCCTATCAAGTCTTGATCCACTTGTTACTGCTGAGAAGCTTGTTTGACGATTGACCCGTCGAAAGACACCTGGGTTATTTCCAGTTTGGAGCTGCTACAAATAAAACAGCTATGGACATTGGTGAACAGGTTTTTATTTTATTTTATTTTTTTTAACATTTATTTATTTTTGAGACAGAGAGAGAGCATGAACAGGGGAGGGTCAGAGAAAGAGGGAGACACAGAATCTGAAACAGGCTCCAGGCTCTGAGCTGTCAGCACAGATCCCGACGTGGGGCTCGAACCCATGGACCACGAGATCATGACCTGAGCCGAAGTCGGATGCTTAACCGACTGAGCCACCCAGGCGCCCCGGTGAACAGGTTTTTAAATGCCTTTGAGTGTTCTTGCTGGGTCATAGGCTAAGCGTATATATGGTTTGTTTTATTTTTATTTTATTTTTTATTTTTAAAAATTTACTTATTTATGTTTTTTTTAATTTTTTTAAACTTTTTTTTTTTTTTTAATTTATTTTTGAGACAGAGAGAGACAGCATGAACGGGGCAGGGGCAGAGAGAGAGGGAGACACAGAATCGGAAGCAGGCTCCAGGCTCTGAGCCATCAGCCCAGAGCCCGACGTGGGGCTCGAACTCACAGACCGCGAGATCGTGACCTGAGCTGAAAGTCGGACGTTTAACCGACTGAGCCACCCAGGCGCCCCTACTTATTTATGTTTAAATCTTATTTATTTTTGAGAGAGAGAGAGAAGGGAGGGAAAGAGAGAGAGAGAGAGAGGAAGAGACAGAATCCGAAGCAGGCTCCAGGCTTCGAGCTATCAGCACAGAGCCCGATGCGGGGCTCGAACTCACAGACTGTGAGATCATGACCTGAGCCAACCAGGTGACCAATCATGACCTGAGCTCAACCGACTGAGCCACCCAGGGCCCCTGTATGGTTCGTTTTAGAAGAAACTGCCCAACTCTTTTGCAGAGTGGCTAGACCATTTCTTGTTCCCACAAGCAGTGTGTGAGACATCCAGTTTCCCTGCTTTCTTGTGAATACTTGGTTGGTAAGATTTTTTTCTTTTAGACGTTCTGATAGATGTGTGGTGGTGCCTCATCATGGTTTTAATTTGAGTTTCCTCAACGGTTAACAACTTTGTATATTTTATGTGCATATTTGCCACCCGTACACCATCTTTACCTAAGCGTCAGTTCAAGACTTTTGCGCATTTTCTAATTGGGTTGTTTGTTTTCTGACTCTTGAATTTAGAGAGTTTATTCTGGATACGAATCCTTTGTCTGATATGTAATTTGCAAATATTTTCTCCCAGTCGATGGATGGTTTCTCTTTTCATTCTACTAACGTGATCTTTCACAGGGTTAAAGTTAATTTTTTAAAAAATTTTTAATGTTTTATTTATTTTTGTGAAAGAGAGAGAGAGAGTACAAGGAGGGGAGGGGCAGAGAGAGAGGGAGACACAGAATCCGAAGCAGGCTCCAGGCTCTGAGCTGTCAGCACAGAGCCCGACACGGGACTCAAATTCACAGACCGCGAGATCATGACCTGAGCCGAAGTCGGACGCTCAACCGACTGAGCCACCCAGACGCCCCATTATTTCTTTCTTTTTTTTTTTTTTAATGTTTATTTATCTTTTAAAGAGAGAGAGAACGCTAGAGAGCGAGCATGGGGGAAGGGCAGAGATGGAGGGAGACAGAGGATCCATACCAGGCTCTGGGCTCTCAGCGCAGAGCCCGATGTGGGGCTCCCATTCTTGAACCGTGAGATCATGACCTGGGCTGAAATCATTAGTCGGACACTTAACTGACTGAGCCACCCAGGTGTCCCAAGGTTCTTTATTCTTTTCTCCTTCAACTGCTTTTGCACCTTTGTCTGGCTGTATTTGTGAGAATCAATTTCTGGATTCTCTATTCCATTTTTTAAAAATGTCTTTTAGGTTTATTTACTTATTTTGAGAGAGAGAGAGCAAGCGGGGTAGGGGCAGAGAGAGCGGGGGGAAAGAGAGAATCCCAAGCAGGCTCCACACTGTCAGCACAGAGCCTGATGTGGGCCCAAGCTCACAAACTGTGAGATCATGACCTGGGCTGACATCATTAGTCGGGCGCTTAACCAACTGAGCCACCCAGGCGACCCTCTAGTCCATTTTATTGATTTGTGTGTCTATCCCTTGGCAGATACTACACTGTCTTGATACTGTGTTTATGTAGTAAGTCTTAAAATAAGGTATTGTGATTCCACCTCTTTCAAAATTGCTTTACCTTGCTTTGCCCTTCCGTGTTAACTTTACAGTGAAGTTGGCTAGATCTACAAAATTCTTGCTGGGATTTTCATAGGAATTGCCTTAAACCTAGAGTTCAGTTTGGAGAGAATTGATATCTTTACTATGTTCAGTGTTCTAATACATGGACATCTAGTAATTTAGATCTTTGAGTTCTTCATCAGGATTTTGTAGTTTTTAGCATACAGATTCTTTGCGTGTTTTGTCAGACTTATACCTAAATATTTCTCCCTCCTTCTACTTCCCTCACTCCTGATTCCCCTCTCTCTGGATTGTAATGGTACTGTTTTAAATTTCAGTTTCCAATAGTCATGTATGTTACCTGCAAATAGAGAATTTTATTTCTTCCTTTCCAATCTTTTCTTTGCTTTATTACACTGTATCCTTTTCTTGCCTTATTGCACTGGGTGGGACTTCAATAGTGAGGGTGGTTAGAGAAGACATCCTTGCCTTGTTCCTGATTTTAAGAGAAAACTGTCTTACATCTGTCTTATGTCATTAAATATGATTGTAGCCAGCTGTAGAGTTTCTGTAGATGCTCGTTAACAAGTTGAGGAAGTTCCTTCTGTTCTTTTATGATTTTTATTTTTAAAGTAATCTCTACACCCAATGTGGGGTTGGAACTCACAACCCTGAAATCAGGAGTCCTCACTCCACCAACTGAGCCAGCCAGGTGGCTCCCTTCTATTCTTTTTTTGCTGACAGTTTTTCTCATAAATGGATACTAAATTATGTTAAATGTTTTTTTCTGCATTGACTGATACGATCATATACATTTTCTTCTTTAGCCTGGTAAATGGTAGTGATTGATTTTCTATTTTTTGAGCCAGTCTGGCATCTTTGGATGCTTGGATACTTGGTCATGGCTTATCATTCTTTTTATATACTGCTGGATTCAGTTTGCTAGAATTTTGTTGAGGATTTTTTCACCTTTTTTCATGAGAAATATTGGTCTGTAGTTTTCTTTGTAAAATCTTTGGTTTTGGCCTCATAAAATTAGTTAGAAAGTGTTCCTTCCTCTTCTGTAGAGAAGAGATTGTGTAGAATTTGGTAGAATTCACCAGGGAAATCATGTGGACCTAGATGTTTCTTTTTCTAAAGGTTTTTTAAAACTATGAATGTAGTTACTTCAGTAGCCACAGGACTATTCAGATGATCTGTTTCATCTCCTGTAAGTTCCGTAGGTTGTGGTTTTCTAGGAAATTGGTCCATTTCATCTAAGTTGTTGAATTTGTGTATAGCGAGTTGTTTGTACAAGGATACCTTGTTTTACTGCACTTTTTACAAACTGGAGGTTTGTGGCAACCCTGTCTCTTGGCACCACTTTTCCAACAGCATTTGCTTAAGCCTGTGTCTGTGGGTCATTTTGGTAATTCTGATATTTCAAACTTCATTATATTTGTTATGATCTGTAATCATGATCACAACTCACTGAAAGCTGATGATGGTTAGCATTTTTCAGCAGTAAAGTAGTTTTTAATGTTTATTTATTTATTTATTTTTGAGAGAGAGAGAGAGAGAGAGAGAGAGAGAGAGAGAGAGAGGGCAGGGGAGGGACAGAGAGAGAGGGAGGGAGAGAATCCCAAGCAGGCTCTGTGCTATGAGCACAGAGCCCGACTTGGGGCTCAAACTCACCAACCATGAGATCATGACCTGTGCCAAAGTTGGACACTTAAATGACTGAGCCACCCAGGTGCCCCATCAATAAAATATTTTTATGTTTTCAACAAAGTATTTTTAAACTAAGATACATGCTTTTTTTAAAAAGATATAATGCCATTGCAAACTTAATAGACTACTTAATAGACTATGATGTAAATATAACTTTTATGTGTACTGGGAAACCAAAAAATTTATTTGACTCACTTTACTGTGATATTCACTTTACTGCAGTGGTCTGGAACTGAACCCACAATATCTCCAAGGCATGCCTGTATTATTCTCTAAGTATCTTTTGCATATGAGGCTATCTTTAGTGCTATCCCCACTTTCATTTCTAGTAATCATAATTTGATTTTTTTTTTTTTTAAGATTTTAGCTCCAAGTAATCTCTACACCGAACCTGGGGCTCAGACTTACAACCCCATGATCAAGAGTTGCATGCATGTTCTACTGAGCCAGCCAGGCACCAGTTTTCCTTCTCTGGTTCTGACTTGTCAGTCTTGCTACATGCTTATCAACTTTATCGATTTTTTCAGAGAACTAGCTTTTCTTTTGAGTTTCTTTATTGTTTTTGTGTTGTTTGATTTTTATTCTTTTATTATTTCCTCACTTCTTTTTCCTTTGGCTTTATTTGGCTCATTTTCTAGTTCCTTGAAGTGGAAGCTTAGATTATGCTTCCATTCTTTTCAAAATACCATTCAGTGTTTCCAGAATACTCCTTGGTTCCTTGAAAAACAGTTTATCCATCAAAACTCAGCTCAGACGTCACTTTCGAGGCAGAATAGCCTTTCCTCCTCACGCCACATAAACCCCCAAACTTGTGATTAATGAAAATCTGAAACTAAAGGGAGAACTACAGGATTTAAATGATGCTGGGAGAAAAGTTCTCAAGAACCTGACCCCTTTCCAACCTGCAGTCAAATGGGGTCATAAAAATGCCAACTCACATGCGTAGGCTTAAGTTTACAAGGTTATTTTGGGTTTCCCAGTGGCAGAACACGAATTATCATCCTTATTTAAGTGTTGGGGCAACTCAAGCAGAGAATAGCTCTAGGTTCCCAATGCAGGTCTAACTCCTTTTTGAAGAGAACTCTCCAGAAACGATACCAATCTGAGCAGAGGAAACCCCTCCCTACTGCCATCGGGAGCCAGGAACCCGCAGGCGCTGCCTCGCCCTGCCCACCAGGGGGTGCATGTCCCTGCTGGGGGCGGGAGTGGGGGTGGACAGAGGACGATGAACTGGCGGGCAAAGGTTGAGAAGTGTGGGTCGGTCAGCATGCTCCGGGGGAGCCGTGAAGGCTGGGCCTACGTCTCGTAGCTTGGGTCTCCAAGGGCTGACTTTAGGGTCAGCCCTTGCAAGTGATAGGGGAAAGGGACAGGTCCCCGTGATCTACTGGGGAGTCCAGAGGTGGCTTTTTCTGCCCGGGGCCCGACCTCGCCACTCAATCCCCTACTCAAGTCTTTGGGCAGCAGGGGCCTTGGGCGGGAGTCAGTTCTGCCAACTCTGCCGCGCCTCCTCTGACCAGAGAAACCGCGATGAACGCGGGAGTCCAGACTTGCCTTCAGTCCCCTTCAGGTTCTCTTGAACTCGCAGCCCTTTTTTGGTCTTTGGCAGTCCCCTACCCCAAATCCTCCACGTCCTTAGAACAGCCTCCTGTCTCCCCTCTAAGACCCCGTTCGTGGGCCAGGAACTTGGACTGGCTTAGGAAAGCTGACTCTCTCGGGGTTTGACTTAATACATGCCCCACGCATCCGCGCCCAGCTTGCGTGGCGTACACGTGGTAGAGCCCGTCTCTCAGATCTCTCGCGTTACTTAAACACGTCGCGCGGTTGCGCGAGCGCCCGAGGGGGCGGGGAGAACGGAGGCCGGGAAAGCGATTCGTGGAGCACGCGGGCCGGGCCTCGGGGGGCGGGGCGCGCGTGCGCACTTGGCAGCCCTTTCAGGAGCCGGGAGCCGCCAGGGTGCCTGCGATCTCGCGATCCTGTTACGCGCGGCTTTCCTTCTCGTCCTGGGGCTTGTGGGTCGCGGGCCGCGCCCTCAGCCCGGGCGGGTCGACGCAAACTTGAGTGGTTCGGCCGGGAGTGGGCCGCGTGCTCGGGGAGAGCACTGTGGACTGGAGAGTGTAGGCGCGGGGGAAGGGGGCTGTGGAGGGACCTGAGGGTGGGGGAGATGTCCTGGATGAATAGGAACTGGGGGTGAGGGAGATACGCAAGTCCGAAGTGAGTGGGAGGGGACTGAGGCTGGAAGGGAAAAGGGGCGTTGAGTGCGCCCCCTCCCGTCTGCACCCTTTGGGCTGGAAACGGGGTAGGAAAGAAAGCGAAAGCGAAGTCGCTTGTCACCTCTCTCTGATCTCCCTCCCCGCGTCAGGGCGCACAGCATGGCGGAAAATCGAGAGCCCCGCGGGGCCGTCGAGGCTGAGCTGGACCCGGTGGAGTATACCCTTCGGAAGCGGCTCCCCCACCGCCTGCCCCGGAGACCCAATGACATTTACGTCAACATGAAGACTGACTTTAAAGCCCAGCTGGCCCGCTGCCAAAAGCTTCTGGACGGAGGGGCTCGGGGTCAGAACTCATGCAGTGAGATCTACATTCATGGCTTGGGCCTGGCCATCAACCGTGCCATCAACATTGCTCTACAGCTTCAGGCGGGCAGCTTCGGGTCCTTGCAGGTGGCTGCCAATACCTCCACCGTGGAGCTCGTCGATGAGCTGGAACCAGAGACTGATACCCGAGAGCCGCTGACCCGCATCCGCAACAACTCGGCCATCCACATCCGTGTTTTCAGGGTTACACCCAAGTAATCCAAATGAGGACGGCGTTGTCCACCTACCCCCAGGTAGCTAGGCTCAGACGTGGCTCCCCTTGTACTGAATGTGGCCATGGACCTCCTACCAGAGCCACGTAAGAGAAAGCCTGTTTCCCTTACAGCCCAGAGGACTCTGAACTGAGGGAAAGAGTATTGTCTCTTGTTGGGCCCAAGCCGCGGGTCTTACCGTCTTTGTGGTCTGTAAGCTTTGTCATCGACAATAAAAAATATCAAGTTGTGTTAGTATGCAGCTACCCCACTGCGGCTGGCTCTCCCCTGTGTAAATTCTGTGTGTGCCTGGAAAGGGAGAGTAGGAAACTTTACAAGTATTTAGGTACAGGAGGGGACCCCAAGTGTTTTCTGCCTTTAGAGAGCGTAGATAGTATTACAGACTGTGTAAGAAAACAAACTGTAGTGCAATGCAAAAACCGGAGAATCCCAGTGTTTGCTTTAACATTTTGTGTACTCTCAGAGGAAGGCCGAGGGATGAGGTGTTCCATCTTGCCTGCTTAAAGTGCAGCAGGATGGTTGTACACTCACGAAGCATCGGGCTTTCTGGTGGCGGTCCCCAAGACAAGAAAGGTGAGAATTTAAGGATGAAGGGAGCAAACAAAAACCGTGGGCCTGCCCTGTGTCAGACTCTATGATAGGGACTGTTTCATTGGATTCCCAGTCCTGCGGGGCCCAGGTGGTTCCAAGCAGTTGTGGTCCAGAGCCCTTTAGACCCTTCTTGACGAGCTGCTCCAGTGGGAAAGGAGAGCTTCCTCCCTGAATTACTGGGCACACAGGTAATCAGTAATTTTTGTTTGGGTATTTGTAAGAGGATCTGATTTCTCATGTTTATCAAGCTGGAGTCCCTGAAAGCAATGTTTATCAAAGTGGGTGGTGATCCATTTGTGGGTCTTGAAATCAATTTACTGGGTCAGAGCCATTTAGAAAGTTTTTTTTTTTCTTTTTCTATTAAAAAAAGCCACTGAACCGGTAATGTTTTGTTAGTGCCTTTCCAGTTAGGGGTAGGTGTAGAGTTACACATGTGCTACTTATGATAGAAATTGTGTTTTTTACCATCGATCGAAGTCACAAGAGTTGGAAAGCCTCTGACTTAAAAGTAACAGAGGTTTTACTCTAATTTGCCTGAAGGCAGTTTGGTTTGGGGTTCTGAAAATAAGGCTTCTCATTTCTCAAAAACCCTCCCTCTGGCCTGGATATTCCTTTTTTTTTTTTTTTTAAATTTTTTTTTTTCAACGTTTTTTATTTATTTTTGGGACAGAGAGAGACAGAGCATGAACAGGGGAGGGGCAGAGAGAGAGGGAGACACAGAATCGGAAACAGGCTCCAGGCTCCGAGCCATCAGCCCAGAGCCTGACGCGGGGCTCGAACTCACAGACCGCGAGATCGTGACCTGGCTGAAGTCGGACGCTTAACCGACTGCGCCACCCAGGCGCCCCTGGCCTGGATATTCCTGTTGAGGGACTTTGATGCCAGGTCATTGACTGCCAGCAACTCGGGCAAGGGGACTCCTTACCAGACCAGTGCTTCATTCCAACAAACGTGCTGAGTGTCTACTGTGAGCCAAAGCCTGGGTTGGGCCCTGGGATACAAAATCAGTACAAAAACCCCTGCCTTCAAGGAGCTCCTCATTTAACTGGGGAGGTAGATACACAAATTTGTGAATGAGTGAGAAGGTGAGTTATGTAAGATGTAAGAGTAGCCATGAGTTGGGAATGTAGAGAATGAAATGGCTAGCTTCCTGCTGGAGTCTAAAATGGTTTTACTGTTGACTTGGGTATTGAAGGATGAATAGGAGTTTGCCAGGCAAAAGAGAGGAGAGGACAGACATCTCTGGCAGGGGGGTCAGCATGCACAAAGGGGAGTCATGAATAGGCAGCGTGTATCGTGGGACTCAGGGTGGCGAGAAAGCAGGGGGCACTGGGGAGACTTAAGGGAGACAAGACCAGAGACATTTCTTTCAGGTCCCCCACCCCCACCCCACTCCATAGCCACCTACCTTGTCCCCCTATCAGCCTTGACTGCAAGGCTCCCTTGCCCTGGAGCCCCCCAGGAGCAGAATAGGGAGCTTGCTGGAACTATGTGTCTCTCTGCACGTATGTGTTCTCATCCCTCTGTGCTCCTGGCCCAGGCCCAGCTGAGGTGGTGGCAAGCAGCCCTTTTGCATTTGGTTTGTTTTGGCAGCTACCTCTCCCAGCCTATTTGTTGTTTCTACTCCAAGTCCTCTCACTGCTTGCCAATGGGGCTTCCCTCAGTGGCAGGTCTGCAGAAACAGCTCCTGGACATTGCTGCTGAAGGAAGAGTGGGTCCTGGAGCGTGCCCTTTAGTGTGTGGGGAGGTAGGGGGCGTGGGGGAGGCTCCTGCATCTGCTAGAGTCCACGCACCGTGGGCAGGGCAGGGCACTCCAGATCCCTCCTGTAGGGAGGCCAACCAAGACCTCTTTTCCGCTTCCTTCTGTTGACTGAAGCACCTTCCATCAGAGTTTGGGAAAAGGGAAGGGGGTGGGGCAGAAGGTGTGTCCCAATGGGGTTCCCCTCCCTTCTTTTTACTCAACAGCTGCAGAGGCCACCAGGCATTCAAAATGACCTCTTACTTCAAAAGCAGATCCCCAGAGGCCAGAATTGAAATGCCTTATTTTGGAGGAGGGTGTAGACATTTGCTCATCACCCATAGCATTATTGAGCAGTCACTAGTTGCAGGGATCTGTTAAGCATCCCGCCTCCCAGAGAGGGTGAAACTGGTCCTATAAAGTCAATAGGGAGTGAGACAGATTTAAAAAGACAAATAATTGGCATAGTGCTGGGAGCCGTCCCTGCCATTTAGTACAGGCTCCACAAGTCAGAAAAGCTACTATTGTTAATGTGAGCCATTTTGCAAAGAAATGGTGTTGGGCCTCTCTGTGGGAATAGGGAGGGGGGTGGAAAGGGGATTTGTGTGTTTGATTTACAAGGCCGGGTTACTAGTTCTGTTGGCTTTTACATTTGTGGCTTGCCTGGGAGAGAAGAAGACAGGCCCTAAGGACACATGAACTGGTTTGGACTGGGTGATGATCCTCCTGGGGAGGTCCTCATACTCAGGATGGGCTGAGTGCAGGGTGCCTGGTCAGGAGTTGGGGGAAGAATGGCGTGTTCCTTAAACCCACGAACCTCTAGAGAAGTTGGTTGAAAAGTCTGTGATGAACGTAGTTTCTCAGGGAGCAGAGGTCCAATTGCACCAGGGTTTGGGGTGAGGCAAAGGTGATCCCACAAAGAAACATGCCTGGATATGACCACTTAAGGCTCTGCCTTAATCGTTCATCTTTTTGTTAAAAATTTTTAATGTTTTTTAATTTATTCTTGAGAGGGAGAGAGAGACAGAGCATGAGTGGGGGAGGGGGAATAGAGAGAGGGAGACAGAATCTGAAGCAGGCTCCAGACTCCGAGCTGTCAGCACAGAGCCTAACGCGGGGCTCAAACTCATGACCTGAGCCAAAGTCAGACGCTTAAAAGATTGAGCCACCCAGGCGCCCCTTAATGGTGTCATCTTTGACTTGAATGTTGAAGGATGACTAGAAGTTTGTCCGGCAAAAGAAATGCCATAATGGCATTGTGGGTGCTTTTTAACTCCTATGTTTTGGTTTAGCCATATTTTCTAATTTTCAGTGATCACGTATCATTTTTGTAATAAGAGAACATTAATTGTTTACGAAGCGTGTTCCTTTGTTCTGTTCTCTAGGTGGGGTCATCAGGGGAGTTAGTGATCATACTGGTAAGATAACCTCAAGGAGAAGAAGTGATTTCATTGCCTGATCCAGTAACAAATAAATACCTAATGACTACATGGATGGATGTATAGAAGGACAGCTTGCCGTCCACTTTATAACAAGCCTCCGCTCTCTTGAGAAACATCAAATATCTTGCCACTGGAAGTCTGCAAGCAGAGGGTGGGCCTTCACTTTCATGGGACCTCCTAGGTCCTTTCCGGTTCAGAGTCAATGAATTTTGTTGGCTGCAAGAAAAATATACTTTCCCGAAAGTACTAAACTTATTTGCTGGCTCCTGAAATAAGACAGAAGCAGAGAGGCTCCCTTGTATACAGATCAAGGGATGCCTATGGGGTCGAGCAACAGGTTCTTGATATTTGTTGGTTCTCAGTGAACCGTGAACAGCTTGGGAGAATATCTGCTATATTTGGATGTGCAGGAGTATGTCTAAGGCTTCTATAAACTTCCCTTGAGGTCTCGGCCTATATTCTTCTAAGTAGAAAGCGCCTATAATACCGCCCAGTAGAGGTCATACCAAATCCTCAAAAAGTCCCCGAGCCGCACGTCAACAAAATGAAACGTCTGTACTCACAACCGAGCGCCTGCAAAGGCCTCACACGGGAGAAACAAACTACTCGTGTTGACATTACCAGTCATGTTTTGCTTCAGTTAGGATTTTCTAGTCTTATTTTTGGACAGGAACATTACTCTGGTCAACTTAGCAGCTCTGTCTTCTGATTACAGGTTGGGAGATACAGGAGGGGGCTTAGGAATATTCAGCAATACTAGTGAGCTACAGATCCTAGGATTCGCCAGACGCTCTCCACGGAAACCGAACCGGGGTCGTTCTGGAGCTTGAGGCGGAGGCATTGGTGCCCTGGGAGCCCACCTTCAAGGACTCAAACATTTGGGGGATTCAGGAGACAAGTGTTCAAGAAAAGTGGCTCATCATGTTTCAGGGCTTGTCTAGGGTGAGCCCAAAGGCCTCATTCAGTTCAAGATCCTTAGGGTTTCTCTGGGCCCCCCTAGGAGGAGACCCACACCGACAGGGCAAGGAATCCCCAGCTGACCCATTTGAGACATGTCTTGGTATCTGCCTCTTAACCCACCTGCAACTCCCACAGTGACTCTGTTTCGCTCGGTTGTGTTCAGGGGCAAGTTTCTCCAAGTGCCATCAGTATACACACCCAAAGATACCTCCATCCACAACCCACTATTCTCCATTCTCACGACGTCTTCCGGTGAATTGCTTGGCATAGCGGACACAACACCAGACACGAGGTGCCCTGAGCCTGTGCCCAGCGCCCCAGAGGGAACAGTGGAGGAAGTCTGGAGAATATGCTGGAGATTTGGTCTCTAGGCCTCCCAAGTGAGGACAAGTAGGAGGGACAATAAAGCAGAGATAGTGCAGTAGTAACAGCCGGCACTCATTGATTACCCCGCTCGAGGTGTTACATAATCTCACGAGAGCTCTGGCAAGCAATCACTATCATTTTCGCCATCCGTAGACTCAGAGGTACAGTCACTGGTCCAAGTGGGCTGCTGGTAAGCGGCAGATCAGGCCACTAATCCGGGCTCCCTTGTTTCCAGGACAACCCCTGGAAGCCACTGGGCCACAGAGCTGCTTGTTGAGAGCAGAAACCTGGATGTCTGGTTCCACTGGCTATTTTATGGCCAAGAAAGCAACCCTTGCCTCAGTTTCCCCAAACTGACTTCGGACAGGACTTTCTCTGGTTCTCCAGCGGGGATCTGTTCTCCAGCATTCTTGCTCCCTTCCCAGCTCCCTAAGGGCCAGGAAGCCCTCCCCACCGCACCCTCCACAGTCCCTGGCCACCTCACTTCCCAGCACAGAACGTCTTCTGGGCCACTGGTTGAACTCTCCAGCCGAGCTGAGAAGCCACTGCTTGCAAAGAGGATGGAAGAGAAGCCCGGAGGCCCCCCTCTTCGTCCCCAACACGACTCCAGGCAGCTGGGGCTTCCTGCTGCCTTGGGGTCTGGGGCAGTTCAGGGGAACCGTAAATTTGCTTCTCCTTGGACTTTCAGTCTGGACTGGCTGCCAGGAAGGCTCCATGGAACAGAGCCTGCCTCCACCCCCGCCATCCTCCTTGTCACCCCGTCCCTTTTCAGATCCTGCCTCAGTGGCTGCTGCTCAGGAAGTGGATGTAGGCCTCACGGGCCCCTGCAATCCCAGAGCTAGGTTGTCCAGCCTGGCTCCAGCAAGCACTCGGAGGATGAGTGGCTCACCTCCCCACTCTAGGTCTCCCATTCTCTGGCAGAGGTGTCTGGAGTGGAGGGATTGCCTAATACCAGCCAGACTTAACCGTAAAGAGGCAACATGCTGGGTGCCCGGGGGGTACCAAAGTGAGCCAGACCTGCCATACACTGTCCTTTGCTCTTTTTGGTGATCAAGTCACCCGTGCTGCGTGACTCCAGGGAGTACCATTCCCGGCAAGCCTGTGAGTGGCACCCTCTGCAGTTGTACAGTGCTCAATCTTGAAAGCTGTGCATGTTGGCCCAGCCAGTAAGAGGCCTAAGCCACATCCATAAATGATGGCAGTACAGAGGAAGGGGACAGCTTCCTGCTGGGGGATCAGGGAAGGCTTCATAGAGGAGCTTAAGGCTCGGGCTTGGGCTTTGAAGAACGATGTGGGGAGAGAGAGTGTGAGAAGGTGATCCAGGTGGAAAGCACAGAGTGAGCAAAAGGCAGGAAGCATCTGAGTTCACGTGATGGAAGGAGCAGGAATGAACAAAGTAGGAAAATAGGCTGGAAAGGTAGACACAGGGCAGAACACAGGGAGTCTTAGTTCTGAGGCAACTGGGAGCCATAGCAGGCTCCTGATCAGGGGAGTGACACAGAAGAGGCTGTTCAATGGGAAAGATAGTGGGGATTGACTGCAGAGGTTGGGGAGGAGACCCTTTGCAGTGGTCAGCGCCATACTAGGAGAGCACAGGGAGGCAGATGAAGGGGGCCCTGGCACGGGGCGGTGGGCATTGCAGGGGGGGAGCCCCGGGAAGCTTCCTGTTTTCTCTCTGCTCTTCAGGGTCCCCTGATGTCATGGGCAGATAGCTGGACCCTGCTGGGCAGTAGCCAAGAGCATTTGGGTTGAAGTTGGCCCCGAAGCACCCTCTGCCCTCTAGTAGGATTACCTCAGCTCAGGGGTTGGGTGTGGGGTGGACCAAGATCCTCTCCTGCACCTTCTCTCCCAAGCTGCCATCAGAGGGCTCTCTCTAAAAGCCCTAGAGGATGAGCCAGCACCGCCCCTGTCCAGCAGGCCCCAACACCTAGAAGCTGGTCCTTCTGGCCCATCTCCCCTCCTTTCTTGAAGGCAGGGGTGTAGGCACCTCCGACAAGTTGCTACGAAGGAAGCAGCAGGTCCCACAGCCCGAAATCCTCCTCTCCTCCCTTTCCTCAGGCAGTGTCTACCCCCCCCCCCCAATCTGTCCCTGGCCCCCTCTCCATGGTCAGGTCAGGGCAGTGACGCAGGAGTCGGGGGAATGAAGAGCAGAGGCTGGGGAGGGGCGAGGGGTCGGGACAGAACGCATGTGTGGACGTGTGTGGACGTGAGCGTGCGTGTGCTTGTCCCACAGCTGGGATTTAGGAGGGAAGCAGAACCGGGCTCCGAGGGCCAGGCGGGGCTGGGAGGCTGCCTGGGTGCTGAGAGGGAAATTGGCACCAGGGGCATAGCAGGGTGTGCAGACCGGGAGCCAGTACAGCAGGGTTGAGGAGGGACCCCAGAGCAGGCTGGAGGTGAGTGGAGGGCAGAGGGGCAGGATCTGAGCAAGTCAGACCCTCATTCCTTCCCACTGGAAGCAGGCCAGCCTCTGCTTCCCGGCCTCTCCTGGTCACCATTCTGAGCCCCTCTTTGATCTTGCTCTCTCTCCACTTTATGGTTCCCTCCCTCACCTCCATTGGACTTTATTCATGTCACCCTCTCAGCAAGGCTCTCCCGACTGCCCATCTAAAATTGCAGCCTCCCCGGTCACTCCTGGCCACTTCCATGTCTGTTCTCCTTGGTCCTTATTGCCACTGGAGAGCCTCTTTTTTTTTTTTTTTTCTTTTTTTTAAGTTTTATTTATTTTGAAAGAGAGAGAGTACATGCACACATGCAATACGGGGGAGGCAGAGAGGGACTCACAAGCAGGCTCCGTGATACCAGCGCAGAGCCCAACACAGGGCTCAAACCCACCAACCGCGAGATTATGGCCGTAGCCGAAATCAAGAGCCAGATGCTCAACCAACCGAGCCACCCAGGTGCCCCGGAGATCCCCATGTTTGTGTTTGTCATCTGCCTTGCTGCCAGAACGTCAGCTCCACCAAGGCAGGCGTTCTTGTCCGTTTCATTCACTGCTCTATCCCCAGGTCCCTGGCCACAATTAGGTACTCATATATATTTCTTAGAGGAATAGTCATTTCTTGAATGAAAGAATGAATGAATGTTTCCCATTCTTTTCTTTTTAAATGTTTGATTTATTTTTGAGACAGAGAGAGACAGAGCATGAGCAGGGGAGGGGCAGAGAGAGAAGGAAACACAGAATCTGAAGCAGGCTCCAGGCTCTGAGCTGTCAGCACAGAGCCCGACGCGGGGCTTGAACTCACAAACTGCAAGATCATGACCTGAGCCGAAGTCGGACGCTTAACCGACTGAGCCACCCAGGCGCCCCTTTCCCATTCTTTTCAAACAAAATCCAAATTCTTTAGAGTGGCATGCAAGGCCCTTCCCAACTTGACCCCTCCCAAACCAGCCCTCTGGCCTTGTGTCCACCTTTCCCTTCCACACCCTCCCCCCTGACATGCCTGACCATCCCGGATCTTCCTTCTTCCCTGCTGTACTAGCCTCTTCCCCCGCCTCACATCACTTCCCGTGGAAATCCTACCCGCCCTTCGAGGCTGAGCTCAAGTCACCTCCTGCATCAAATCTTCCGTGATTCCCCCGGCTAACAGTGAGCTCTGCCTCTTTCAAACTTTTCCACCTAGGCTCCACACACTCCAGTCCTCACACACTGCCCTGTGTACCCATCTTATCTCTACGGTAAGCTACAAACTCCAGGAAGCGGGAGCAAGGTCTCAAACACATCTTTTTGTCTTGCAAAAGTCAGCTGACTTGACAAAAGAAGGCACCGATGGCTTGAATGAGATATCTTTAGTATCACAGAACTGGTAAGGATGTGAAGGAATATATATAACCACCTGTATCTGTAGGACTTTGGGACTGGGACTTTCATCAGCCCCATTTGATAGGTCAGGGCACTGAGGCCTTTCCAAGGTTTGAGAGACCAGCCAGCCTTGGACTCCTGCTCTAGACAGCTTGCCCGGATGCTTCCTAGAAGCCCCAAAGGCTGAGCTGCAAATCTGAAGAGCCATCATTCTGGGGGATAGCTCTATTTCAGAGCTCTTAAGAATTCTGCCACGCAGACTAACCTATATCACAGGTCAGAGACAAAAACAACAAAAAGGATGTCAAAGTGCATGGCCTGTCCTGCACAACCTACCAGGTGCCCGAAAGTTCCATTTCTGGGTTTTCAGAGTCCTGGAAAGTGATGAGTGGGGAGAGAAGACCCCCAGAGTTCTTGCTTCGTGTGCCCCCATAAAATTCCAGACCACGAACAAATACTGGCTTCTAGAAGTAGCGGGATTGTGAGAGGAAGGCAACTCGCCTCTGCCAGCACCTTCCCGGCCTCCAGACCCAGCTGCCTCGCAGGAACCGGCACCCCCAACTCTGAACCCCCCCCACCTTGGCCCGAGAACGGGACGCCCCCCTCCCCCACCCCCAGGGAGCGTCGGAGGCCCCCAGCCTTTCCCAGAATGGCACCCCTCCCGCGGGTGCGCACCCAGCGGCACCTCCCAGAACCCGGGCTCGGACGCGCAGACCGGTGCCCCGCTCCGCGCCTGCGGCCGCTGTGCTCCCGCCCCGGCGAACCCCCGACCCAGGCGTCCTGCCCCGGTCTGACCCCTCTGGCCCCTACCTCCGGCGACCCCTCACGCACACAGCCTGCCCCCCACCCCCACACACGCACGCACACATGCTGATAACAGCCCCGACCCCCGGCCGAGCCGCAGTCCCCGGGCCAACCCCGACCGGTCGCCGCGCGCCAGTCCTCGCGGACCGTGGCCAGCAGTCCTGCGCTCGCTGTGCGCGACCCCGGCTCGGCGGCCCCCGGACGGTGGCCCCTTCCTTCAGGGCGTGAGACCGGCCCTGCCCCGCCGCGCTTCCCGGGATGAGGGCTCCCGGCAAGGGCGCCGGCCGAGCCCCTGGTCGCTGAGGGGCCGGGGGAGGCGCGGAGATGGGGTCGTGCGGTGAGTACCCGCCGGCTGGAGGAGCCCCCGCCCGCCTGGGCCCCTGTTTGAGCAGGAATTTACCGCTGGGGCGAGTGGCCCCGAGGTGGCCGGGTTCAAGGACCGACAACTTGCCAAGGACCCCGGAAGGGCAAGGGGGGTGGGGCAGCCTCCACGTGCCGGCAGGGTTCCCGGAGCCGCCGGGAAAAGGTGAAATCTGACCCGGGCACGGGGACGCAATTTGCGGGTTCGGGGGGAAGAGGGGCGGCTCCGTGCGTGGGGAGGAAGCTGATACCTGGGTCTTGGAGCAATCCCCGGGATCTGCGAGAGGGGAAGCCTCTGTCACACCGGGATTGAAGTTTGCCCGGGAGAAGGGGATGCCGGTAGTTTGGGGGGTGGGGTGTGCTCACCGCGGCGGCGGCGGGGATTGAATGAAGGCCAAGGAGGCAGAACCCGAGCGCTGGGAAGGTTCGGGGTGGGAGCGACAAGCTGGGGGCAGAGGAACGGGATGTGTGAACCTGCTCCTCCAAACACACTCAGCCTGGCACTCTTTTCTAGAATGTCCTGCCCTGCTGCTTCTGCTATCTTTGCTGCTGCTTCCCCTGGGCCTCCCAGTCCTGGGCGCCCCCCCTCGCCTCATCTGTGACAGCCGAGTCCTGGAGAGGTACATTCTGGAGGCCAGGGAGGCCGAAAATGTCACGGTGAGGCCCCCTCCACAAAACATTCCACAGAACTCACTCTCAGGAGTCCTGGGGGGGGGGGTCCTCCAAGATCCAGGAAGCTGAGCCCCTTCCTGGCACTTGGCTCAGGGAGGTGGGAAGCCAGAACCCCCAGTAACAATGATAAAAGTGGTACCCCCAATGCATACCTGGAAGCTAGGTAAGGGGCAGTGGTGGAGGGGAGCCCTCGGGGAGCCTGACTCGGGGTCGTGCATTTCAGATGGGCTGTGCTGAAGGCTGCAGCTTCAGTGAGAATATCACTGTCCCAGACACCAAGGTCAACTTCTATACCTGGAAGAGGATGGACGTGAGTTTATGTTTTCCTTCTTCTTGGGGAGTCTCATTTTGGGAACCTGTTGGGGTGGGAGGGAGAATGACAGAAGGAGGTGAGGGCTGAATGCAGTATGTCCATTCATTTATTCCTTTCTTCATTCATTCATTCATTCATTCATTCAACAAAACTGATTCCATGGCTTCATTTGCTCAGCTTGGTGCTTGGGGTTGCTGAGACGGAGGGGCTGGCTTGGGCTGCTGACTCCAAGTGTCCACTCCCTTTAGGTCGGGCAGCAGGCTGTGGAAGTCTGGCAGGGCCTCGCCCTGCTCTCAGAAGCCATCCTGCGGGGCCAGGCCCTGCTGGCCAACTCCTCCCAGCCATCTGAGACCCTGCAGCTGCATGTGGATAAAGCCGTCAGCAGCCTGCGCAGCCTCACCTCCCTGCTTCGGGCACTGGGAGCCCAGGTGCGTAGGTGGGGGGGCCTCACTTCTCTCTGCCCTTTCTGTAAAATGGGAGAAGGACCCCTGCCAAGAAATACTGAGGCTCTCATCCCCCTCCCGATTCTAGCCTGAATCCCATCTCCCTCCAGGGGCCCCGGCACTGCGGTAACCTTCTGTTCTCTCCTTGGCAGAAGGAAGCCACCTCCCTTCCAGAGGCAACCTCTGCTGCTCCACTCCGAACATTCACTGTCGATACTTTGTGCAAACTTTTCCGAATCTACTCCAACTTCCTGCGGGGAAAGCTGACGCTGTACACAGGGGAGGCCTGCCGAAGAGGAGACAGGTGACCAGGTGCTCCCACCCCGGGCATGTCCACCACCTCACTTACCACCACTGCCTGTGCCACGCCCTCTGCACCACCACTCCTGACCCCTGTCGGGGGTGATCAGCTCAGCACCAGCCTGTCCCACGGACACTCCACGGCCAGTGGTGACATCGCAAGGGCCAGAGGAACTGTCCAGAGCGCAACTCAGATCTAGGGATGTCACAGGGCCAGCCTGAGGCCCCAAAGCAGGAGGAATTTGGAGGAAATCAGCTTAAACTTGGGGATGGAGCCTTGCTGGGGAGAAACAGAAACTCATCTTGGTGCCCTGCCGAACCGCGATGCCGGGACAAGGTGGAGGGCCGATGCCTCTTCGTGCACCCATCAGGCAGGGATAGGAGGGACCGGAGAATTTAGGTGGCGAGCCATGAATTCTCCAGGTCTCATGGGCACTCCCATGATAGTAAGAGCCCGCCGGACGAAGGGTGGTGGGAGCCAGGGAGATGGGATGGGGGCTGGCCCCTGGCTCCCAGTGGGTCCACATCTTGTGTATTTTTCAATCTCACCGGCAAGAACTGAAACCACAACATGGCTCTTGGCTTTTCTGTTTTCCCCTGGAGCACCCCACTTCCCTGGCCCTGCTCCCACCCTGGCAGCAGGCAGCAGTCCTGGGAAACTAGAGCTGGAGGGGGTCAGGCCCTACGTGCTGCCTCGCATGGCCTGTCTGACCTCTTGACCCCACTGGGCCTGAGGCCACAAGCTCTGCCCACGCTGGTCAATAAGGTGGCTCCATTCAAGGCTATTCCTCAGTAGGCAGCTGGCAACTCTCTTTAGTGAGTTACAGCCGCCATCAAGGAAACAGGAGCCAGGAGGAAGAGTCCCTTTGGTGGCTGGGGACAGCTCCCAGTCCTGTATACTAGACCCTTATTATTTCTCACTTCTTCTCTGTGGTGCCTTTGGCTAAAGCCACATTCCCAGAATCCGCCTTTGCCACCTCTAAATCCCGCTGCCCTCTTTCCTTGCCGGCGATGGTCACTATTAATGCTCTACCCTGTAACTCACAGAAGGAGCCACCTTCCCCGACAAGGGTCTCACTGAGCATGGCTCTTCCAGGTGGTTCCCTTACTCGACTTCATTTGATTCTTTGCACAACTCTATGAGAAAGTGTCCACTGTCATTCCCATTGAACAGATGAAGAAATAAAGTCACTGCCAAGGTCAAGACAACAGGAACCCCCAATTCCCCCAGCACTGACCCCTTCCCTCTCTGCTTGTTCCTTCCACAGAATCCCTACCTGCTCCCTGCTTCCCCGGGATATGGGACACAGAACAAACGGCCTCCACTCTCCATCCCTACGTCTAATTTTACTCATTACTCTGACAATCAACTTCAAACTCCTTCCCAGACATAATGCTTCCGCTGTAAAGTACCGCCCAGGAGAGACCAGTGCAGACAGCAAAAGATGACACAAAACTGCATCAGGATCCAGATCCCGGCCATTAACATATATGGGAGGATCAGTCTCTCTGTTTCTATCACAAAACAGAGAAGTCAGGCTGCACCCCTGAAAATATGCAAAAGAGAGAGAAGTTTTGCAATCTGCAGCAGGAAAAATTAGGGGTAGGTTGCAGGCTTGGAGGGTATTTATGAAGTATAGGAGCGTGATGGGGGCAGGGGTGGGAGGAATCCACAGAGGGGTGGATCCAAAGGAGAATTTTCACCTGGCCAATCCAGCTCCTGGGGTACAGTGCCCTCTTCAGGCCCCACTAGGAAATGCTAAACAAATTGGCCTGCAAAAGAACCCTTAAGGCTCCGATCTTGGCACATTTCAATAGAAGTTTGTATTGCGGTTTCCACAGATGGCATCTGGTTCTCGCCCCACTGCTATGAATCAGGAAGGGAGGAATCTTTCTCTCTGGCAGAACTGAAGTCAAGAGGGTTGTCCTGAAATCCAAGGAATGCAGCTAATAATGGCAGCTGGGACCTGAACACAAGGTTGAGAACTCAACCCCTAAGCACATCTTAGCCTGATGTGGTACCTAGCTAGTTAAGGGACCCCAACTATATGACCTGGGCCAGTATGTTAAAACATTCTAAACATATGGGGCACCTGAGTGGCTCAGTTGGTTAAGTATCTGACGTTGGCTCAGGTCTTGATCTCATGGCTCGTGAGTTCAAGGCTTGCGTCGGCCTCTGTGCTGACAGCTTGGAGCCTGGAGCTTCCTTCAGATTGTGTCTCTTTCTCCTTTTCTCTCTCTGCCCCTCCCCCACTAGCACTCTGTCTGTCTGCCTGTCTGTCTCTCTCTCTCTCAAAAATAAAAAAACTTTAAAAAAAAACCCCACATAACTCATTTATTCCACACTTAACGGAGTACCTACTGGGTACCAGCTTCTGTGCTGAGTGCTTAGAAAAACATGAAATGATTATCTGCGCCACTCACAGCCCAGGTGTCCCCCGAGAAAGCGGGCATTCCCCACTGGAGACAAAAAGACAGGAGCTCATAAATGTGGACAGAGCCGGCTTTGTAGGTGACTGTATGGACAGGCCCCGATGGGAAGGACCTGGTGAAGGCTCAAGTCCCTGCGAAGCGACATAGATACCCAAGGAGGGAGGGTGTCTCCAGATTCCAGATGTTTTTCAGGCACAGGCAGGGAGTGTGAACTCTCTTCTGTACTATTATGATGATGATTCACAACTTATTAAACTCTGGCACCGGCATGACCTGCTGTGATTCTCACCACCAATCCACGAAACAGGAAGACCTTCAGTATCATCCCCGTTTGCCGGATGGGGAGAATAAAACTTCAGTCCCACCAGGTAAACGACAGCCAGCCAGCTCCTCTGACTTCCTGGCAGGACAGGAGCCGGCACAGCCCAGTTCTGAGTCAGCCGGTTACATAATTGTTTAATGGCACTGCCTTGTGTTTGTAGAGTGCTTTGCGATTTACAAGGTGCTTTCTCGGGGCATTTTCTTATTTGCTCTCCTAACCAAGAGAGGAAGGCAGAGATGGTAGAGGATCTCCATTTTGCAGAGGAAGAAACCAAGGTTCAGAGAGATTATGGGCCGTGCCCAGGCCGTAAGACACTGAGAGGAAGATAAGGACCAGGATCCAGGTTCTCTGACCCTGGTTCCCTCTTCTGCCCCAAGCGGGGACCACGGGGAAAGGAGCGTAGAGGGAGTAGCTGGAGGAGAGAGAGCACTTCTGGGTCAATGAGGCTTTAGGCCCATCCATCTCTCACTCCCTGCTCCATCAACTCCTCCCTGCTCCATCCCCTGCCTGGGGTTCCTCCTTCCTCCCTAGATGGGCAGAAGTTACCTCCCACCCTTCCCAGACCCAAGTCTCCAGCACTGGAGGCCAACTCAGTCGCCTCCAGCAGCCGGAGACCCCACCTTGACTGCCACCTATTGGCCCAAACCTTCTCCCTGGGCCTGAGCATCAGGCTGACCAAATGCACCTGCCTGACCCCAGCTCACAGGTCACCTAAGATGTTCCTGGAACTGCTCAGAATCCTCTTCTCACCAAAGAAGACAAGTGTTGCTGGAGTTGAGTTGGCAACATTAGACATTGCAACCTAAGCTGAACGTTAACTACGTTTTTTGTTTTGTTTTTTTTTTCTCTAGCTGGTCAAGGTTAATTCCTCTAAAATTCCATCATAAAACTGACATTATGAAAGATTACTGGCAACAGAAAAGCAGGCAGGAGTATGGTTTCCCAACTTATATAAGTCATGCCCAAATGTCCATGAACTCTCTCTTCTTGATTTTTAAAAATTGATTAGGAAAAAAATTACATGACCCACACACAATTCCTGCTTTAAAACAAAACAAAACAAAACAAAACAAAATTTAGCCGTGCTAGTCTCTCCATTTTACAGAAGCACACACTAAAGACCAGAGAGGGTGAGTAAAGTGTCCAAAAAAACACAGTGAAGCCAAGACCGGCTTTACTTCTCTGGAGTGGTCCCCAGGGTTTCCACATACCAGGGTCTCTCATACCTATCCCTGCAGCTGCTAGGCTGGTCAAGCCACAAGCCCTCTGGGTCTTTGTGCACTTGTGACTCCCCAAAATGCAGAGCCTGGGGGCTCCCTCCCACATCGCCAG
Source organism: Panthera onca (assembly GCF_046562875.1). NCBI lineage: Eukaryota > Metazoa > Chordata > Mammalia > Carnivora > Felidae > Panthera > Panthera onca. The sequence goes on from NC_138354.1 coordinate 7,763,757, forward strand.
CCCTTCCTGTCCTGACTTGTGAACCAACCCCCACCCCCGGACAGGTTGGAAGCTGAGATTGTCCAGCTCTGTGGCGCCAAAGAGAGGTCAGCAAAAGCAGCCCTCGGAGGACTTATTGCCCAACCAGGAGGGGCTGTGGATCAATTGACTTCTGTTGCTCTTCCCCGGGTTAACCATTTCCTGGCGCTGTCCCTCTCTCGACTGCTCTCCTAACCTGGTATGGAGAAAGGGTAGATCAGCGTTTGGGCCGGGCATCCATTACATCCCCCACTTTGATGAAAAGGGGCAGAGGATTGCTCTCTCCCCAGATCGGACCCCTACACAGTCCCTTTGGGCTCACGTGGGCAGGAATCCCCAGGACTGTGAAGGGGGTTAGGACTTCCCTCTTTGATGTACCCCTGGGCACAGATTTTTTTTTTTAAAGTTTTTTTACAGTTTATTCATTTTGAGAGAGAGAGAGAGAGAGGGAACATGCTCATGAGTGGGGTAGGGGCAGAGAGAGAGGGAGAGAGAATCCCAAGCAGGCTCCTTGCTGTCCACACAGAGCCCAACGTGTGGCTCAATCCCACAACCATGAAATCATGACCTGAGCTGAAACCAAGAGTCAGATGCTCTACCGACTGAGCCGCGCTGGGCATGGATTTGATGATAGGGAATGGGGGGCTGCCAAGGTGAAGGGAGTGAAACTGAAGGCTTTTAGAAACACCTGGGTGTGGTGGGATATGGGAAATCTGGACGGGAGAGGCCAGCTCGCTGTTGACCGGCCCTCCAGCCTAGATACGGCTCCATATGCGCGGTGAGAGTCAACAGCCTTTTCAAAAGGGGCAAAACCACCCTTCCGCTGCAGTCTTATGTAGGACTGCCATTTATGAAACAGGTCAAAGCAGAGCTGCTGTGGCTGTGGCTGGGGTGGGGGTGGGGCCCTGACCTCTTCTGGATGTTCCCAACACAACGGTGGGAGTCTGCAGGCCACACTGTGGGCACCGTCGGAGCCATGCTCTTGGGCCGGACAGTGGACTTCATTTCCGAAGAGCTCAGTTTCAACACATGGAAAACGAGGACAATAATTGTGCAACAAAGAGGACACGAGGTGCGGTTAGATTAGCCCACAAGCACCGCTGTTCCTGGCTCCTGCAAAGTTCTCCCCACTCCTGCTGTCTCGATGTTACCGTCCAGCTGCACCACCATCCCTCGCCCTCCGCAGCCTCCCCTCCTGTCTCTCCAGCTCCAACCAGCCTCTCTTTGGTCCTTATCTGCCGAGGCTGCCACAGAAGCCTTTGGAGAATGTACGTGGGATCAAGTCACCCTGGTGGCTTAAAAACTTTTAGTGGCCCTTCAAAGCTATGGCATCCAAGGTCCTCCAAGCCAGGGACCCTGCCTCTCCGCGCCCCGCCCCGCCCCCCCCGCCGCCCCCACACCATTCTTCAAAAAAGTGTCATGCTCCCTCTAAGCTTGGAACATTCTTCCTTCCTGGATGTGTCTTCCCATCTTGTCTGATTACCACCCCTTTGTGGTTTAGAAAGTCTCTAAACCTGTGTCGGCAAGGTCTCCTCCGTCCCTTCCCAGAGGTGGCTCATCCCTCCTGTTGCCTGCATTCTGGACTCTCCCGGCCTCTTTCATTTAATAACATATGCAGGATCCCTTTCCACTATCACAGCATACAGCTCTACCACCATTCTTTATGTTTTTCCTTAAGCCAGGAATAAACTTTAACAAAGTGTAATAACATCAATTAATATTTTTAAACTATTTTTTAATTGTGGTAACATACTCAACATAAAATTTGTCATCTTAACCATTAAAATTCTTAAAAATTTTTTTTTGTTTTTTTAAAATTTATTTATCTCTGTACCCCACATAGGGCTTGAACTCACGACCCCAAGATCAAGAGTCTCACACTTTTCCAACCGAGTCAGCCAGGCAAACCTCTTCTTAACCATTTTTAAGTGTGCAGTTCAGTGGCATTAAGTACATTCGCGTTGTGACATCATCACCACTGGCCATCCACACAACCTTCACATCTTCCCTAGCTGAAATTCTGTCCCCATGAAACAAAAACTCCTTATTCCTGTCATCCACCATTCTATTTTCTGTCTCTATGAGTTTGACTACAGTAGGCATCTCCTATGAGCGGAATCATATGCTATTTGTCTTTCTGTGTCAGGCTTATTCCACTTAGCATAATGTCCTCAGTGTTGCAGCATGTGTCAGAACATCCTTCATTTCAAAGGCTGAACGAGGGGCGCTTGGGTGGCTCAGCCGGTTAAACATCCGACTCCGGCTCAGGTCATGATCTCGCAGTTTGCAAGTTCGAGCCCCGCGTTGGGCTCTGTGCTGACAGTTGGGAGCCTAGAGCCTGCTTCAGATTCTGTGTCTCCCTCTCTCTGCCCCTCCCTTGTTCACACTGTCTCTCTCAAAAAATAAAAAAATTAAAAATCAACATTAAAAAAAAAGGCTGAATGGTATTGTATGTATGTGCCATAGTTTTTGGCTTTGTGGACTTTGGGTCGCCTTCACCTTTTGGCTATGGTGAATAATGCCACCATAAACATGGGTGACCAGGTTATCTATCTCTTCATCTTTGCTTTTAATTCTTTTGGGTATACAGCCAAAAGTGGAATTGCTGGGCCCTATGGTAATTCTATTTTTAACTTTTGGAGGAGTGCCATTCTTTTTAATATGTACATAATATTCCTCCATGTGAAAAATAGTCCTTGACTATGATCCAACCGCATCTCTGCTGGCAAACGTTTGGGTAATCTCGATTTTTTTTTTCCTACTCTAATCAGTGCCACAATTACCAACTTTAAGATGTGCCCAGCTTTGTGCAAAAAGGCATTTCTATTACTATTTTGTGCAAATAGGTATTTCTGTGGGAAGATGCTTGGAAAAGTAAGGCGGGGTCAAAGACGTGCATGTTAGGAAGTTTGAGAGTTTCAGATTACCTTTGAAGAAGTTTTCACCAACACAGAGTCTTAGCATCAATGTATTTGAGTGTGTCTACCCACATCCTGGCCAATGCCCAATGCCTTCAATCTCTTAAATGGTTGTCAATGTGACAGTTGTAGTTTTGATTAGCATTTTCCTTATCGCTAGTGAAGCAGGACATCTCCGATGTTTACTGGCTGGTGGTACGTCTTCCTCTGGGACTTGTCTTTTTCAATTCTTTGCCAGTAATGACCTGCCAGTCGTTTTTGCCATTTTTGCCAGCTATAGAATTTTAGATTTGAAATGATTTTCTGTTGGAATTCTGCAGACAATGTTCCACGGCCTCTTAGAACCCCTGGTTGCTATTGAAAAGCCTGATGCCATGGTGACTCCTGATCCTTAGTATGTGACCTGCTTCTCTCTATCTGAAAGTGGTTAGGGTCTTCTCTCCCCTCCTCCCCCAATACTCTGAAATCTCATGTCAGACCTTCCATGGGTGTCTTTGCACCCATCATAAGAGACCCCTTTTCATCAAGAGACTTGTAGCTCAGTCCTATGAAATCTTCTCGTGTGGTTTTTCCGAAGTCCTTTCTTTTCCTTTGGTCTTTCTGATTTGAACTCTTTGGTTGGATGCTAGACGTTCTGGACTGCTTCTCTAAGTCTTTCTCTTGGTCCTTCTCTCCTGCTCTCATCTCATTTCCTCTCACTGGATTTTAAATTTCCACCCTTTGTATTTTTCATTTCCCAGAGCGTTCTGGTGTTCTCTGTCTGGTTTTCATGGCATCCCTGGAAGGATGTCAAGAGAGGAGGGTCAGGGATAGATAAAGTAGCCTGGGCTCACTGTGCCTTCCCCTCTTCCCTAAGAGCCGCCTCTGAGGTCCCCTATGGCTCCTCCAGTCTGGACTCTGGTGCTGCTGGTGGGGGCCGCCTGGGGCCAGGGTCACATGCCTGCCCCTGTCCGGTAAGCGGGGCTCAGGGGGTGATCTGGGGTGACTCTGGGGGAGAGTGGGGGGGCAAAAGGGTAACGATGAAGGGCACAGCCGTGGGGAGGAAGGGGATGATGAACAGGAACAGTGGGGAGAACCCCACGACCCAAGCGCCTAGAACTGAGGAGTGTGAGAAGCTCAGAGGACAGAGCCCAGATGTTAGAAAGAGCAAGGAGAGACGAGAGGAGAGGCTGGGCCTTCGGGAAACGGACCAAACCCAGGGCAAACCCAGCAGACAGGAGACTTCCGGTAGAGGCAGCAAGAAATGATAGATGGCTTGGTGTCCTGGAGCTTGTTTTGTGGGATTTGAGCAAGCCGAACTTGTGCATGGATGGCAAAGGGCTATTCTGTTTGGCCTACACCATCTGGGGAGGCGCAGTGAGCGTCTGTGTGTTATTCCTAGGGCGAGGAGGCGCCATCCCTGTGTTATTCATCTGTATGTTCAGTGGCATGTAGCTAGGGCAGCATGGGACCCAGGGTCCCCGCTCTAAGGGGAGAACTTAGGCTTCAGCACAAGAGGACCTCAGCTCGAAGGAAGGGGTGTCCCCAGGTGTAAACGCGGAGGCACTGCTTGAGAACTGCCAGACACACGATCGGGTTCCTCCTCCAGGGAGGCTCCAACACACGTCACAGAGGCACGGAGGGAACCAGTGAGGCGCTCCGAGGAGAGACACTCATTATTTTATTTTATTTTTAGGAGACAGATGAGAATTTAACGTGAGGAGGTTGGGGGCCTTCTTTTTTTTTTTTTTTAATGTTTATTTTTTGAGAGAGAGAGCACAAGTTGGGGAGGGCCATAGAGAGAGAAGGAGACACAGAATCTGAAGCAGGCTCCAGGCTCTGAGCTGTCAGCACAGAGCCTGATGTGCAGCTCGAACCCACAAGCAGTGAGATCATGACTTGAGCCGAAGTCAGTCGCTCAACCGACTGAGCCACCCAAGCGCCCGGCCTTTCGAAAACCTTAAAGAAGACAAATATATGTTCGCCGCCTACACTTTGGTGCAGTATGAATACCAAGAAATCCTTCATGAAGAACCACTCAGAAAGCTCACGATCAATGAGGCTTATGATTCTTGATGATGACAAGTATTACTTTTCTTTTTCCTTCTCCAACCCCAAGGAAGGGGAAGCCTTCAGAATGGAAGCCAGTTGCCCGCAACTCTAGGGATAACTGTGAGTTGGAAACCAGCACCACTCAGACCTTTCTCCTTCCCCAGGGCAGGGTGGTCACCTCAAGGGCCCTCTGGGCTGGGCGATGGCATAAACACATAATGATGTGTGGAGGGCAGTCCTTGGATGAATAGAGGGTGGAGGGACCATGGAAGAGTGGAGTCTAAGCCCTACCTAGAAGATTCGTGTTCAGGTTAACAACAACAAAATGTATGCATCCAGACAAAGCCTGTCTGCCCAGATGAACCCACCCCCCGGGACCTCAGTGTGCGACCCCTGTCCTAGAAGTCCTTCTGCCCTGCCCCACCCCGCCCTGAATTTCTCCTACGAGATTCTTATTTCTCAGATTCTCTTTTCCAAATCTGTGCTCTGGACCCACATAGTGGCTGCCTTCTCTAAGCTAAGCAATCCTGCTAACCCCCGACCCCCAGTTTGGCTCTGGGGCTGGCCCTCTCCCCTCTCCTGGCCTCAGAGCGGCCCTTTCTTCCCAGCTGTTCTCACTCAGTGTGACTTTGAGGATAACTCCAACCCCCTCTGTGATTGGACCCAAGTGTCCACAGATGACGGGGACTGGACTCGAGCCAGTGGACCCTCCCCCATCGGCAGTACGGGTCCCCCCGGGGGCTACCCCAATGGAGGTAAGGAAGCCTAAGGTTTAAGGAGACAGCTAGGAGGTAGGCATGGGCAGACGCAGGTGCAGGGAGAAGGGAGGCAGCTGGAAGTGGACGCCTGGGCTCTGGGAAGGCGGTGGGAGGGCAGCCCTCAAGGCTGGGAGGGCCTCCTCATCATCCTGGGCTCTGCCTCCCGCAGAGGGCTACTACCTGCACATGGCATCAAGCACCTTCCACCGGGGCGGGGTGGCCCGCCTACGCAGCCCCCCCGTATGGGAGCAAGGCCCCCTCTGCGTGCACTTCGCCTACCACCTGTTTGGGCTCTCGTGGGGCGCCCAGCTCAAACTGCTGCTGCTCAGAGGCACCAAGAAGAAGCGTCCCAGCCTGCTCTGGAAACATACTAACACCCAGAACCCCTCCTGGATTCCCACCACTGTCACCGTGCCTATGGGGCTTGCCCTGCCCAGTCGGGTGAGGGTGCGGCAGAGGGCAGAGTCTTGGGCCCTGGGGCGAATCTGGGTGGGTGGGGGCAGGAGGGGCCGGGCCAAGGAGGGGGCGCCGGGGCCGGGCCACCCGAATTCAGACAGGAAAAGTGGGGGCCTGAGGCAAAGGAGCTTACAGGCTGCGTGGTCCCCTCCTTTCTCCCACAGGTGATGTTTGAAGGAGTGAGGGGCAGCACGGCTTACCTGGACATCGCTCTGGATGCCATCTCCATCCACAGGGGCTCCTGCAATCGGAGTGAGCCCCTGTCCCTCCTTCTCTCTCTGCCTCCACCATCCGCCCAGCTCTGGCTTCCCTCTACTTCCACACCTCACACCTTTGAATCCTGAAGCACCTACACCTAAGGAGAGGTTCCCTTTGAACACAGTTGTGGTAATAACTTTCCGAGAGTGACCAACCAAGTCCGGGTTGCCCTGAACTGTCCCCATTTTTGCACAGAAAGTCCTGCATCTCAGGAATGCCTCAGTCCCTGTGCAAAACTGGATGTCTGGTCACTCCAGCTGTTCCCCCAGATCCATCCCGAATCAGCCCTCTAAGCTGACATATAGAGATTCAAGGGGAGCAAACTCAAGTGAAGGAAAATTCCAGAAGCTGAGTCCAAGTAATTAACACTTACTGGGCACAGGATTGTACTAGTGGCTCTCCACAAATGATCTAAAGTGAGATAGGCGGGTGCTGTCGTTCCCAGTTATAGATGAGGAAACTGAGGCTTGGGCAGGTTCTGTAACATGTCCCAGGAATAAGCCGTTGAGGAGTGGAATTGTATCTGGCTCCAAAGCCCCCCGTGGCTCACAGTATTCTGACTCAGAATTGGGTCCCACAGTATTGGGACTCAGAATTCTGAGTATGCCCACACTGGGGCATACTTTTGAGAGCTGCATCCTTCTAGAACAAGCTAAATCCTCCCTCCCTCCCCACCCCGCTCTTTCTCCCCTCAGTCTGCATGATGCAAATGTGCAGCTTTGACATTCCAAATGATCTCTGTGGCTGGAGCTGGATCCCGACAGCCTCTGGGGCCAAGTGGGTCCAGAAGAAGGGGTCGTCCGGGGTGCTGAAAGTGGGGCCTGAGGACGATTTCTCTAGCCCTGGTGGTGAGTAATGAGCACACTTCCGTCCTTTGACTTTGTGGGCTTCTAGTGACCTCTGCAGGAGTTTACGATGTTTGCCTGACTACCGCACAGTAACTGCCATGGGATGTAAGCCCCAGCAACCTCAAACCTCGCTGAGCGCAAGTTACTCAGCAGAAAGCAAACTCCACACCCCAGCTTCCCCCACTGCCATCCCACAAACCCCACCGGGCAGACCCAACACAGCCTACTCCTCACCTCCCTTCCCTGGCACCATTCATTCATGCATTCTTCATTCATTCGTTCATCCATTCATTCAACAAGTACCTACTGAACGCCTATGATGTGCCAGGTGCTGTTCCAGGCCCTTGAGATACATCAGCTTACAAAACAGACTAGGAGTGGCAGGGGGTGAGAGGAAGATGGTTCCTAAAACAAGAAATAAATTATATAGTTATAGCAGGACTATTGAAAAATGAAAGTCAAACAAAATGAGGGGATTGGGAGTGCAGGAGTTAAGGCGGGGGGGGGGGGTTGTGAGTTTTAAACAAGGTGTCAGGGTAGGTCTCATTCAGGTCATATTTGAGCATAAACTTGAAGCAAGTGAAGGAGTGACGGAGTGAACATATAGAGGGGAAGAACATTCTAAGCCGAGGGGCCAGCCATGCAAAGGTCCTGAGGTAGCAGTGAGCTAGGAGGTAGGGGAGGTGCTGAGATACAAGAGGCCACCTAGCAAGGATAGAGAAGAGGAGCTTAGAGCAGTCCTAGGCAGGGCTGATGACTTGGAGCCTTGAAGGCCATGGTCGGGACTGTGGCTTTGATTCTATGTGGATATGGATGGGGAGCCTTTGCAGGATTTGGAACAGAGGAGTGACTAAATCTGCCTTATGTTTAAAAGGATCACCTGGGGTTTTTTGTTTTTGTTTTTGCGTTGAGAATACGCTAAAGGGAACGGCCAAAGGCAGATGCAGAGAGGCCATTTAGAAAGCTTTTGCAATATGGCAACTGGGTGGCTCAGTCGATTAAATGTCCGACTTTGGCTCAGGTTGTGATCTCATGGTTCGTGAGTTCGAGCCCTATGTCGGGCTCTGTGCTGACAGCTCTGAGCCTGGAGTCTGCTTTGGATTCTCTGCCTCCCTCTCTCTCTGCCCCTCCCCCACTCACGCACGTGTGCGTGCTCTCTCTCTAAAATAAACATATACATATGTATATAGTTACAAGGCTTTTGTAATAAGCCAGGCAATATGTTTCCTCTTCCATTGCATCCATGTCTGTCCGTAGCTTCTTTCCCACCATCTCTCTCTGTGCTCTAGGCTGGGCTTTTCTTTTCACGGATGACCCCTCCCTCCCTTCCTTCCCCCTTTCTACTTTCTCCCCCACCCCCCTCCCTCCCTTCCTCCCTCCCTTCCTTCCTTCCTTCCTTCCTTCCTTCCTTCCTTCCTTCCCTGTGCCTCTCTGCTCCTTTTCTCTCGCCCACAGCAGCTACCTCTCTTCCTGTCTTCTCCACACAACGTGCCTCTCCAGTCCTCACAGAGCACACGCCACGCACGCCAAGCTGTGCAGGTCAAACATGAGAACCCCGCTCCCTGATTTCTTTTCTAAATTCTCTTCTTTGTTCTCTGGCCCCTTGCATTTCTCCATTCTCAATCCTCTCCCTTCATTTTTCTGTCCTTTTCCCCTCCGTCTGCCCCCAGCGCCCAGAAGCCCTTTCTGCTCACTCCAAATGCAAGATCTCCTTCCTCTGAGCTTTCTTGCTGTTCCTGCTGCCTCCGAGGTCCGCCTTCTAGAAAGACCCTGAGAACCTCCTCTCCCCTTCCCTTCCGAAGCCCTGGAGATCAGGGCAGGGCCAGCCCATCTCCGCATCACCCCCGCCTCCCAGTATTAGCACCCCCAAGCCGAGCCTCAGTAGTTTCAGTAAATGTTGGTTGTTGTTTCCATTTTCTCTCTCCTCCTTTTTCCAGCTTGCTTCCTTCTATTTTTCCGTCTTTTCTTTTACTCCCACTTCTCCTTTCCACCAACCAGCTATCCCATTAGCGCCCTCCTGGCGTTTTCTTTCACCATTTACCACTTCCCTCCTTCCCCTTACCTCCTCCTTCCCTGATGTTTCCTCTCTTTTCTCTTCCCTCCCCTTCTGCCCTCTATTCGGTCTCCCCGAGGCCGCCTTTCCAGGCCTGGTGCGTGCGCGCTCACCAGGCAGGACCGCTCGGGAGTCAAGACGCAGCACGCCTGCGCAGCCTAACTTTTTCCCCCGGCTACCAGTTGCGTCACGGAGCGAGGTCCAGGTTGATTGGCTGCTTGAACTGCCGGAGGGGGTGGGGTGGGAAGATGCCGGCTTCTAGGCGTCAGACCAGTCCTCTCTCACCAGTTTGTGTGAATCAGCTCTGTCCCGTGGGTCCAGAAAAGGAAGAGGATATGACCCTGGGGGACCTAAAGCGTCACAACCCAAAGGACAAGGTTCTGGCTGCTGCTTCTGAGAGGATGCTGCGTTTCATATGGTGGTGCCTGCGCCCTTACCCAGTCTTGCCAAGCATTTCTGGAAAGTTCGAAGGCCTCGGACAGATGGAGGCCCACCTCATCGCTGGCCGATCCCAGGCAGCTGTTGGGGCTTCCCAGGCCCGGGACCCCTGCGGTCACAGGGTCCTATCCCCCAATTTCAGCCGCCCCACCTAACTGGCCTTTTACTTTATAGGTGGCTTCTACATGCTCCTGGACCCCAAGAATGCAAAACCGCGGCAGAAATCTGTCCTCCTGAGCCCCCTGAGCCAGTCCTCTGGCTGTTTGAGCCTGTCCTTCCACTACATCCTCTATGGCCAGTCACCTGGTGCAGCCCTCGCCATCTATGCTTCTGTCTTGGGTGAGACTGGCATTTGCAGGATTTATGCTTATCTCGTCTCCCAGGGTTGAGTTGACAGGAAAATATGGGGCATCCCATATTTCTAGGGAAATCTAGGATATATGCAAGATTATTGTGTGGTGTAGAATTGGGGAGCTGGGAGAGTGCTGGCTTCTAGAAAAACAGATAAAAGTACCAGGAGAGTGAGAGAGAAGGATGTGCTTGCATTTGGGAGAAGGGGATACACTCCCAGTATTCCCTTAGCTACTCCTCTTTCTGAGTATGGGATTTTTTTTCCTAATTTAAAAATTGTTTATTTTTGAGAGACAGAGAGAGAGACAGAGCGTGAGCAAGGGAGGGACAGAGAAAGAGGGAGACACAGAATGTGAAGCAGGCTCCGGGCTCTGAGCTGTCAGCACAGAGCCCGACGTGAGGCTCGAGCTCACAGACCGTGAGATCATGACCTGAGCCAAAGTCAGACGCTTAACCCACAGAGCTACCCAGGCGCCCCCTGAGTACAGGTTTGAGGTCATTTTCAGTCCCCTTAATAAGTCAATTCTCTCTCTGATTCCTTTCATTTGCAGGCAGCATCAGGAAACACACTCTCTTCTCAGGACAACCTGGACCCAATTGGCAGCCTGTTACTGTCAATTACACAGCCCAGGGACAAATTCAGGTACAGAGGAGCAAAGGTCAGGACCCCTTGCACAGGGTAGGCACTTCTGATATTGAAGTGGAGTGAGGGTCTGGGCGCTGGGAGTAGGGTGTCTGGGTTCCTGAATAGAGTAAAATTAGATGGTGGGGGGGTGGTTTGGGCATTTGGGCTCTTTTTTCACTCCCAGTCCCCTTTCTCTCTCTCTCTCTCTCTCTCTTCAGTTCACTGTGGTGGGTGTGTTTGGAGAGACCCCAGAGCCTGCTGTGGCAGTGGATGCGATCAGCATTGCTCCCTGTGGGGGTGAGAGCAAGGCCCTGGGAGGAGCAGGGCCTCCACCAGATCATCAAAACGGGCGGTGGGGGTGGGGGGGGGGGTGGGAGGGTAAGATTGGGGAGAAATAGAGGGCATGGCCCAAATTTCTCACATCTCCCATTTTGATCCCCCAGAGAGCTTTCCTCAGTGTGACTTTGACGATGATGCCCATCCCTTCTGTGACTGGGCCCAGGCATCAGAGGACGGCGGACACTGGACCCGGGGAAGTAAAAATATGCACATCCAGGGTACAGGCGCTTTTGGAGGTTCCCTTAATGGAGGTGAGGAGATTGAGGATCTCCCAAGCCAACGGATTACTGGGGAGTTGGCTGGTATGATTCCTGGGAGAAGATATTGTAGGTGGCGACGGTCAGCTGGCAGGTGTTTATTGGGAAGCCACCATGGGTCCGAGCTGGGGAGATGACAGAAATCGAACGGGTTGAAGATTCTCCTGCCTGTGGGGTCACTGAAACCGCCAGAAAATCCGGGCAACTCACTTCACTGAGCCCGAGCCTTCAAAATCCACAATCTCATTTTCAGTTAAGACATTTACTGGTGCAGCCAGCAAAGGAATCTGGGTTGCTCGTTTGGTTTTCCCTTTCTTTCTGATCCTACCTTCTTCAGTTAGAAGTCCAAAACAAGTAGGAAAAAAAAAAACCCGCTTACAGCGTGGGGAGTTTGGGTGTTCGCGTCAAACCCTCGTTTGCAAGGTGTCTCTAGGGAAAACAACACGAGAGTGTCCTCAGGGTGGGGGTGGGGGTTGTCATCTTGCCCTTCTTTTGATTCCCTTCTTTTGCCCAGAAGGTCGCTATATCTATTTCGAGGCTGACAAGTTCTCTGAGGCAGGCCAGTCTTGCAGACTGGTGAGCCGGCCCTTCTGTGCCCCGAGTGCGATCTGTGTGGAGTTTGCTTACCACATGTACGGCCTAGGAGAGGGCGCTAAACTCAGTCTCCTGCTGGAGAGTCCCGCAGGCAGTTTCCCGACTTCTCTCTGGCACCGCGTTGGGTCTCAGAGCCCCGACTGGCTGAACACCTCCGTCACTATCCCTTCGGGGCATCAACAGCCCATGCAGGTGAGAGACAGAGTGGGCCCTGTGTGGGGCCCGGTGAGGGGGACATAGTACCCGGGGACAATCAGGGCTGAGGAGATGGGACGCTGGAAAGGGGGCAGAGCAGAGGTGAACTCAGTGTCCCTGAGAGGGATATCTGCATCCTGAAAAGGAGTGAGGGCAGAATTGGACTGTTGAGCCTAGAACAAGGTGACCTTTTGGCAGAGGACAGGCTGTCTGGGAGAATCCTTGAGGTGCCATGGATTCAGTTGGACTTCTCTCTTCTCTGTCCTTCATTCCCTTCAGCTGATATTGGAGGCCATCAGAGGGACCAACACTGCCTTTGTTGTCGCTGTGGGTTTTATCTTGATCAATCACGGGACTTGTAGAGGTAAAACAAAACTCAAGGCCCCGGAAAGGGGGCGGTGCTCTGGGATGGCCATCTGTCAGATGGCTGAAAATCAAGTTCTCTCCTGTGCTTGTATTTTCACACTGCTTTGTGTTCTACATTCTGCCTTCTCGGTGGCATCAGGATGCTTGCGTGTGCGCATGTGACTTTGATGCAGTGAATTTCTGTGGCTAGATCCAGAATTCCTTACCCAGTAGATGGCGATCCTGAAGGGAGGACCCACATCCTATTCATGTTGTGTCGTTTGTATCTGGCATGACGTCTGATATTTATTAGGAGCAGTGCTTGTTGAGAGTTTGTTGAGTGAAGGTTGGGGTTGGGAGTAGAAGGAGAGGTGTGAATAAATTACCCTTTGAGGCCACCCACTCCAATTGGAAGTGAGTGAAGAGGGTGGTGGTCTGGTTTCGACTAAACTCCAGGGTTTGTTTGTTTGTTTGTTTGTTTGTTTGTTTGTTTTTTCTTTGCAGGAACTATGCCAACAGTGCTTCCTTCCAAATCTCCAGTTCCCCCCACTGGCCCTTCTGAAACCCTTGTCTCCACAGAAAAACCTAGGACTCCCACAGAAAAACCTACAGTCCCCAAAGAAAAACCTATGGCCACCACAGAAAAACCCACTGTCCCCAGTGAAATATCCACTGTCCTCACAGAAAAACCCATGGCCCTCACAGGAAAACCCATGACCCCCACAGAAAAACCTATGACACCCCAAATAAAACCTATGGCCCTCACAGAAAAACCCACTGTCACCACAGTAAAGCCCATAGTCCCAACAGAAAAGCCCACTATTCCCACTAAAAAACCCACTGTCCCCTCTGAAGAGACCATTGTGCCCTCTGAAGAGACCACTGTCCTTCCCAAAGAGCCCACCATCTCCACTGGAAAACCTACCATCCCCACTGGAAAGCCTACCATCCCCACTAAAAAGTCCACTATACCCCCTGAAAAGCCCAGTATCTCCACAGAAGAGCCCATTGTCCACACAGAAAGACCTACTGTCCACACTGAAAGGACCACCATCCACACTGAAAGGTCCACTGTCCCCATAGAAAAACCCACTATGCCCACTGAAAGGCCCACCATCCCCACAGAAAAATCTACCCTTCCCACAGAAAAACCCACCGTCCTTACTGAAAGGCCCACCATCCCCACAGAAAAACCTACCCTTCCCACAGAGAAACCCACCACCCCTACTGAAAAGACCACCATCCCCACAGAAAAATCTACCCTTCCTAAAGAAAAACCCACCGTCCCCACTGAAAGGCCCACAGTGCCCACAGAAAAACCCACTGTCCCCACTGAAAGTTCCACCATCCACACAGAAAAACCTACCCTTCCCACAGAAAAACCCACCATTCACACAGAAAAACCTACCCTTCCCACGGAAAAGCCCACTGTCCTTACTGAAAGGCCTACCATCCCCACAGAAAAACCCACCACCCCTACTGAAAAGACCACCATCCCCACAGAAAAACCTACCGTTCCTAAAGAAAAACCCACCGTCCCCACTGAAAGGCCCACCATCCCCACAGAAAAATCTACCCTTCCCACAGAAAAACCCACCATCCACACAGAAAAACCTACCCTTCCCACAGAAAAACCCACCGTCCTTACTGAAAGCCCTACCATCCCCACAGAAAAACCCACCACCCCTACTGAAAAGACCACCATCCCCACAGAAGAACCTACCCTTCCCACAGAGAAACCTACCACCCCTACTGAAAAGACCACCATCCCCACAGAAAAACCTACCGTTCCTAAAGAAAAACCCACCGTCCCCACTGAAAGGCCCACCATCCCCACAGAAAAACCTACCCTTCCCACAGAAAACCCCCCTGTCCCTACTGAAAGGCCTACCATCCCCACAGAAAAACCCACCGTCCCCACTGAAAGGCCCACCATCCCCACAGAAAAACCTACCCTTCCCACAGAGAAACCCACCACCCCTACTGAAAAGACCACCATCCCCACAGAAAAACCTACCCTTCCTAAAGAAAAACCCACCGTCCCCACTGAAAGGCCCACAGTTCCTACAGAAAAACCCACTGTCTCCATTGAAAGGCCCACCATCCCCACAGAAAAACCTACCCTTCCCACAGAAAAACCCACCGTCCTTACTGAAAGGCCTACCATCCCCACAGAAAAACCCACCACCCCTACTGAAAAGACCACCATCCCCACAGAAAAACCTACCCTTCCCACAGAAAAACCCACCGTCCTTACTGAAAGGCCTACCATCCCCACAGAAAAACCTACCACCCCTACTGAAAAGACCACCATCCCCACAGAAAAACCTACCCTTCCCACAGAGAAACCCACCATCCCCACTGAAAGGTCTACAGTTCCCACAGAAAAACCCCCTGTCCCCACTGAAAGGCCTACCACCCCTACTGAAAAGACCACCATCCCCACAGAAAAATCCACTGTCCTCACTGAAAAGACCACCGTCCCTACTGGAAGGCCTACCATCCCCACAGAAAAAACCACCATCCCTACTGAAAAACCCACTGTCCCTACAAAAAACCCCACCATCCCCACAAAAATATCTACTTTTGCCACTGAATGGCACACAGTTCCTACAATACCCCAGCCCAGCCCAACACTTGTACCCATTGGGCCAACAGTCTTGGTGATGCCTTCTACCGCTCCAAGTACCTCCACGACCGCTACAACCCCTGGACGCACTCCAGGTATGTGACACAGCATCGAACCGACAGCAGAAAGTAAGAGATCATGAGTAGGAGAGAGAATTAGGTAAATGGATGCTTCTAATAGAAAACTGCAGTCTTAGAAGAGAGATGAATGCGACATGTTAACTTTTGAAAAAATGAGGACCACCCCGACCAAGAGGGAAGCAGAGCATGGGTGGGGTGGAGGTTGTTGGGAGTCAAGTCCCGAACTTACAGCATCTTTTTTTTTTTTTAAGATTCTATTTTTAAGTAATCTCTACACCCAACGTGGGGCTCTAACTCACAACCCTGAGATCAAGAGTTGCATGCTCCACTGACTGGGCCAGTCGCATGCCACACGCCTTCCTCTTTATAGAGATATAATTCATATAGTATAAGACGCATCCTTTTAAAGTTTGCAATTCAGTGGTTTTCGTATATTTACAACGTTGTGCAAACATCAGTTTCTAATTCTGGAACGTTTTTATCACCCCAAAAAGAAACCCGTTAGCAGTCACTCCACATTCTCCCCAAACCCCCACCATGCCCCAAGCCCTGGCAACCACTAATCAACTTCCTGTCTCTGTGGATTTACCTCTTTTAGACATTGCATACATGGAGCATGATGTACTATGTGGTCTTTTGGACTGGCTTCTTTCCCTCCACATCATGTTTTCAAGGTTCTTCCATGTTGTAGAAATTCAAGTCCATCCATATGAGGGATCTTCGCTCCTCTTTATGGCTAAATTATGGACTTGCTTTGTAGAGAACTTGAGTGTGGGGGTATAGGAGAACAGGAAGTCTCCCTGAAAAAAGCGGTAGAGTGAAGGCTTGATGCAGGCTGTTTTCCTCTCAGCGAGGTGTCCCCCAAATGCCCACTATGAGCACTGCACCTGCCCAGCATCCTGTGAGAGACCCAAGCCCAACTGTGGGCCCCCCTGCAAACCTGGCTGTGTCTGCAATTCTGGCTTCTTGTTTCGGGGATCCCTCTGCATCAATGCCTCGTCCTGCAATTGCTTCTACAACAACAATTACTATAAGGTAAGGCCGCTGGGGTGCCCAGAGCCCCCGAGGGAGATTGTGAGTGGAACACCTGGGTTCTGGCTCCATCTGCTCCCAAGACGAGATGACTGTCCCCATGGGATAGTCCCAAGGGGCCAGCTCACAAGCAGAGGTTATGCAATATTGGAGTCATTCATTCCAAATATGGCTTTTGATGGTCATCTCTGTTCCTACAATAAATAGGTGCTGAGTACTCACTTTGGCTCAGCTAGGCTAGACTGTGCAGAACATTCCATAATCCTGTGGCCCCACGCATGAGATACTGGGCCAACCTGGTGGTCCAAGGCCCCCATCTCCATCCTGAGGAAAGCCGGGGGGGGGGGGGGGGTCCCTGCATGTACAGGGAGCCCAGATGCTGAGTAGAACTTCAGGAGTGTTCAAGGCAGAACACAGCATTCCAGAATCTTCTTCCAAAGGAGCTTGCATATCCTGTCAAAACAGAGGAGTTACTGTTTTGTCTCCCCTAATTGGTGGCCCCCCTGGGAAGGTTCCACGTGAGCGCAGGCTCTGAGCCAGCGCTGTCCAGAAGAAATAGCACACAAGCCTCATGCTTTATTTCACATTTCCTAATAGCCACATTTTTAAAAAGTAAAAAGAAACAGGTTAAATTAATTCCAGTAATGTACTCAATCTCAAATATTCTCATTTCAACATGTAACTAATAATTATTAATGAGATCATTTATATTCCTTCCCCCCTCCATACTAATTCTTCAAAATCCAGTGTGTATGTTATACTTACGGCATAGCTCAATTTGAGCCAGCCACGTTTCAAGAGCTCGATGGCCACATGTGGCTGGTAGCCACTGTATTGGACAGAGCCTTTAAATCTGGGCTCCAGCAGGGGCACCTGCATGGCTCAGTCAGTTAAGCGTCTGACTTTGGTTCAGGTCATGATCTCACGGTTCTTGGGTTTGAGCCCTGCGTCTGGCTCTGTGCTGACAGCTCAGAGCCTGCATTCTGTCTCTGTCTCTCTCAAAAGTACATAAACATTTTAAAAAAAAGATTTTTTTTTTTTTAAATCTGGGCTCCAGCATTCACTTGCTGGGTGACCTTGGGCAAGTGTCTTTATCTCTTCAGATTTGTGTCTGTGTCTACGAAATGTGTACACAATAATTTCTACCTACCTCATAAGGCTGTTGTGAAGCTGAAATTAGGTCTGAACACAGGCCAAGTACTTAATAAATGTTACTATTATTAGCTAATTATGGTAAATATCATACACAACCTATTATGAGTGCATTAAGCCAGGGGCATCTGGCTGGCCCAGCTGGTAGAGTGTGTGACTCTTGATCCCAGGGTTGTGAGTTCAAGCCCATGTTGGGCGTGGACCCTACTTAAAAAAAAAAAAGTGCATTAAGCTCTTCACTAGTGCCCAGTGGCTTGTCTCAGCTTCAGGTGTTCTTCCCCATGGATCATCTGAGTTCCTATCTGCCTCTTTGAGGACCACTTTCTCCCCTTCCTCCCTTTAACTAGTCTCCTGGGTGTCCCTGTGTCAGTGTTAGGATTAGTTTCAGCCTCAGAAAGATCTATCACAACCATTAGCATTAAGCATTTCTTGCCTGCCCCTGGAGTCGTGTATGCATTTCTTATACATTCATTTATGCATTCAAGGAACATTTCTTGAGTCCTTTCCACCCTCCTGGAATTGGGGCCATCCCAAACAGGGCATGGTCCTTGCTCTCCTAATGCTCTTAGATTCCGCGGGATACATTGGATCTTGGTTCACTATGGCACAGCATAGGTTTCTTTTTCTTTATTGTTTATTTATTGTGTGTGGGGGGGGGGGCAGGGGCAGAGAGAGAAGGAGAGAGAATCTCAAGCAGGCTCCCCACTGTCAGCAAAGAGACCAATACGGGGCTTGGACTCACAAACCATAAGGTCATGACCTGAGCCGAAACTAGGAGTCGGAAGCTTAACTGACTGAGTCATCCAGGCGCCCCAACAGCAAAGGTTTCTTGGATGAGAGCTCCTGCCAAGCACTGTGCGATGTGTTGCGGCTCTGATAGTGAGTAAAGAGCCATGGTCCCTCACAGAGTGCTTGCAATCAAACAATCACAGGAATTAATACGAAAGTACAGTTGTGGTAAGTCCTGGGAAGGAAGGGTACCCAAAGCGGTGAGGGTGACCTCGTCAGGGAGTCTGAGAAGTCTTCCTGAGAAAGTAGTGACCCTTGAGCTGGTTACATAAAAATGATTTAGAAAGGAGGGGGAAGAGCATTCCAGGACAAGAGGGAAGCACGTGCAAATGTCCTGTGGTGAGCAGGGCTATCTGGCAGGGCCGTGGGAAGAGGAAGATTATGCGCCAAGTGAGGTCTGCAGGTGTGGTGGTGAAGGGGGAAGGGTCCCCAGAGCTATAGTGTCTAACTCCGGACCCCCTGCTCCCAGCCTGGGGCAGAGTGGTTCAGCTCGAACTGCACAGAACGTTGCCGCTGCAGGCCTGGCAGTCGGATGGAGTGCCAGATCTCTCAGTGTGGGACTCACACAGTGTGCCAGCTGAAGAACGGCCACTACGGATGCCAGCCCTATGGTGAGCCCTTCCCTGCACGCTACCCCGCCAGCCAGCTGGTCAGAGTGGGTATGACACCAGGGTCCCTTGACCAGAGGAGCCGGGGCACGCCACCGGGTGGGTGAGGTGCTGCTTGGAGCAGTGGCAGCAGCCCGCTGCCTGTGCCCCCCACCCTCCTCCTCCCCAGCAGGCACCGCCACCTGCACCGTCTACGGAGACCCGCACTATCTCACCTTTGATGGAAGACACTTCAACTTCATGGGCAAATGCACCTACGTCTTGGCCCAACCTTGTGGCAACTCGACAGGTATGGCCCTGGAGATGCCTGGGCCAGGGGTCCAAGTTCAGAACAGCTGGGAACAGCGGGCGGCAGGAAAGGGCTGGGGAGCCGATGGGAGGAGCAAGATGGGAACAATGTCTTGGGTGACGTAAGAGTGGACACGTCCACCCCAGAAGCAGGACTTACTCAGGATGCCCTTTAAGAGAATGCCTCTTTAGGAGTTGTCTCCCTGGCCAGCTTTTACTGAAGGCCTACCTGGAATAATGGCAATGAAGGGACGAGAGAGCTATTACGAATGCCCTGCCCCAGAGGGTGCCCTGGCCCACTGAGGGGGCACAGAGTCTCAGCACAGTACAGGCTATTCTGGAAGAAGGCAGACAGTCACGCCCCACTCTTTGTGGTCCTTTAGCCCCGCAGTGCCAGGTGTGGGCGCCACCCTCAGTGGACGCTCAGACATGCTTGTTGAATGGGCCCCTGGGTGCTCTTCACCCCTCTCCCCACCCAGAGCCATTCTTCAGGGTAGCGGCAAAGAATGAAGATCGAGGACAGGAAGGCATGTCCTGCCTGAGCAAAGTCTACGTGACCCTGCATGAGATCACCATCACCCTGCTCAGGGACAGGCGCACGCTGGTGAGTCTGGTTTTCTGTTCAGTCCTGCCAATGCTTCCAGACCTTGGCTGTAGCCTGTCCTGTGGGCCGCGGTGTTCCAGCCAGCTCCTGCCACCTCCAGACCTCTCAGGGACGGGTTCCAGAGCATTCTGTGTGCTACTGAGGATTGCCGTGGATGCTGCCGTGCCTTCCAGCGTGGATGTGGGAATCTGTGGGGCGGCGGGGGGTGGTTCTCCTTGACTTTCCATCTGTCTCTGGGTGGGGCGTTCTCCTTGACTTTCTGTCTGTCTCCTGGGGTGGGGGTGGGGGTGGGGGTTCTCCTTGACTTTCCGTCTGTCTCCTGGTCTCCTCCCTTGCCCCGCCTTCCAGGTTGGGGGGAAGCAAGTCTCTCTCCCAGCAGTACCTTCTAAAGGAATCTTCCTGGCTTCAAGTGGGCGGTTTGTGGAGCTGCAGACGGCGTTTGGTTTGCGGGTGAGATGGGATGGCAACCAGCAGCTGTATATAAGTGTGCCCAGGTGAGGGGTGCCCTTCGGTGCCGCTGCCACTCCCCCGACCTGCTCTGTCCCCTCCCCCTCCCAGGACCTTGCCCTCCTCCTCCCCCTCCCATCCAGGCACTCATTTTCAATCTTTGGGTGGGAAGCATCTAGTTCCCGCCTCCCTTTGGATGAGGAGACAGGAGAAATTGGTTTCTGGGCAGAATGATAATAGCAGGATATACACATGATGCTTTGGGAATGTCCTAGAACGAGTGGCTAATGGGTCTTGGGAGCTTCCTGAAGAGTGGTCACTTGACTCCAGTCTCAAGAAAGGGTGGTTCCCAGGACGGACAAACAAGGGAAAGAATGTCTTTGCAGATAGCAAACGGCAAATGCATGGAAAACCGGGAATGTGGGAATATTGTAGTGGTGTGGTTTGAAATGCTGGGGTTTGGAGTCGACAATGAAAAAGAATTTTTTAAAAACATTTTTTAAATGTTTATTTATTTTTGAGAGAGAGAGAGAGAGCACGAGCAGGGAGGGGCAGAGACAGAGAAGGAGACACAGAATGTGAAGCAGTCTCCAGGCTCTGAGCTGTCAGCCCAGAGCCCGATGCGGGGCTTGAACTCATGAACCGAGAGATCATGACCTGAGCAAAGTCAGACACTTAACCGGCTGAGCCACCCAGGCAACCCAAAAAGTAGTTTTATTAAAGCACAGGGAAAGGACCCATGGGCAGAGAGAGCTGCACTGGGATTGAGGGGTGCCTGATTATAGACTTGGGAATTGGGGAAGTAAAGATAAGCAGAAGCTTCCAAAGGAGACTCACAGGATCCCAGAGGTCTAGCTGTTGCCAAGCTACGGTTGTCCTTCCCTCTAACAGAGTATTAATATTAAGACAGATGGAGTTCCTGGAGGAACATCTTACTCTGCCTGTCTCAAGTATTTGTTGGGGCACCTGGGTGGCTCAGTCGGTTAAGTGTCCAACTTCAGCTCCGGTCATGATCTCACGGTTCATGGGTTTGAGCCCCACGTTGGACTCTCTGCTATCAGCACAGAGCCTGCTTCGGATCCTCTGTCCCCCTCTCTCTGCCTCTCCCCCCGCTTGCTTGCGTGCACTCCTGCTTTCTCTCTCTCTCTCAAAAATAAATAAACATAAAAAAAAGAATTTGTCAAAGGGCTGTAGGTTGTAAGGAAGTGTAATTTTATCTACATTTCTTTTTGCCTTTGGTTCCCACATTTGTAGGGCCAGCAAGAAGATGGGGCATGAGTGGAGTAGTGAGGATGGCTGGGGGGGAAGGTCTGTGAGGTCCTTGTGCGCAGGGTGCCTGGCACAGGCTCTTGTTTGCAACGTGCGTCTGTTAGTCCTCCGATGTGTCCTGCCCGAGGCCCACAGCTCTGCCCTTCCCTCTGCGTGGTCCCTCCAGGGACTGGAGCCCCTTCTCTCCATTGACGCCTCCTCCTCTCCTCCCACCCCCAGCACCTACTCTAGCAAACTCTGTGGCTTCTGTGGCAACTATGACGGGGACGGTAGCAATGACAACCAGAAGCCCGACGGCAGCCCAGCGCTGGACGATGAGGAGCTGGGCAACAGCTGGCAGACGGCAGAGGACGAGGACAAGGAGTGAGGACGTGGCCACCCCTGCCTCTGCCCTTCTGAGAACCGTGCACCCTGACCGACATCACCCCTTTTCTTCCTTCTCCTCTCCCGCCTGCAACCCCCCCGCCCCCGCCACTTCTGTCATTCTTCTCCCTGCTCCCGATCCGGCCAAGTTCACGAACACCTCACCACCGCGCTTGCCCCCACGCTGTCAGTCGTCCTCAGGGGATGCCAAGCAGCCTCTGTTCCGGTTTGCTCGGTTCCAGGTTTTCCCACCTCCTCCCGGGCTTGGGGTTCAGCAGCTGTCCACTAGGGGCCGCCGAGAGCCGCGAGACTGCTGGGGTAGGGGCGGGGTGGAGACGAGCCTTCAGGGCCTGTTGTGGGGGGTGTCTCTTCCAGGTGCCAGAAGAACCCGACAGTTCCTCCCTCGTGCAAGTCAGGCTTGCAGAACAGTCTGTCGGGACTACAGTTCTGTGGACGGCTCTTGGACACCCGCGGAGCCTTTGAGTATGAAGGGAGCCGATTAGGGCCACGGGAGGCAGGGTGGTCACTGAGCACCTGGCTCATTCCTCTGACCCAGCCTCTCTCCTTAGGGCATGTCTGCCTCACCTCAAGGCCTCCTCGTTCTTCAAGAGCTGCACGTTTGACATGTGTAAATTCCAGGGGCTGCAGCCAGTGCTGTGTGCCCATATGGCAGCCTTGACTGAGATCTGCCAGGATGCTGGCTATGCCGTGAAGCCTTGGAGGGGACCCCAATTCTGCCGTGAGTTGTGCCCCGCAGCAGGGCCCCTTCCTTCACCCACGGATGCGAGCAGAGGGTGGGCATCTGAGTGTTGGCACAGGCGTGGGGGACCCCTGGCTGAACCCCTCTGATTCCACACGTGCACAGGGAAATCTGCAGGCAGAAATAGCCATGGAGAAAAATCACAGTCCCTTGCAGACTCAGAAAGCGCCCCCGGCCGCCTGAGGCTATGCGGGGCAATGCTTGCAGGTGTATTTGCACGGCCTCGGTGTCCTCACGGCCTCTGGGGAGCCTGCTTAGGTGGCGGTGCCCTTGATCGAGCCCTCATGGGCTTTTTCTTCTGCCCTGTAGACAAGTGCATGTCTACACAGCAGCAGTGCTGAGACGTTTGGATCTGTCTGCTCCCCCAGATCTTTCTGCTCCCCCAGACCTGCCTCTTAGTAGCTCCCAGCAGGCCACTTTCTGGGCCCAGAGTGGAAGCCGAGCTCCTTGGTCACCCTTCTCCGGGTCACCCTCTGCTTCTCAGGATTGGGCAGAAGCCTCTAGCTGTGGGCCCTCTGAACGCTGGGCTTTGAACCCACCTTCGTTCCCTTTTCCCTGCCCTGCCCTGTGCCCTTCTCACCTCTGCCTCTCCCTCCTCCAGCAATGACCTGCCCGCCCAACAGCACGTACACGCTGTGTGCCAGGGTGTGCCCCGCCACCTGCCATTCTGGGTTCTCTGGCATGGCCTGCCAGAACCGGTGTGTGGAGGGCTGTGAGTGCAACCCGGGCTTCGTCCTCAGCGGTCTCCAGTGTGTCCCCCACTCCCAGTGTGGGTGCCTCGAGCCCACACTGGGCTACTTCAAGGTGAGCCTCTGGGCCCCCCACCCCCATGTGCACATTTGAAGCCAGACCCTCATCTCTGGTGTTTCTCTCTTCCTCCTTTGCCTTTCCCTTGCCCTGTCCCTGAGAACGACACTGGCGTCCATCACAGCCCTCTGCCCAGCTCTGGGTCGGCCTACTGAATACCCTGTCTGTGCCTTGCTCTCCCCTCAATTTTACTTTCTCTGTAGTCCCTCTATCTCTGCTCTGCCCGCACCCCACCACCTGTGTCTGTTGGAATCCTTCACCTCCTCTGAGGCTCTGTTCAAATGCTGCCTCCTTGAAGCCTTCCTGATAAGCAAAGTCAGAAGACATTCCTCTAAACTTCCTGAGCCCGTGCTTATTGTCCGTGTTGATGGCAGGAAACTCTCATTGGGCCCCCTGATTGTCTTCTTTAGGTGCATATCCTGCTGGAACAGTTGATCCATTAATTTACTTGTTTACTGCCCCCCCTCCCTACCCCCCCCATCGTGAGCTGTTAGGGCAGGAACATCGTCCACCCAGTTCATTCCTGAATCCCTAACACCTAGCACAAACAGATATCTGTTGAAAAAGTGAAGGAACAAAGAAGTGAATGGCTGAGTAAGTGAGCCAATGCCAGGCTTGCAGCGAAGCCTGGAGCTTCGGGATGACAGGAATGGTCCCAGGGAGCAACCCACTGATCTGAGTAACAGACCTGGGAATGACCTCTTTCCTTTCTTCTTTCCATCCCCCAGGTAGGGGAGCGGTGGTTCAAGCCAGGCTGCAGACAGCTCTGTACCTGCGAGAGCAACAATAAAATTCGCTGCACGCGGTGGAGGTGTCAGGCCCAGGAGGTCTGTCGTCAGCAGGATGGCATCTATGGCTGCCATGCCCTAGGTGAGCAGACCGGTGGAAGGTGAGGGGGGGGGGGGAGCTGCCCGCGTGACCTTGGGCGAGGGCATGGCTCTGCCCTAAAACAGTCACCCCAGAGAGCCGGAGTCTAACGGGGGACTGGAAGGCAGTTGGCCCGAGCCTGAGCAGCCTCTGCGTGGACCCGGTGAGGTTGGGGCAGTCCCTATGCTTGACTTCTCTAGGCCGAGCCAACCACACGGATGAGCCAGGGATGAGCCAAGGGTCCCATTCCAATGTGGACTCGCCCAGAGAGCAGCTCAGGGTCAGGGCACCTCTGAATTCCATCTCCTTCACCCCAGGGGCCGCCACCTGCACCGTCTCAGGGGACCCCCACTACCTGACGTTCGACGGAGCCTTGCACCACTTCATGGGCACCTGCAGCTACATCCTGACCAGGCCTTGCCAGTCTAGGTCCCTAGAGAACTACTTCATCGTGAGCGCCACCAATGAGTTTCGCAGTGGGAACTTGGAGGCCTCTTATGTCAGATCCGTTCACCTGCACATCTTCAACCTGAGAATCTCGCTCATCAAAGGCCACAAGGTCATGGTGCGTGCCTCCGCCCGCCTCCCCTGGCCCCTGCACCACCAGCATCTCTTCTCTGCACCCTCCTTGCCCACAGGCCCACCTGTCTGGCTTCTAGAGCCCCTGGGGGAAGCCCACAGCAGATCCAGCCCCCAATTCCGCAGACACATCGCCATCGCTGTCTGCCGCCTCGTCCTGGGCCCGTTGTCCTTGTCCCAAGGGCTTCTCCCTACTGCGTCCTCCCTGCCTCTGTAGCTGAATGGTCGCCGAGTGGCCCTGCCTGTGTGGCCTGCGCAAGGCCGGGTGAGCATAAGGCCTAGCGGTTCCTTTATCCTCCTCTACACGGACTTTGGGCTTCAAATTCGCTACGATGGGAAGCATCTGGCCGAAGTGACAGTGCCCTCCTCCTATGCTGGCCGGCTCTGCGGGCTGTGTGGTGAGTTCCCTGGGCATCTGCGGGCAAAGTAGGGACAATGGGCCAGAGTTTGTCCCAGACCGGCTCATCCACAGATTTCAGTAGGTGTCCTGAGGGCCTGTCTGCTTGTGTGTGCGAGTAGGTGTTAAAAGGCCAAAGGGAAAGAGAAAGAAAGATGAACCGTGGTCTGTTGAGTGAAGAGCAAGCTGTCTCTTCTAAGAGGAAGGTGGTGGTCCTGGGAGAGGGTCTATGGCTCTAACTGGACCCTCCTCCAGGCAACTACAACAACAATAGCCTGGATGACAATCTGCTCCTGGACAAAAGGCCTGTGGCCAGCTCGGATGGCCTGGGCGTCGCCTGGAAGTTCCCTGATTACTCTGAAACAGGGTGAGCTGGGAATGCGGGGAGCCAGAGCTGGGGAGCAGCCTCAGCGGGCAGCCTGGGGGGTCCTCTGTGCGTCCCTGATCTCTCCGGAGATGAACTGACCCAAGGTTGTTGTCCCCCGCCGCCCCGCTTGCCTTCTGCACTTACTCATCCGTCTCTTTGGAGAGCCCCCTTGGGAATCCCATCCTGAGTGCCAAACGCTTTCCTTCCTGTTGCATCTTCTGACCTTGTTGCTTGAGGGACCACTTTGTTCTCTTCTTATTCCCCTCCCATTTTCCCTCACCACTGTCGCTTCAGTTTTGGGGAAGCTTCCTCCAATCCTAAATTCCTGTCCCTTCCCCTCTCCTTGTTCAGCTGCTTTGCTAAGAGTCCGAAGCCCTCCAGATGCCAGGAGAACAGAGGGGCAAACAGCTGGGAAAAGAACTGTGATGTCTTAATGGACCCTCAGGGTAAGCCACATCCCTTGGTGGCCGCAGCGCTCTCCTCCCCTGGCCAGAGACAGAGGAGGGGGACTGGTCAGGCAGAGAGGAAGGATGAGACAGGAAATAGAAAGTCGGAGGGAAGGCAAGCGGAAGGTAAGGCAGAGGCAGTGTTCACCTCGGGAGCTCTGATGGACCTTTTTTCTTTGCACCTCAGACAGTACTTTCTCAATAATGACGGGTTTTGATTGAAATGGATGTTGAATGCACTCCAGGGCAGCCGCGTGGTTCTTTCCCCTTCCAAGCTGACTCTCTGCCCTCACACCTACATCGTTTCATCTTCCAGGACCCTTCTCTCAGTGCCACGGGGTGGTGCCTCCCCAGTCCAGCTTCGCCAGCTGTGTGTATGGCCAGTGTGGGACCAAGGGGGACACCCTGACCCTGTGCCGCTCCCTGCAGGCCTATGCATCCCTGTGCGCGCATGCCGGCCGGGCCCCTTCCTGGCGGAATGGCACCTTCTGCCGTAAGTGACCCGACCACCTGCTCCCGAAGCCCGGAGGAGGCTGCCAGAACCCCTGTCTCTCTTCCTGTCCTTAAAGTCTGCTCCTCTGCTCTTCTGTCACAGCCCACCCCTCAGCCCCATGTGGAACCCCCATCCTGTCCCAGCCTTCCAGTCTCTCCGAACCCAACCCCCACCCTCAACTTGTCTCCCCACTCTGGGAGCCTCCTCCATCTGACTCTCTCTTCACCAAGACGGTTTACCCTCATTTGGTTACTGCCTCCTTCCCCTCTGACCTGGGCCAGCTCTGTTCCCTTTCTTCCTTCCTCTCTTTTCAGGGAACTCTTTTTTTTTTTTTTTTTTTTTTTTTTAAATTGTGGTAAAATATACATAACATAAAATTTCCCATCTTAATGACTTAAAACTTTTTTTAATGTTTATTCATTTTTTAATTAAATTTTTAAAAAAAATTATTTTTGAGAGAAAGACAGAACGTGAGGAGAGGGGCAGAGAGAGAGGGAGACACAGAATCCGAAGCAGGCTCCAGGCTCCGAGCTGTCAGCACAGAGCCCGACACGGGGCTCAAACTCACGAACCCTGAGATCATGACCCAATCCGAAGTCAGACTGTTAACCGACTGAGCCACCCAGGTGCCCCCAGAATGTCTTTTTAAAGACTGAATAAGGGGCGCCTGGGTGGCTCAGTCAGTTAAGCGTCCGACTTCAGCTCAGGTCACGATCTCACGGTCCGTGAGTTCGAGCCCCGTGTCAGGCTCTGGGCTGATGGCTCAGAGCCTGGAGCCTGCTTCCAATTCTGTATCTCCCTCTCTCTCTGCCCCTCCCCTGTTCATGCTCTGTCTCTCTCTGTCTCAAAAATAAATAAACGTTACAAAAAAATTAAAAAAAAAAAAGACTGAATAATAATCCACTGTATGGATAGATCTCATTGTGTTCATCCATTCATCTGATGAACATTCTCTGGGAGCTCTCGATGCCCCGAGCTCAGGGTGCTGGAAATCACTGCCTTTCCTGACACTGGTTTCTTCTTAGCTCTGAAGTGCCCGTCCAGCAGCAGCTACAGCCCCTGTGCCAACCCCTGCCCAGCCACCTGCCTCAGCCTGACGGCCCCCAGAGACTGCCCAGCAGCACTGCCCTGTACGGAGGGCTGTGAGTGCCAGAAAGGTCACATCCTGAGTGGAACCTCCTGTGTGCCCCTCAGCCAGTGCGGCTGCGTCGACCAGGAGGGCTACTACCACCCGGTGAGAAGCCGGACCGCAGCGCCACATGTTTGGGGAGCAGGAGGCCTCAGAGCCTGTGAAGGGATAAGGCGGCAGGGCCAGTGCTAGGGGCTGAGCAGCAAGCCCAGAAGCCCGAAGGCTGAGAAAGTCTGGGGATGGAGGCAAGCAGCCAAGGGGAGCGAGCCTGAGGGGGCGCCCGGGGTAGAGGGTTCGGTCCAACCCTGGCTTCCAAACCTCCATGGGCTCTGCTGACGCCCACATCCCACAGGTCGGGGAGAGATGGTACGCGGACCACACCTGTTCCAGGCTCTGCACCTGCTCCACTCGCAACGCCATCTCCTGCCAGCAGGCCGCCTGCAAGCCTGGCCAGATGTGCTGGCCCCTGGATGGGCTGCTACGCTGCCGGGCTTCAGGTAGAAGGCCCTTGAGCACACAGGAGGACCCCGGTGTCACTGAGACTGCTGTCCCCAACTCCTCCTCACCCTCTCCCATCACCTGTAGCTCTTGGGCTCCTATGTCCGGGGTCCCAAAGAACTTCTGACTGGGAATGATGACCCCTGTGCCGTTGGAAAGGGTTCCTCGTGTTCACTCATGGCTGTCCCGGCCGTGAACTTAGATGGGACATTGTGAGTCCCATTATGATGCCACATTCTCTGGCAGAATAGCGCCCCTTCCACCCCCAAGCCTCATCCTAGCCTGGCCACCGAGCCTTTATTTCTCTTCTCCCCTCCCTGTGGGGCCTCCTCCACCTTCAGCTCTCCTCACAGATGGGGGAGCACTTGTTCTTGGAGAGGCTGGACCACTCCTCAGCAACCCGTCTCTCTCTGCCAGGTATGGGAGTGTGCCGTATCTCAAACCAGTCTCAGTACCTGAGCTTCGATGGCACTTACCACACCATCAGGGACACCTGCACTGGTATCCTGGTGAAAGTGTGCCACCCCACCACGGACCTGCCTTTCTTCAAGATCAGCGTCAAGTATGGGAAGAAGAGAGGCCAATCCGCTGTTTCCTACCTCCACCAGGTCAACGTTGACTTCTTTAATACCCTCATTACCTTGATAAAGGACCACCGTGTGCTGGTGAGCTGGGTGGTGTGGGGGGGAAGGGAGGAGGCCAGCTCTGGGGAGGGGGCTCAGGTCCCTCTTCCCACTCACCTGCCCTGCCCTCCTCTGTAGATCAACGGCACACAGGTCACCTTTCCCTTCGCCACCGAGATCCGAGGGCTCAGAATCAGCACTGTTGGCAACAACACCGTACTCTATTTTAACACCGGGGTCCAGGTCAAGTTTGACGGCAAAGATTTCTTTGAGGTCCAGCTCCCTGCAGCCTATTACCAAAAGGTGGGGGAATCCCCTGGCTCTTCTCTAGGGGAGTCTGTCTCAAGAGGGCAGAGCCCTCTCCAGACCTAACTGGTCACTCCCCAGAATGGAGGAGGGCTGGGAGTGCGCCTGTTTCTTAGGAGTGGAAATGCGGGCCCATGCCATATGAAAAAGTCTCCTTTTTCTCTTTCTTTCTTTCTTTCTTTCTTTCTTTCCTTTCTTTCCTTTCTTTCCTTCTTTCCTTCTTTCTGAGAAAGAAGGAAAGAAAGCAAGTGAGAGCAGGAGGGGGCTGGGGGCAGAGAGAGAGGCAGACAGAGGATCTGAAGCGGGCTCTGCCCTGGAAGCAGTGAGCCCAATGCGGGGCTCGAACCCACAAACCATGAGAGCATGACCTGAGCCAAAGTTGGACGCTTAACTGAGCCATCCAGGCACCCCAAAAAAGCCTCTTTTGCTTCCCTGGTGCCCAGAACCCTTTTGCCCACCCAGGTCTGTGGCTTGTGCGGAAACTTCAATGGTGAGGAAGAGGATGAGCTCATGATGCCCAATGATGAATTAGCCCAGAATGACGCTGAATTTGTGGAGAGTTGGCAAGATAAGGAGTCTCACCCAAAGTAATTGTCCCCAAAGCCTCTAGCCTTTCATAGGAACAGGAGTTGGGATCCCGGACTGTGTAGCGTGCCAGGGATAGGAAGACTGGAGTGTTCCTGTATGTGTGCAACTTGACGGGGGATGGCTTCTGGGTCCCCGGAACCTATCTGGGGACACATGAGCCTTCCTTTCTTCGCTTCAGAGTGTGGGCAGGGACTGAGGCTTCCGGAAGGTAGCCGGAGCTTGGACCAGCTTCCTGGTGAAGACAAGACAAGGGGGTCTTCTGAGTCACTTGGGAGGGCCAAGCCATTTTCATAGGTGGGACAGTGGCTGTCCCTGTGATGACCCTTTTCTCCTCTGCAGTTGCCAAAAAGAGAGCCAGGAGACCCAAGCAATACAGCTGGAGAATCTAAATATAGGCTGCAGGAGAGATGACCTAGTGAGAGCCCAGGAACAATGCCAGGCAGCCTTTCAGACTCCGGCCTGGACTGAGTGTGCCACCTACGTGTTCCTCAAGCCCTTCCTGCTCAAGTGTATCCACAACCTCTGTCAGTTTGGAGGCCGACGCCATGCCCTCTGTGGATCTCTGGAAAACTTCGCAGCCGCCTGCCGGGCCCGGGGGCTCCAGCCCCCAATCTGGAGAAACAGCAGTTTCTGCCGTGAGTGTCCCCTACGGTCACCCCGGAGCACTCCCACACCTCCTTTCCATCTGCATGTCCCTTAAAGCTCCCTGTCTTCCTTTTGGGCCGTGCCCGACCTGCATCTGACCTCATTGTTCAGCTGTGGCTCCTTTGCAACAAGGTCTTAGCCAATGCCCCTATGACGGGGACAGCACACACGGACCTTGCTTTTCCACACCCCTCCTTTCCTTTATCCACACCGCTCCCTGAACCTGGAAAGTTCCAGGTTTTAACACCGGGGTCCAGGTCAAATTTGACGGCAAAGATTCTTCTCGCCTCCTGGCAGACTCCTAGGCATCCTTCTGTAGTTCCTAACATTATTTTCTTCAAATTAGAATTCACATACCATAATAGTCACCACTTTAAAAATACAATTCATTGTTTTCTAGGATATTTACAAGCTCTGCAACCATCATCACTATATAATTCCAAAACCTTTTAAACTTTAAGACAGTGGTTAGTGTGTTTTTAGGATGTGACGCATTCACATGGTTCAGAAACTTTTAATGCATTAAAAGATTGCCTGGGGCATCTGGGTAGCTCAGCCAGAAGTGCCTGCGGCTCTTGATGTCAGGTCATGAGTTCAAGCCCCATGTTCGGGGTGTGGAAATTACTAAAAGAATAAAAAAAAAAAAAAAGATTGCCAGTGAAGAGTCTCCCTCCCCCCTGACCCCGGGTCACAGCCTGACCTTATCAGCATCCAAGTATTTTTCCAAAGATCTTTTACTTATGCCCATAGAAACAAACGCAAATTAATTTTCCTTATTTTTAAAATTTTTATTTGTTTTAAAAATAGCATACAAGATCCAGTAGATTGCATTTTTTTTAACTTTATTTTTTATTTTTTAAAATTTATATCCAAGTTAGGTAGCATATAGTGAAGCAATGATTTCAGGAGTAGATTCCTTAGTGCCCCTTACCCATTTAGCCCCCCCCCCCCACTCCCTCCAGCAACCCTCAGTTTGTTCTCCATTTTTATGAGTCTCTTCTGTTTTGTCCCCCTCCCTGTTTTTATATTATTTTTATTTCCCTTCCCTTATGTTCATCTGTTTTGTCTCTTAAAGCCCTCATATGAGTGAAGTTATATGATTTTTGTCTTTCTCTGACTGACTGATTTCACTTAGCATAATATCCTCCAGTTCCATCCGCGTAGTTGCAAATGGCAAGATTTCATTCTTTTT
The DNA here is from genome assembly GCF_046562875.1 of Panthera onca. Lineage (NCBI taxonomy): Eukaryota > Metazoa > Chordata > Mammalia > Carnivora > Felidae > Panthera > Panthera onca. The sequence goes on from NC_138354.1 coordinate 7,795,199, forward strand.
GATGGCCGAGTAATACTCCATTGTATATATAGACCACATTTGTCTTTTTTTTTTTAACGTTTATTCATTTTTGAGACAGAGAGAGACAGAACATGAACGGGGGAGGGGCAGAGAGAGAGGGAGACACAGAATCGGAAGCAGGCTCCAGACTCTGAGCCATCAGCCCAGAGCCCGACGCGGGGCTCGAACTCACAGACTGCGAGATCGTGATCTGAGCTGAAGTCGGTCGCCCAACCTACTGAGCCACCCAGGCGCCCCTAGACCACATTTTCTTTATGCATTCATCCATTGATGGACATTTGGGCTCTTTCCATATTTTGGCTATTGTTGATAGTGCTGCTATAAACATGGGGGTGCATGTGTCCCTTCGAAACAGCCGGTAGATTGCATTTTATCTTTCTTGCTTGATAATCTAGCTTGGAGATCCTTTCACATCAGATCAGCTAAGGAGTGCCCTCATTCTCTTTTGCAGCTCTGTGATATCCCATGATTACATCATAATTCATTTGTCATAATTTTTATCTGTTTATTTGTTCAGAGAGCATTGCGCAAGTTGGGGAGAGGGGCAGAGGGAGAGAGAGAATCTTTTTATTTATTTATTAAAAAATGTTTTTAATGTTTTTATTTATTTTTGAGACAGAGAGAGACAGAGCATGAGCAGGGGAGGGGCAGAGAGAGAGGGAGACACAGAATCGGAAGCAAGCTCCAGGCTCTGAGCTGTCAGCACTGAGCCCAACGTGGGGCTCAAACTCACAGACTGTGAGATCATGACTTGAAGTCGGACACTTAACTGATTGAGCCACCCAGGCGCCCCAGGAGAGAGAGAATCTTAAGTAGACTCCCCACTGCTCAATCCCACGACCCTGGGATCATGACCTGAGCCGAAATCAAGAGTTAGACTCTCAAATGACTGAGCCAGCCAGGAGCCTCTGTCATAATTTTTTTAAATGTTTATTTATTTTTGAAAGAGAGAGAGGGAGAGAGAGAGAGAGAGAGAACATGAGTGGGGGAAGGACAGAGAGAGAGGGAGGGAGAGAATCCCAAGTAGGCTCCACACCGTCAGTGCAGAGCCCGCCACGGGGCTCAAACCCACGAACTGTGAGATCATGACCCGAGCTGAAGTCAAGAGCCGGACGCCTAACTGACTGAGCACCGTCCCCCCGCCCCCCCCCCCCCCCCCCCCGCCCAGGCGCCCTGTGTCATATATTTTTTTTAAGATTTTATTTTCAAGTCATCTCTACACCCAATGTGGGGCTCGAACTCAAAACCCTGAGATCAAGAGTTGCCTGCTCCACAGACAGAGCCCGCCAGGCGCCCCTTGTTTGTCCTACTTTACTTAACTAGTCTCCTGTTGGCAGACTTTCCCGTTGTCTCCAATTGTTACTGCAGACAGCGCTGCAGTTATGATTTTGTATGTACGCGTCTGTCCGTAGGATAAACTGCTGGGGGTGGAATGCTGGATGAAGGACTGTGTGCATTCGTTCTTCTGAGGAATGCTGCCAGTTGGCTTTCCACAGCGGGTGAGGAGTTTACGTTCCTACCAGCAACACGGGAGAGTGCCCGATTCCCCACAGCCTCGCCAACACAGAGCATTGTCACACTTTCGGACCTTTGCCAATCTGATACGTGAAAAATACAAAGAGTCTTAATTTGCATTTTTCCTATGAGTGAGGTTATGCATTCTTCCACGTGTTTGGGAGTTGTTTGAATTTCCTTTGCTGAGAACTCTGTCTTCATATCCCTTCACCATTTTTTTTTCCACTGGCTCGTTGGCTTTTGTCAAACTATCTTATGGAGGTCCTTTATCTATCACAGAGAGTAAGTAGCCCTTTATTAGTGCTATGAGTTACAAACATTTTTCCAGTTCTTTTTTTTTTTTTCTTTGACTTTTTTTGTCAGGCAAATAAAAGAGATACATGTATGTGGGGTAGCATATGGTAGTCTTTGTTCTGTGGCTTCTGCATTTGGAGCCATAGTTACAAATGCCTTACAGCTCCAGAGTTAAAAAAGAATTTGCTCATGGGCACCTGGGTGGCTCAGTCAGTTAAGCGACTGACTTTGGCTCAGGTCATGATCCCAAAGTTTTTGTGGGTTCGAGCCTCCCATCGGGCTCTGTGCTGATCATGGGAGCTTGATAGGGATTCTCCCCTCTGTCCCTCTTCCCCTCCCCTGCTTATGCTCTCCTTCTCTCTCTCAAAACAAATAAACTTAAAAAAATTCATTAAAAAAAAATTTGCTCATGTTTTGCTTCAGCATTTAAAGTTTATTTATTTTGAGAGAGAGAGGGAAAGTGCAAGCAGGGAAGGGACAGAGAGAGGGAGAGACAGAATCGCAATCAGGCTCCACACTGTCAGTCAGAGCCCGACCCGGGGCTCGAACCCACGAACCATGAGATCATGACCTGAGTCAGGAGTGGGACGTTCAACTGACTGAACCACCCGGGTGCCCCTGCTTCAGCATTTTTATGATTTCTTTCTATTTTTTTAAGTAAGTTCTACACCCAATGTAGGGCTACCGACCAAGCCAGCCGAATGGTTTCTTTTTTTATATTACATGTTTGATCCACAGGAATTTTTATTCTGGTACACAGTACGAAATGTGAATCACATTTGTTTTTATTTTTTCCCCTAGCATCTTAAATGACCTGTCTCTTTTTCCCACTACCTGAGATGCCATGATTTATTCTATACTAAATTCCTATATGTATCTGGTCCCTATGGGGTCTTCTTTGTCCTTTCACTGCTGTGTCTTCACTTACTAGTAACCCAGTGTTGTGATCATTGAGAGTTTAAATTGTGTTTTAATTTCTGGTAGGGACATTCACTACTCACTGCTCTTTCTTTTCTTTCATTTTTTTAAGTTTTCTTGGCTTTTCTGGTTTGTTCATATCTTCCTCTCCACTTTAATACCTTCTTGCCCTATTAAAAAAAAAAAACAAAACAGGGGTGCCTGAGTGGCCCAGTTGGTTAAGCATCTGACTTGGTTTCAGCTCATGTCACGATCTCAGTTTCCTGCGTTCCCTGTGTGGGGCTCTGCGCTGACAGCACGGAACCTGCTTGGGATTCTCTCTCCCTTTCTCTCTCTGCCCCTCCCTCATCCAGGCTGTCTCTGTCTCTCTCAGAATAAATAAATGGACTTAAGACAACAACAACAATGCAAAATCACGCTGGCGTGTTCTGTTGGGGTCATGTGAAATGTATAAATTAACTTAGGGACAACTGACTCCTTTATGTTGTAGATTCTTGCTATCCGTGAACATTTCCATTTGATCACAGGTACTTTGCTTAAAGGGCTCTATTTCTCTCCTGCAGCAGAGCGAACACCTCCCTGCTCCTGTTGCACATGCACACTTGTCACACACTTACTGACCACACACATCAAAGTCGCTGGGCTGCTGGCTGACCTCTGTCTCCCACACTGAATTGGTGGAAGGGCCGTTTTTACTCCTTTCTTTCCTTGGGGCCTGGCACAGAGCCCACGCTCAATAAATGTTTCCCCCCCTCCCCCTCTCCCAGCTCTGGAATGCCCCATCCACACCCAGTATTCGTCCTGCGTTCCCTCCTGCTTACCTTCCTGCGTGGACCCATCAGGCCAGTGCAGTGACACCCAAGTCCCCACCATCTGCAAGGAGGGCTGCATTTGTCAGTCCAGCTTCGTGCTCAGTGGGAAAGAGTGTGTACCCAGGAGTCAGTGTGGCGGCTGCACAGACGACTATGGCAGCTCCTTCCCTGTGAGTGGGGACAGGAAGTAGCGGTGGGGACAACACCTGGAAGCTGGCATTTTCTCCTTTCCTGGGTCTCTTTGAGCCTGGGGACAGAACAGGGTGGTGTCCAGCCAGAGCTGGGCTGGGGTGGGGGGGTGGCTGTGGGCACGGTTTGGGTTCTGGATCTGAGGAATCCAAACAGCCGGGATGGGGCGTGGCCTTGGTTTGAATCCTATGGGTACCACTCATGAGTCAGAGGACCTCCGTGACTCAGTGTCCTCATCTGGAAGATGGGTCCAGTAGTACTTCCTGAACAACGTATGTAAGACACCAAGCACGATGCCTCTAGGAGGTGGTGCCATAACTGCCTCTGGCCTGGGCCAAGTAAGCCATTCAGACTGTGGGCCTAGGCTGGCCCTTCCCTCCTCACGCCCTGGTTCTTCCCGTGGCTTCTCTAGGAGGGTAAGACCTGGATCACCATTCGCTGCACCAGAAGGTGTGCCTGCATTTTGGGAACCGTCCACTGCCAGCAGTTCAGCTGCCCCTCTGGCTCCCATTGTGAGCCCCAATCTGACGGCACGGGCACCTGTGACGTTAACAGTAAGAGGGGCAACTGGGGAGGTGGAGCAAGAGGTGGGGCCAGAAGGGGCTCAGGCTGGGAAAGTCTGGAGAGGGAAGGGGGCCCGGCACGGGCAGGGGGTGGGCCTGCGGCCTCATCTGGGCTCTCACCTGCTCCGTGGCCTAGCCGTGGCCGCCCCTGGGATTTGCTCTATTAAGTGCAAACAGGGGACGGGACCGAGAGATCTCTCAGGTTTTGCAACGGGGGCTGGGAAAGGAAGAAGGTTGAAGGTCAAGTATCTAGGGAGCTGGGGGCTCGGAGGGAGGGTGACGAGAGACATCAGGGCCTTAGAAGGATTCCGAGCGTTGTTCTATCCGGGAAGGGTCCCTTCTGAGTGTCTGTCCTTCTTGGCAGCATCAGAACAATGCTCAGTTTACGGGGACCCCCATTACCGCACGTTCGATGGCCTCAGCTACCTCTTCCGGGGCCGCATGACTTACACTCTGATAAAGACGGTGGACGCGCTCCCCACTGGGGTGGCGCCTCTGATCGTCGAGGGGCGCAACAAAGTGTATTTGCCCTGGAGCCCCGTCTACCTGCACGAAATCATCGTGGTGATCTATGGCTACACAGTCCAGCTCCGGGCTCAACTGGGGCTCGTGGTAAGAGCCAGGCCGGGCCCGGTGGGTGTCGGGAGGCGGCCTGGGCCTTGGGAGGCCACCGAAAACAGGCGAAGCCAGGGCTCCGTGTTCTCTGGGAAGTTCCCGGCCTGGGCTGGGCTGCCTGGTTATGGAAGTCGGAATCAGTGCCACACTCCCCTCATGGGATGAGGCAGAGGAGGGCAGCGGGACTGAGCCAGAGGTTGGAGACACATAGGGAGAAAGGGAAGGAGAGAACGTGCGGCGTGAAGGTGGAGCCAGGCTGAAGTAGGACCGGGGGCGTCTGCTCTGCCAAGGAAGAGAGACGCGGGGGAGCAAACCCTACCGGGGTGTCTCCTTCCATGGAATGATGGCACGGAGATGCCGAGCAGTGCAGAGAGGCAGGGGAGAGGCAGCGGAGGGTCGGGTTGACTCCGGACCACGTGGCTCCTGTCTGTCTTCTCCAGGTCAACAACCAGAAGGTGGACATCCCCTACCAGCCCGATGACCGTCTGCGGGTTAACCTGCGAGGCCATCGCCTGTTTCTGATCACTGACTTCGAGATGCTTGTCAGCTTCGACGGAGGCAAAAATGCAGGTATCTGAGAGCGGGGATGGGAGAGCAGGATGGACGTTTCCGGGAGGGGGCCAGGAAAACCACGTGGTCCCCGGGCCGTGGTGAGGAGGCCCCTGCCCTGGGAGTGGGCCCTGAGCGCCTGGGGAGGAGCCTGGAGGGGCAGAGAGGAGGTGGGGAGCCCTGCTTTCGAACACCCCTTCCTCCCGCAGTGATCACGCTGCCCAACAAGTACAAGGGGCTCGTGCGTGGCCTGTGCGGTAACTTTGACGGGAACAAGAGGAATGACTTCGTGCTGCCCAACGGCACCATCACCCAAGACCTCATCGGCTTTGGCAACAGTTGGGAGGTACACAGGATCAGTGGCGGCCTCGCCCGCTTCGCAAGGTGAGAGGGCTGGGCTTCTGAGTGGCCGCAAGGTGACTGGCCCTGGGGGGGTGAGCGTCAGCCCGGTATCTGTCCACACCCCACTCACCCCGTATCCTCAGCAGAGGAGGACGCCCGAGGCCGAGAGCCCAGACACACTTGCCTGATCTCGTTCTGTCCCTGCCTCTCAGACCGACTGTGGGCACACCGGCCCTACAGATCCCAGGCTGTGCCCATGCCTCCCCACACTTCCTGCCCAGTTCCAGAGTTCACCGTCCTCATGGGCCTCACCTGGCGCTCCCTGGGTCTCTGCCCCAGGGCCCTACCGGAGGAGGAAGAGGAGGAAGGGGAGGAGTCAGGCTCCGACACTTCGGAATGCACCCCGGAGCGGCTGGCGCTCATCAACAGCACCCAGGCGTGTAGGGTGCTGGTGGACCCCCAGGGCCCCTTTGCTGCCTGTCACCAGACTGTGGCCCCCGAGCCCTTCCAGGAGTGAGTCGAGGGCCCAGACCACATGGGAGTGGCCTTTGTCCCGGTCCTGCTGCCGGTTCTGTGATCCGAGCTCTGTTTGGCTCTTCTTTCTCTCTGTGGCTTCAGTTCCTTGTGATACACACCCCCCCACACACACACACTCACACTCATACACACGCTCACATACACACACACACACACACACACACACACACACACTGCCTAATATCTTTCTGCTGGGGCTTCCGGGTCCTCCTCTGCAGGGCTGGCTGGGTCTCTGCCTCCCCGTCTCTGACAGCCCCCAACTGTCCTGCTACCCCCAGGCACTGTGTGTTTGATCTGTGTACCGCCCGGACCCCCAAAGAGCAGGAGGAACTTCGCTGCCAGGTCCTCAGCGGCTACGCCATCATCTGCCAGGAGGCGGGAGCCACCCCGGCCGGCTGGCGGGACCTCACCGGCTGTGGTGAGGCCCTGACCTTCCCCAGCAGCTGGTCCCCCGACCTTCTTGGCCACTTCTGCCCCCTGCTCGGCTCTGAGCCCCCACTCTTGCTCCTCTTGGGTTGCCCGCCCCGCTTCCCCTATCCCTCCCTGGACTCACCACATCCGAGTCCTCCCGACCCAGCCTCCCTCTCGGCCCCACCCAGGAGGCTGCACCCCACCCACCCGTGTCAGCCCATCCCGCTCCTTCTCACTCCTTCTCGCCTCCGCCCAGCTTTGCTCCTCCACTTCCTTAGCACGCTTTAATGTCACAGGCAGAAGGACACGCAGAGCCGGCCCCCTCTTCTGGCTTCCCGGCCTTTACCAAGCTCTGGGTTCTGTTGGATGACCTTGCTCCCCCCTCCAGCTTCCGGCCCCACGTTCCCCGTATCTGTGGGGTCAGCCCGGCCTGGCCACCACCTCACTATGACTTTCCCGTCAGCCTTGGCGTGTCCGGCCAACACCGTCTATCAGAGCTGTATGACACCCTGCCCAGCCTCCTGTGCCAACCTGGCAGCCCCTAGGGACTGCAAGGGACCCTGTGTGGAAGGCTGTGCCAGCCTCCCAGGCTACATCTATAGTGGTGCCCTGAGCCTCCCCGTGGCCCACTGTGGCTGCACCAGCAACGGCATCTACTACCAGGTCCGGGCTGGGAGTGGAGGGCCCTGTGGGGGCAGGAGAGCCTGACGAGGGGGGAAAACCAGACCTTCTCCTCCCGGCCCTTCTCCCCTCTGCAGCGGGGTGACAGCTTTGTGACCGAGGATTGCTCTCAGCGCTGCACCTGCGCCAGCTCGGGGGTGCTGCTGTGTGAGCCCCTCCGCTGTCGTGCCGGGGAGATCTGCACCCTGGGGAACCTCACTCGTGGCTGCTTCCGAGGTGAGCCTAGACCTCCCCTTGGCTTCAAGCTGCCCCCTTGTGGGGGGGCGGGGAAGAGCGGGACGGAGGATCGTCCCTCTCAGTCTTCGATGTCAGGAAGCTGGCCGTCATCCCACTCTCTCCTTTTTTGGGAGGGGCAGAGAGAAAGAATCTGCGTGCAGTGAGTGCCTGCCATCTGCCAGGCACTGTGCTGGGGCCTTGTCCCGGCATTAGCTTTCCGTGATCTTCAGTCCTTACCCCACATCCCCACTATAGGTAAAGAAAGTGGAGTTCAGAGAGGGTGAGCACTTTCTCCAGAGCCCAGGGCTAGTGAGTGTAGAGCCCAGTTTGAAAGGCAGGCTGGTGTATATGTTAACTAACTTGGATTTAAATAAAAATAATCAAAAAAGTGTTAAAACTCAGGGGAAAAAAAAAAAAAAAAGCAAGCAAGCAACAAGCCAGGCTGGCGGACCCCTGCCCAGTTTCTTCCAGCCTCTGTTTCCCTCTCTGGGGTCCCAGCCCCAGGCCCCTCTCCCTGGCTGTGGGTGTCCTCTTAGAACCACCCGCCCGTCACCCCGCTTGTCCTCACAGAAAGCCCATGTCTACGGAACCCCTGTCAAAATGATGGACGGTGCCAGGAGCAGGGAACCCACTTCACCTGTGAGTGTGAACTCGGTTACGGGGGGCACCTCTGCACAGAGCCCCAGGATGCGCCACCCCCTGGAAAACCAGGTGAGAACTTCATCCCAGACCCTGTATCCTCACCGCCCCTTCCCCACCACCAGTTGCTACAGCATTATTCCATGTACATAATGTGAACATATAATGCATACCTATTACAGAGCTATGACGGGTAGTAGATTCTTAACATAACACACATTATAGAAAACATAATAATATGCTCCCTAGAGATGAGCAGAGCAAGAAGTTTCAAAGAATCCGAGTCCCTGTGCCCATCCCCTACCGACATACAGTAGCCCCCCACTAATCTGTGGGGTGTACTTTCCAAGACCCCCATCCAAACCCAGGTGGATGCCCAAAACCACAGACAGCCCCGGACCCCATCTGGTTTTTCCTGTACGTGCAGACGTATGATGAAGTTTTGTTTACCAGTTAGGTGCAATAAGAGATTAACAACAACCGAATAGAACAACCAGAGCAATTACGATAATAAAAGTCATGTGAATGTGGTCCCTCTCTCAAACCGATTGTACTGTCCTCCCCTTCTTGTGATGATGGGAGAGAAGATGACGAGGGAGGTGCATGATGTAGGCGTTGTGATGTAGTGTCAGGCTGTTGACCTTCTGACGCTACTGGACCATCTGCTTCTGGACTGCGGGTGACTGTGGGTGACCAAGTGTGGAAAGCGAAACCCCAGACTACGAGGGGGACCCGCTGTCCTCTGGGATCTTCTCTTGGAACCCCGGTCCCTTCTCTGGTCTCCTTGCCTCACTCCTGCTCTTCCTGTCCCGTCTCGGATCCGTCTGAGCCTCTCCAGTACCTTTGACCCTTTCTCCCCATCCAAAACTCGAATTCCCTTGGGCTTCTGAGCCTGTGGTTCTCTGACTTTATCCCACCTCTCACCCAGGGTGGGGTGGGTGGGGGTGGCTTTTTCTACATGTTCATTTCAGGACTCCCCCCCCCCCCCCCCACTCCTGGCAGCCCAGAGATTTGGATTCAGTAGGTCTGGAGGGGGCCCAGAAATCTGCATTTTTAATAAGCTCCTGGGTGACTAGTAGAAGTGATTCCGGGGGCGCCTGGGTGACTCAGTCGGTTGAGCGTCCAACTTTGGCTCAGGTCATGATCTCACAGTTCATGGATTCGAGCCCCGCGTCGGCCTCTGTGCTGACAGCTCGGAGCCCGGAGCCTGCTTCGGATTCTGTGTCTCTCTGCCCCTCTCTGCCCCTCTCCCCCACTTGCACTCTCTCTCTCTCTCTGTCTCAAAAATAAATAAATATTAACAAAACATTTTAGAAGTGATTCCAGGGCTGCTCGTTGAGAAGCACTGGCCACAATGATACCCTGGACTCTAGGGGACCAGCTGGACAAACACCCCCCTTAACAAGGCTGATGGGAGTTGAGTGTCCAGAAACACAAAGGGACCCTGGGTGTGTGGTGCCGAGGCCTTGGAGTAAAAGCCTTCTGGAGGGAGAACTAGTCACACCCAGGGACTCAGGGGTTATAGTCCTTTCCGGTGGCAACTTAGGATGGAAGGGGAGTGTCTCCTCCCCCACGCCTTCCTATCCCATGTGCCTCCGTTCTGTCCCCCGCACCCCAGAAGCATCCAGCTTTGTGGCCATCCTGTTGGGGATGCTCGTGCCTGTGGTGGTCATAGTGCCGGCAGTGACCTGGGAATGTGTTTCCAGGAAGAGGAGGAGGAGGTGAGTTCTGGGAAAGGGGATGAGCAGGGGTGGGTGGGGATGAGTCCACAGGGGAGTGGGCACTGACCCTCCTCTCTTCCCCACCACTCCCAGGGAGAAAACGCAGAGCCAGAACAGAGAACAGGCTGGCCGATGCTGGTGAGAACCATCCCGGCCCCACAAAACCTTGGCGACTGGGAGCCGAGTCTGCCTCTAACGCGGGGTTTTCTCGCTTTCTCCTCAGATTTCGTTCCAGAGCATGCCCTTAGAGTCCCTCAGTTTTGAGTTGCCCTCAAAAAAGGAGAGAGAAAATTAAAATTTATTTTTGAAATGTGAATTTCCACATGACTGTGGTGGAGGAAGGGATCTGTGAAGTGGGTCTTGGGGGGGGGGGTGGTGAAATAGGAGGGAGGGACACCGGTGTGCAGGGCTGGGGGGTGGCCAGCGCTGGGTGCTCTGCAAAATGTCCAGAGGGGAGGCGGACCGAGGTCTGACTGTCCCTTGGACAGAGCCGCTTGGCGGTGGGGTGTCCAGCCCTCTGGCTTCTGGGAAATGGGAGAAAAGCCTGCACTTCCCCAGTCTTCCCAGGAACCCAGGTGATCCCGAGGAGGCTGACATTTCCCATGAGGAGATTAAACACGGGGTGGAGGCTAAGGATGGGGAATGTGGCTTTTTTGTCTGTAATCCTCCGGGGAGGCCCCTCCTTCTGCGCACATCCATTTCCCAGGAGGGCCTAGGGGTTACTATGGCAACTGCTGGTGAGGTCTAGGGGCTGAGGAGTTCGGAGCCCCATCCCAGCAGCGGAGGCCAGCTCTCCTCAGCCTGAACCCAAAGGGCTCACATTCTGACCCCTCCCCCAGGGTCTCGGGCCTCCAGACGTGCAGGTCACTGCTTGGGGATGGGGCCTGGAACATCTTGCTTGGGCGCCAAGAGGGAAAGGAAGGCTGCCAATTGGGGTGGGGAGGCCAGGACATAAGACCCCAAGGGACAGGGGATGCCAGAGCAGGCAGGACACTGGGTTCTACAAAGGAACCCTTCCTCTGTGCTTATTTTCTGAGAGGACCCTTGCAGCCACCCTCGTGTAAGGAATGGAGATCCCACCTGGTTGGGGAAGGGCCCGGGGAGGGAGGGATGGCCCCTGACCCGGCTGGCTAGGGGGAGCAGCTCTCACTCGAGCTGGGCATGGCAGGGGTGCTCAGGGGGTTCCGCGAGTGAGCTGGCTGCGCTTTGGCTCGGGCATCACGGGGTTCCCTGCTGCACACCCCGCCCCCACCCGAACTCCCTTCACCGCATCTTTGACCTTTTGCCTGTTTTTCGTCTGTGCCCTGTCCCCTTGACCTCTGCCCCTCCCCTCAACAACTAAGGTCACCTTATCTAGCCCGGATGTCTGGTTGGGAGGGGAAAGGGGTGGCCTGGACTGGCATCCTCTCCGATAGACCACGTCCTTCTGGACCCATGCGCCCTCCATCCTTAGCAGGATGGAGTCCCTCCCATACCTCTTGAGTGTACAAAACAGGAGTGATGGGTCATCGAGGGAGTGGACAGAGGATTCCAGAGCATTAGGGACCCTAGAAGACGCTGGGACAGGTAGGAAATCACAGACGGGATCGCCACCTGAGGCCACCTGGGCAGGGAAGGGCAGAAACTGTGATTTGGGGTCCGCACAGACCCCAACACAACAGGGGGCACCGGAGATGCAGAAGTAGCAAGGCTGGCCCCTGCAGGTGTCCCTGAGGGTGGGCAGATTGGGAGCAAAGGAACAAAAGAGGGCAACAAGGGCTCGCAGGGGTTTGACTCCATCCCCATCTTCCTGTTTGGAAGTTGGGGGAAGACATTCAGGTGGTTTCCCCTCCCCTTCGGAAGAGCCTGGGAGAACCTGCCCGGGCAGCATCTTGAAAGGGGGAATTGTCTTCCCAAGGACTCAGCCCAGGGTGTGTGTGTGTGTGTGTGTGTGTGTGTGTGTACCCGTGGGGGGTCCACATCCCTCACTCCAGCTCTGCCCCCCCCCCCACAGCCCATGCAGACTTTCCCCCCATTGCCTCTAAACCAACCCCAGCTGCCAACATCTGGCCCACATCTGTCTCCTTCATCTAACTGGACCCCCACCCCAGCCAATGCCCCCCTATACCCCTTCAGGGGGCTGCGGGGCAGGGCTACAAGCTCAAGGCCTCCCCGGGTGAGGCCCCCTACCAGGGCTGGGGAACCAGGACAGGGGAGGGAGGGGCAGCCCCACCCCGGAGGTGCCCCAGGCTCTTGGCAGAACCATCTGGAGCCGTTAGAAGCAGCTGCCAATGACTCATCTCCCACTGCCCCCACCCCACCACCTCAGACACACCCTGGGGCCCGGGAACCAAGCCTGCAGCCCCCCGCAGCCCCCCACAGTCCTGTCTCCAGACCTCCGACCACTCTTCCATACCCAGGCCGCACTCTCCGCGGAAACCTGGCCCATCCCCCATCCCCAATCACCCCCAGAACTGCACAGTTTCCCAGTTTCTTTTATTTATACAAAAAAAAAATTGTTTTAAATATAATTTAAGATCCCCTCCAAGCACCGGTGTCTGTCTCTGGTTTCCACCACCACCTCACCCCTCCCACACCCCCTCATGGACACAGCTTGGGGGTACTTGGGGGCAGGGAAGTGTCTGGGAGTTGTGGTGTGACCAAGGCATTGTTCCAGAAACAGACACAGCGATGAGGCCCTGTTTCACCCTGGGCAAAGGAGGCAATAATGAAACGGGCCCCTCCAACACAAAAGGTTATGACAAGGACGGTGGAAGAACAAACAACAACAAAAAACAACAAAAAACGGGGGGGGGGGGGGAGTAAGGCCAAAATAAAAAATAAAACTCAAAAACCTTCAATATGAAGGCAGCAGATGGGGGAGGACCATTTACAAGGGAAAACTGAGTTCGGGGAAGACAGCAGCAAGGTTGGGACATCCAAGTCCAATGATTTTGTCACTGGGCCACGACACCCCTTCCCGCCTCCGGCCACGATGCGGCGCTCTCCACTCCCGAGCTCCCAGGCTAGTCACCCTCTTCTCTTTGGTCTGCAGGGCAGTGCAGTGACCCTTCGAGGTGAAGGGGGGGGCGGTACGTGGGGCCCTAACTGGGGATCAGAGGGAGGTTGTGGGGATCGTGCCCAACCACCCCTGGGAAGTTGGCAGATTATAAGCGCTTCCTTTCCCTCTGGTCACACCCAATCCCGAGGGAAGGGCTCCCGCACCCTTGGCATAGGGTTCCCCGCCTGGGGGGCGGGGGGACATGTGATTTCTACTCTCATATGGCAGAATCCTCAAATCCTGTCTCCAAATTGCCAGCTCCCCACCCCCATGGGTTCAAAGTGCAATCCAGTGGGGCCTAGGTATGATGGCCTCTTGGGTCCCCATCCGACTCTGTCCCAGGAAGAAGGGGAGCGGTGTCCCCAGCTGGGAGTTCCTGCCGCTCCAGAGCAGTGGGGCCAGGCAAGCAGGTGCAGGTCAGTACTGGGGGGTTGGTGCTCCCGACCCACCCGGGGCTCCAGGCTTGGCCTGGGACTTCATGTGCTGGACACTGGCCAGGATTTTCTTCTGGTGTCCCGCCAGAGTGACTCCAATTCGGAGCAGGTCCCTGGGGAAGAAGGGAGAGCTAGGTGAGGCCATAGGGCTCCCAGGGAGGCTCTCTTAGCTCCAGACACCGCGTCTTGCCTCAGGACTGTCAGCCAATCAGGAAGGCCAGCAGGGGAGGGGCACGTCAATAGTTGCCAATAGTTGCCGGCAGTTTCCGGAGGATTTAAGAGCCGGGCCTCAGTCCTTCTGCACAGCCGCAGTAGAGGGTGGGGTAGGTAGCTGAGCAGGGCTGGCTGGTGGGAGGTTGTGGGGGCCACAGGTTGGGGCTCCAGCAAGGATTAGGAAAAGGCAGAGAATCAGCGAAGGGGAGGAATGAAAGAGGGAAAAACGCGCAAAATGAGGTTGAGGGAAGGAGCTGCACAGATTGCTTTAGAGGAAAAAAGAGAAGTCAGAAGAAAAGGTCTCAGAGAGAGGAAGAGCGGGTGGGGAGGAAGGGGGGAGGGGCGAACACAAGCTGCCCCGCCCCCCCGCCCCTATCCTGAGGCCTGGAGCCCGAGATAAGGGAGAACTGCAGAGGTGGGAAATAGAGAGCATGAGTCTCCAGAACAATCAGGGAGCAGGGGGGTCCATGACCTGCCCTGCGGGGAGACTGCCTCCCACCTCCTGGTTCCAGATTTCTCTTCCTTCCACGTGTTATTCAAACCTGGCCTGAGAAAAGAGCCTGGGAGGGAAATGGGAAGGCAGAAAGGTGGAGCGCCAGAGGGGCCGACTGGGGGAACAAAGTGAGAGGCAAGTGAGAGGCGTTGGAACCATAAAACTATTTAACATTAAAGCTGGAAAGGATCTCCAAAACCTAGTCCAACCCTCTCCTTTTATGGGTGGGGAAAACAGCCAGAGTTGTCACTGTTAATGTGAGAGCAGAACCCGGAATGTAGATAGATACACAAGGATAGATACCTATGGTGCGGCAGGGCCATGGGGTGGCGCAAAGGGGTGAGCTGGGCAATGCCGGCCTGGGAGATTCTGTAGGCTCTCAGCCCCCAGAGCTGTTACTGCTTGTTTTGGTGGGGGTGGTGGTGGTGGAGACTCTTGATAACAGGGTTTGCACCAGGAATCTCCCCCAAAGGTCCCTGCTAAACCTGCGGATCTGATTCTGGTCCCCAGGTACCCCTTAGCCACCACCTCCAGCTTCTGCCACGACTTACTCAGCGGAGATCTGGCTGACCAGTTCGAAGGAGCCAAAGCCAGCGGCTGCGAAACTTTCTTCGTATCTTCCCATCTTGATGGCTCGAAGCCACTCACCCACAGAGCCGAAAGCTGAGTAGTGAGGCTGCCGCTGATCCAGGAGTGGGTGCGAGGCCCTGGGAGGCAAGGATGGGGAGGGGCGCGCTGAGCTCCAAGGCTACATCAGGTGGAGACTCTGAGCCCAGCCTCAGAGAAGCAGGCAGGGACAATCCCACAAACCACCAGAGGGACGGATACTTCTGAGGAGGAAGGGCGGGGGGGGGGGGGGGGGGGGGCTCTCAGGTGGTGGCAGAGTGTGGGAAGGAAGCCCGCTGTCTGGGATCCTCACCCGCCATTCTCCCTGGCCACGATTTTGAGACTGGCTGGGTTCCGGATCATCTTGTCGAGGGCGCTGACCACCTGGGGGAAGCGGGGCCGTGCGTTCCGGTCCTTCTGCCAACAGTCCAGCATGAGCTGGTGCAGGGAAGTGGGGCAGTCTGGGGGTGGGGGCAGCCGGTAGTCCTGTTCAATGGCATTGATCACCTGGAAGGACAGGTAGGAGCACTGGGTGAGGGTCTCCCGGGAACACTGGGGTGCCAAAGGACTCCCAGAAAATGGGGACTTAGCAGATGCCGGGAGAGGTGCCACAGCCCCTGAGAATGGCAGATTTGGGGTGGGGGTCCTTCTGGCCGGGGCTGAAGCTGGCTGTGGCTTGAAGCCCCAGTGGCTCTTGGGCCGTGATCTAATGAGTAACTTCCCAACCCTGCCCTCCTCTGTGTCCTTCTGTGACCAGACGTGCTGTATCAAAGTCTTGGATACAAAGATCAACTCTACTCTGTGCCACCCTCAAGGACAACAGCGATTAGCTCTTTGGGGACCCCACTCCCCAACCCATATCCCAGGAGAGAGAACATTTCAGGTAAGCTTGGTAGGACTATGGGACACTTACATCCTGATTGCTCATGTCCCAGTATGGACGTTCCCCAAATGACATGACCTCCCACATCACAATTCCGTAGCTCCAGGCATCACTAGCAGATGTGAATTTCCGGAAGGCGATGGCCTCGGGGGCTGTCCATCTGATGGGAATCTTTCCCCCCTAAAGATGAGGAGGGAAAAGGTTAGCTGAGGGACTCACAGGACCCAGGCATTTGGCCCCCTGCCTTTGCCTTCCCCCAGGCCTCCTTTCTTTCTGGGACCCAGACACATAGCTCAACTCTGTTCTTTTCCTGGACACCGGAAGTTGGGTTCCCTAAGTTGACCGCCCCCTCCATGGTCTGCGCCTACATCCTGACCCTGAACTGGAGCTGCCAGTGCCTCCCACCTTTCCACCTGGCCCTGAGAACCTAGTTCATACGCAGGTCCCCCAGCCTCACCAGAGAGCTCGTGTAGGTGGGGTCAGAAGAGTTCTCCTCCAGGAAGCGGGAAAGCCCGAAGTCGGAAACCTTGCAGACAAGGTTGCTGTTGACCAGGATGTTACGGGCAGCCAGGTCTCGGTGGACGTAGCTCATCTCAGCCAGGTACCGCATGCCTGAGGCGATGCCCCGCAACATGCCCACCAGCTGGATGACGGTGAACTGCCCGTCGTTCAGCTGGAGACCAGACGAGGGAGAGGGCACCATCAGGCCAGCGCACCTGCCATCCCCCCTTCCTTCCGCTGACCTCCCAGGTAAGCCCTCCTCCTTCCCAGGTAAGCCCTCCTCTTTTCTCTTACTCTGAGCTCTCTCAGCTCTCGCTACAGTAACCTGACATGATGTTCAAGATTATACGATTATTTTTAACTTTTCTTTGATTTAGGGGCGACTGGATGGCTTAGTCGGTTAAGCGTCAGACCCCAGCTCAAGTCATGATCTCACAGTTCGTGGGTTTGAGCCGCATGTTGGGCCCTGTGCTGACAGCTGAGAGCCTGGAGCCTGCTTCAGATTCTGTGTCTCCCTTTCTCTCTGTCTCTCTCTTCCTCTCAAAATCATAAACATTATTAAAAAAAAAAACTAAAAAAATCATTTTCTTCTGTTTAGCCTAGGGCAGGGCTTTATATCCAGGGAGTATCAACAAATCCTTTTAATCTAATACTTTTTTTTTTTTTTCAGTTTTTTACTTTTTAAAAAAATGTTTCTAATGTTTATTTTTTTTATTAAAAAATTTTTTTTAACATTTATTTATTGTTGAGAGACAGAGAGAGACAGAGTGTGAGCAGGGGAGGGGCAGAGAGAGAGGGAGACACAGAATCTGAACCAAGTTCCAGGCTCTGAGCTGTCAGCACAGAGCCCGACGTAGGGCTTGAACCCATGAGCCGTGAGATCATGACCCGAGCTGAAGTTGGAGGCTCAACCGACTGAGCCACCCAGGAGCCCCTAATTTTTTCTTTATTTCTGACACAACTCTTTTCCCCCCATTTTTAAGTAGGCTCCGCGCCCAGGACAGAGCCCAGTGCAGGGCTTGAACTCAGGATCCTGAGATCAAGACCTGAGCCGAGATCAAGAGTCAGATACCTAACTGATTGAGCAGCCCAGGCGCCCCTAGTATGTTCTTTTTATTTGGAGGCAACAGAGTGGCGACAGTGGAGGTGTGCCCTAAACTACCTGTCTACAGGTGCAGATGCACTTGTGCTGACCCAAAGAAAGCTTGCTCAGCCCTCTTGGACCAGCTGTGTGTAGCCTGCAACACAGCAGTGAAAAACTGGGTGCGATCGATGAACACGGCGCCAAAGCCAAGACCTAAAGCCTGACCTTGACCTTTACAGAGTCTGCTCTCACCGGATCAGCCAAACAGTTACAGTGGACAAATCCCATCCTCTGGATTCAGCAAGCACGCAGGGGACCCTTGGCAGCCATGCAGGGCCAGGGCCAGAGTCCAAACCCTGAATTCTGAACCCTCCTCTAAGCCTGCCCCTGTCCCACACCTCAAAACTCAGCTTGCAGGAACGCCGCTGGCCAGATGCTCGGGGCAGACGCCAGGGTTCTCTGCGATTCCTCTCTTCCTCACCTGCCACTTACAATCCATCAGCAGGTTCTGCTGGCCCTGCCTCCAAACCACGTCCCGAATCCAGCCACTTCTCCCCATCCTGCTGCAACTGCTGTGCCCCAAAAGGATTGCGAGTCTCCCCACTGGCTCTTGGCTCTTGCCCCCCAGCACACCAAAGGGAGCTCCTAAAGTCACCTCTCTTGCCGAAATCCCTCCAAAGGCTTCCCCTTGAACTTCTAATCAAATCCAAACTCCTTACTAAGGCCATGAGGCCCACGTGCTTCTCCTCCATCTGCTCCTGGCTGGCTCTCTCTCATCTACCCAAATGTCAGCCCAAATGTCCTCTCTTCTTCTTCTTCTTTTTTAAATGTAATCTCTACACCCGACGTGGAGCTTGAACTCACAACCTCGAGATCAAGAGTCGCATGCTCCACCGACTGAGCCAGCCAGGCACCCCAAATGTCATCTCTTCTAAAATAGACCCTCCCTCCCTCTCTTGGCAACCAGACCTTTGTATGGTACCAAGGAACAGAAGCTTGTGTCCACAAGGAAGGGTCAGGCCGCCATCACACTACCCCAAGGCCTGCCTCAGCATCTCTCCTGATGAGAGCCAGATAGCCTGTCTCTGGATGGGGTGTCATGTAAGGTACACAGCACCCCCGATGTAGGCTGGCCACACATATTTACTTTTGAACTTATCAGAACATTAAATCTATCTTCTCTTAAAGGAAGTGGAGAAACAATGACCTCATAGGGAAGAAGCTGATAAATCCAGAAGGTGAGACATTCAAAGGAATAAGAGGCCCAGCTTTTCAGAATGTCAGTGTGTCACAACAAAGAACGGTCCTGGATTTAGAAGAGGCTCAAAAAAATAACCACCAGGAAAAACAAAACACAATAAAACAAACAAACAAAACCACTAAGTGCAATGCTTGAACTAGATCCTGGTTTGGAGGAACCAGGAGGAAGGAGACATCTGGGGGACACCTAGGGAAATGTGAATATTGACTGGGTACCGGATGATCCCGAGGAAGCATCATAATTCTGTTAAATGCAATATCTTGCTCTGTAGGAAAATGCGTTTTTTCCCCCCAAAAAGATGTAAAATTAAAAAATAAAATAAAATCCAGTGAAGCCTGTTAAAGTGATGAAAATTAAAAGAAACTCTTCCCCATCATCTCAAGTCACTTTTCCAAATTATCTGTATTTAAATTTTTTTTTTTTTGAGTGACAGAAAGTGGGAGGGGAGAGGGACAAAGGGAGAGAGAATCTTAAGCAGGCTCCATCCACAGAACCCCACTCAGGGCTTGATCCCACAACCCTGGGATCATGACCTCAGCTAAAAATCAAGAATCGGACGCTCAACCGACTGAGCCACCCTGGCGCCCCCAAAATATCTGTATTCCAAAAGCTTATTTGTTTACTTGTTAATTTCCAGTCTCCTCGATTATACTGTCAAGGGCAGAGATGTTCATGGCTTTATTCCCAGGACCTAGGACAGTGGCTGATGTGCCAGGTGGCACTCAGGAAATATTTGTCAAAAGGACAAATGACCATCCTTCCAAATCTTGGGGTCAGCTCGCCCCACCGAGAGGCCATTGACACTCACGGCCAAAGGAAAAGCCAGTCCCAGGAATTCAAGCTGTCCCGAAGGAAGAACAAAGGGCAGAGGAGGTGTGATGCCCCACGATCGTGCCCCACGATCTACCTTGGTTCTGAGCTCCTTGGCTGTGCTGGGGGAGTGAGGGGGGTGCGGGAGGCTGGGGGCAGAAGGCTCACCCGCAGGAAGGAGTCCAGGGCGCCGTTCTCCATGAACTCGGTGAGGATCATGACGGGCACACTGTTGGTGACCACGCCCTCCAGGCGGATGATGTTGGGGTGCTCGAACTGGCCCATGATGGAGGCCTCACTTAGGAACTCCCGCCGCTGCCTCTCCGTGTAGCCCCCTTTCAGGGTCTTGATGGCCACACAGCTCTCTTTCTTCCCAGGGGCCTTGAGCCGCCCCCGACACACCTCGCCAAACTCGCCTTCAGGAAGGACGCTGAGGGTCAGCCCTCCTCTGCCCACCATCTGGCCCTCCTTTTCCTCCCCCAGGCGCCCAGCCTTCCTCTCACCTGCGCCAATCACCTCCTCAATCTTGACATAGGAGACATCGATCTCTTTTGCAAACTCTCTTACAGCCTCATTAGGGTCTTCGTAAGTGAAGGGGTCAATGTAGACCTTAGTACCTGAGGGATCACACAGGCCCCGTTAACCGAGAGGCAGCTTCCCATGCACTCAGATGCCTGGGTTCTCGGCTCACAGCTCTGCCCCCAGTCCTGCTTCTTTCAGGACACGCCTACCCACCGTGCCCGATGAGATACTGTCCGTGTTTGTCTGAGTATTCAGCTTCTCTCCCGCTGCTCTGCTTCCTGTGGCCAATGGGAAAGAAAAGGTAAACTGAATCCCACATCTGTGCGTTCCCAAAGGGACAGGACCGGGGGGAGGAGGAGCGGGGATGAGAGAAGCTTCCAAGAGAAAACAAGTATCCTGGGGCATTGAGGGAGGTTTGCCTGGAGCGAGCGGGCAGGTGGACAGCTACACGGGCCTTCCCAAGGGCCTCCAGGTGCCCAGAGCCCTCACCTGAGGCACAGGACGGCGATGACGATGACCACCAAGACCAGCACCACACCCACGACCGCCGTGCCTGCGATCAGGGCCAGCTGCTCCCGCCAGCTCTCATTCTCTGGGGGAGAAAAACTGGTGATCAAGAGAAGCCGACGGCCCCTGGGGACCCCACACCAGCCGCAAGGCACGAGCTGTGTTCCCTTGCGAACAGGCCCCCAGCAGGGTGGGGGGTACGGGGAAGGCAGAGGAGACGCAGGGTCCGGGAAGCACAGTGGTTTTCGGACTGCTTTCCACAGGTGGGGGCCCCTCCCAAGTCCCTCAGGGCAAGGGAGGAAGTTTCCAGACCTAGTTGCGGCAAGAGCAGTTTGATTTTGTTCAGTTACAGATACTGGTGATCACAGAAAGTCCCCAAGGGCTAAAAATGAAAAGGTTTGTAGCCAAAAAAGTGGAAGTAACCCAGATGTCCATCAACAGATGAACGGATATATAAAACATGCTGTAGCCATACAATGGAATATTTCTCAGCCATAAACAGCACTGATACACGCTATAATATAGGTGAATCTCGAAAATACTCTCCTAGAGGTGCCTAGGTGGTTGAAGGGCTCAGTCGGTTGAGCATCTGACTCCTGATTTTGGCTTAGGGAGACCCATGATCTCAGGGTCATGGGATCGAGCTCCACGGCAGGCTCCAGCGTGGAGCCTGCTTGTGATTCTCTCTCCCCCTCTCTCCACACCCCCCCCTTCTCTCTCCCAAAATAAACTTGAAAAAAAGAAAAAAAAGAAAACATTGTCCTGAGTGAAGGATGAAGCCAGTCTCCAAAGGCCACAGAATGCACGGTTCCTGTTTGTATGAAATGTCCAGAATAAGTAAATCCACAGGGACAGAAAGTAAATTAGTGTTCGCCAGGGGCTGGGGGTGACTAAAGGGCTATAGTATCTCTCTTTGGATGCTGAAAGGTTCTAAAATTAATTGTGATGGTCACACAACACTGAATATACTAAAAGCCACCGAATTGTACACTCTAAATGGGTGAATTGTATGGCATGTGAGTCCCAGCTCAACTAAACTGTCAAATGAAAAGGCTCAGAAAGCTACCGGGCCAAGCATATTAAATTTTTTCTTTACATTTATTTATTTTTGAGAGACAGAGTGAGACAGACCTCGAGCGGGGGAGGGGCAGAGAGAGAGGGAGACACAGAATCCGAAGCAAACTCCAGGCTCTGAGCAAGCGTTCAGCACAGAGCCCGAAGCAGGGCTCGAACCCATGAACCGTGAGATCACGACCTGAGCCGAAGTCAGATGCTCAAATGTCACCCAGGGGCCCCCCGGGGCCAAGCATATTAAAATGAATAGGTATGGGGTGCCTGGGTGGCTCAGTCGGTTAAGTGTCCGACTCTTGAATTTGGCTAGGTCATGATCTCATGGTTTGGGAGTTTGAGCCCGGCATAGGGCCCTGTGCTGACAGCGGGAGCCTGATTGGGATTCTCTCTCTGCCCCTCCCTTGCTCATGTGCTCACTCTCTTTCTCAAAATAAACAAATGAATAAATAAAATAATAATAATAAAATGAATAATAAAATAAAATAAATAAAATAATAAAAATGAATAAATAAAAATGAACAGGTGTCACCTCAGTTAATCCTTGGAGCCCTGTGAGAGAGGTCTCGGGATATTTCCACTTTGGGGAGAGGAGAGAGGTGGGACTTAAGGAAGGGTCAGGCTTCTGCCGAAAGTCACACAGCCGGAAAGCCACTGAGCAGGTCTCCCCTCCCAGCTATACGTTTTGGTTTCTGCAGCCTATGCTCTCCTCACTAGGCCAAAACGCCTTGTGGTTGAAAGAGGAGCATGGGAACGTGACTTTGGGGGTCCTCCGAGGGCACGGGCAAGGCCCGCCCATGCCCTGCTCCCCAGGCTCACCGTCCAGCTGTGTTTGGCTGTGGTGCTCCTGGCCGAAGGGCCCGTAGCCGGCCTCGGAGCGCGCCCGCACCTGGACCAGGTAGCTGGCTCCCCGTTTCAGTCCCCGCAGCTCTGCCCGGTTTTCAGACGTCTTCAGGAACCGCACGCTGCTGGGGCCCTCTGTGCCCTGTCCGAGAGGAGGAGGGGCTGGCTGTAAACCAGGCACCCCTCCCGCCCCCCGCCGTGTTTCCATTGCTCTTCCCACCTCTTCCTCCCTGCCCTGAGCCTCCCCCATCATTGCATCTTGGTTCCCCTGTGCAGCAAGAGGGGCCTCAGAGCTCATTTATGTATCCACTGTGCTGGGTGTTTGGTTTTTATCATAGCATTTAATCCTTGCAGCCATTCTGTGGGGTTGGTACCTGTAACTGACTTACAATGGGGTTATTAAACTCAGAGAGGCCAAGGGGCTGGCCCAAGGTCACACAGCTAGTACTCAGCAGAGCTAGAATTCAAATGCCTATTGGATGCCTGTAATTGAGGTGTCCCAGTCCCCAAACACGTCCCCCTGCCCACCCCAAACCCCCAGGGGCAGGTCCTGCTCTCACCTTCTCGTGGTACTTGACCTCGTAGTCCAGCACGGCTCCGCTGGGTGCCCGGGGAACAGCCCAGGCCAGGCTCAAGCTGCTGGGTGATGACCTCGTCACCCGGATGTCGGACACTGGGGGCGGTACTGTGAGGGAGAGGACAGGGTAGGGTATTTGCTCTTGACAGGTCTGTTCCCCGTCTTTCCAACTCTGCCTCTGCTGGCTACACCTGTGTCGGTCCTCCAGCTGTTCCAGGAGTTGCCTCTGACTCTGCCCCGTCCTGAAGGCCTGCCTGCCTCGGCACCGTTTTTCACTCGCTGTGTCTGCCTCTTGCCCTGCAAGCCCTGACTTTCCACGCTTCCCGGCGGCCTCACTGCCCCACCACCGACTTTTGCCCTTCAGGCCTTGGGGCCAGCTTCGTCCCTTCCAGCCGGCTCGCAGTCTCACCCTCACGGTCAGTGGTGACATTCACAGCCTCAAACGGGACAGGTCCGGTGGCTAAGGAGGACACCCCATTCGAGGCGGTGACCTCGAACGTATAGGTGAAGTCAGGACGCAGCCCACGAATCGCCACCCAGGGCTCCACAAGGTCCCGGGGGCCAGGGTCGAAGGTCAGGTCTCCTCCGCAGGGTGTGCAGGACCCCCCAGGGCGGCACTCCCGGCAGCGCAGCGCATACGTGAGGTCATCTCGGCCCCCGGACTCGAGGGGGGCGCTCCACTCCAGGCGCAGGGAGGAGCCATTCAGCCGGGGAACCACACTTCTCGGAGCAGAGGGCGGCGCTGTGGGACACCAGGGAGTCAGGCTGACCCGCTCAGCAGAGAGGGGCAGTGGGGCACGCAGGCAGCCTCGTGACTTCTTGTCTTGGCTGGGCACCAGCAGGCCAGGGCCAAGAGGAGGAAGGCCGGAGAGGCTGGGAGCTGGGGTGGGTGTCCACCCGCCGCCCCAGGGGTCACTGGTCACTTACTGGTACAGGGCGCACCCCGGGAGTCTGTGAGGGCCCGGAAGTACCCAACGCGGCACTGGCAGACGGGCGAGCCGATGGTGTTGGAGTGGCTGTTGGCTGGACACGACTGGCAGGACCCCTCCCCAGATAAGGGCTTGAAGGTGCCTTGGGCACAGGCTGAGAGAGAGACAGCGTTCATCAGAAACATTCAGCTGCTCTTAAAGTTGCGTGGAGGGCACACAGGGAGCAGCAAGGGAAGAGCTCAGAAACTTCGCCTCTAAGAGGAGAAGGAAACCCTCCCTCCAGATCAGGGTTTCTGACCTTTGTTAACCTCGACACCCCCTACAAATACCCTCTGGGAGTCTGGTAATACCACAGACCCCTGCTCAGAATTATGTTTTTAAATGCACACCACTAAATACACCGGGTCACAACAGAGACCAAGTAAACTGAAATACGATGATCAAAACATGAGAAAAACAAGTTTGTGCCACAGGAATGAACGTGTTTTCTTTATTTACAAGGTAGAGTGGCAGGCCCGATGGCCACTGTAATACTGAAGCCCTGATGGGCAAAAAAATGCAGCTAGGACATTCCTGAATCTTCTGGAAAGGGCTGGGAAAATAGCTGTGATTCGAAAGGTGTGCAAGTCTCAGGTCCTGCTGTGACTGCTGGGCCCTGTCACTATCAGAGGCCAACTGCAGGTGGAGGTGAGTGACAGTAAGGTCATTTTCTTTTCCACAGAAGTTCCCAGATCCCTTAAGTTCAATCTACAAAACCTGAGTTTTGCACGCACACGCTAGAGAAAAATAGCTAAGTGAGAATTCAGTCTCAGTAAATTGGAGGAAACCATAATGAACAAGAAACAGAGACCACGATGCCTTTGTCCTCAGAGCCCAACAAGGTACCCTCGTCCTGCGGTCAGCCCTGCGTCCCTCATCCCTCATCCAGAAAAGAATTGGGGACATAGTTAGGAGAATGGGTGTGAAAGAGCTCAGAACTATGCTGGGGGCTCTGTAAACAGGCCCTGTGAGTGCCCTTGAGAACAGAGAAATGTTCAAAATGGAAATTGGAGTGGGTCCAAGAGCGGGGTATGGGCGAGCTGCATGGGTGGGCAAGCTTTACGGAGAAGACGCTGGGCCTCACCTCGGCACTTGGTATTCCCCTCGGCGGCCTCGAACCCTGGGGCACAGCTGCAGCCCGTAACCGGCTGCTCGGCCCACTGGCCATCCTCCCGGCAATAGAGGCTGGGGCTGGGGCCGGGGGTGGGGACGGCGTCAGCCACACAGCTCCCCGCCACGGGCACCACAAGCTCCCGAGGCACAGTCTCCGGGAAGCGGGTGAGGTTCACGGTCAGCTGGGCGCACTTCTTGTAGAAGAGGTGCAGGGACAGCAGGGCCATGCAGGCACCCTGGTCCTGGAAGGCCAGATAGAAGCCAGCCTTGGTGAGTGGGCCCAGACGCAGCGTCTTCACGTTCACCTTCCCCGTTGCCTCGGCCCCAGGGCGCTTCCGGGTCAGGTGCTCAGCAGCCACTGTGTCCACCTGCCAGGAGCAGGGAGAGACTCATTGCCAACTGTCCTCCACTCCCCGAGGGCCTGGGGGACTATTTTCTTCTTCCCAGCTCACCCTCTCCCTGACCACCTCCGTTCCTGTTCCAGAGCCTTCTCTCCACTTGCCTGCAGGCCCCAACATTACCCATTAATGCTTGCTGAGCTCCTATGATGCGTCCAGCCTCTGTCCTGCACCCCCTTTCTCTTCACTCATTCACCCTACAGACATTTATCAACACCTGCTCTATGACAGGCCCCTGGACTTGGAGCCGAGGAAACAGGAACGAAGGAAACAGAGAAGTTAAAAGCATGATGAGATCTGTAGCTGGCGGGAGACCCCAGGGCAAAGGCGTCCCGGGGGAGTTGAAGCTTGCAGGGCAAGTAGGAATCGGATGGAAGGCGCAGAAAGGAGTCTCTGAAGGGCAAGGTGTACTGGAAGAAGGTGGGAAGTGGCAGAGGTGGTCTAGACGACGCCCCCCCCCCCCCCCGCCCCGGGGGTCCTGGGGGCAGCTCAACTACACGTGACTGCTCCACCCAGCCAATCACCTTCTTCCCTCTCCAGGCTGCAGCATCCTGCTTCCAGGCCCCAGCGCCCCCGCAACCCCCCAGGGCCTCGGAAGCTCAGCCATTGCCCCTGGACCACAACGGGCCTGCCGCAGTCCCACACTGGCCGGCGGCTGGGTCCCGGGCGCCCCGGTACCTTGATGTAGGGGTTCTCCATCCAGGCTGGCGTGAAGGCTGTGGCCGTGTCAGCATCGCTCTCGAAGTAGAAGACAGTGAAGGTCTCCTTGCAGGAGCGCCCGGCCCGGGTCAGGGACAGGCACTCGAGCATGGTGAAGCGAAGCGTGGCATACACGTGGACAGCTCCCCGGCGCGGGACCCAGCCGGTGCGCAGCCAGTGGGCCAGGCCCGGGGCCCGCTGCACGTCGCACACCTCGTAGGTCCGAACGCTGTGCTGCTCTTCATCCAGGCCGCTCAGCTCCTCCCACTGTGGGGAGAGTGGGGGGAATCAGCTTGGGGGCTGCTTGGGGGTGTCTGTGATAAAGCAAGGAGGGGCTCAGGCTGCTGTGATCTGGGGGCTGGCGGCATGGGAAGCAGGCCAGCACAGGTACCTCTTGTCCCTCCTCCTTCGGCGTCCCTCCAAGCCCCAGCTCCTGGGCCTGCCTCCTACCTGCCCCTCCACCTGAGGGAACGTGACCCACTTCAGGTCTGCAGTTTCCAGTTTCGTGTTCAGCAGGGTCTCTAAGACAGACGGACAGACAGACAGACAGAGACAGTCAGCACTGGGGGAGACACCAGGGAGACCAGATCCCTGGGAACTGACTGAGGCAGGTGGGTCCTCTGAGCTCCAAGCTGGTGGCATTGGGGCTGACTGAGCCGAGAGATGAAGAGGGGAGCAAGTCCTGTCCTCTGCCACCCTGTTTCTCATCTCTTTATTGGAGTGCCGACCCCACCCCTCACAGCTGGCAGGCACCGGGCTGCCCCCCTCCGAATTCCCTGATCTAGGCTTCCGAGAACCGCTCTGCCCTGAGGAAAGGGGAAGAAGGCCAAACAGCTCAGACAGGGTTAAACTAGAACCCCGACCTGGCATGACCTGAGGGAGGAGAACCGCAGGCAGGGGGATACCCCTCCCTACAGGGCCTGCCTCACCTCCACTCACAGTCCCTTCCTCAAATCCAAAGTCACTGCCTCCCTCCCTGCAACCCCATTCCTGCTCCAGGCTCCCACCTCCTTTTGGGACCAAACACTCCAGTCCTTTAGATCCCTGAAGGTGGTACTCAGCTGCCCAGGCCCAGCCCTGCCACCACCACCCCCTGCCCCCACCTCAAGAGCTCGCTGCTGTCAGAGGAGGAAGTGCTAGAGGCCAGGACGCTTGGGTTCCCGCCCTGGCCCCTGCCTGCAGAGGCCTCACATCTGGATTTGGTTACGGGAAGGAAAAGGGGAGGAGATTTTAGGGGTGTGTGTATGGAGGGGTGAACACACCTGGCTCCGCTCTGCTCTGGTCTCTGGGGAGGGGCATCGGGGGAGGGGTGGGGCTCTGGCGGAAAGGGGGGATTAGGAGAAACATCACAGCCCCTGGCAGTGGAGGGTAGAGGGAGGGTAGGGGAATCCCCTGGGAGTTAGTGCCATGTGGGAGGCCCCCAGGGGAGCCAGCAGCACACCTGGGACCAGGTTCCCCCTACTCACCCGCCTGCCTCCCTCTGCCCCTGTGGGGGCTGCAGGGGAGAAGGGAAGGTGGGTGGGTGGGGCAGCCTCCTCCCAGGGGCCAAGTGATGTCCACGGAGGGCAAGGGGTCAGGCGGGACCCCAGCCAACCTGAGGTGAGGCCCGGGCCCCCGGGGGTGGCAGGAGCCAACCCGGCACGCTGGGGACAGGATGCCCGGGTTCTGGGAAGGGGGTGGATAGAGGCTGCCGTCTCCACCCTCCATTGTTCCAGCCTGGATAGTGTTTTCCTGTCTCCAATTTACACACTGTCTGTTTCAGGGCTGTCCTCAGCGCTCTGAGAGACTCACTTTCTCTCCTATCTCAGGCTCAGAGGGCCTGCCTCAATCTGTCAATTCTCTTGCCTCTCACCTCTCTCCTCCACCCTCTGTCCACCTCCATTTCTGTCACTATACTCCCCTAGGTTTTCCGTCTCCAGCCTTTCACGTTCACTGGGGCACGTGGCCCTGGGCAGGTTATCTCACTCTTCTAAGCCTCAGTCTCCTCATCTGTAAAATGGGGGCAACAATCCCTCCCACAGCAGGGCTGTTGTGAAGGTGAAAATTTAAGGTGAAAATTTAGCGCAGGCCTCGGGCTGGGAAGGCACTTACTTAGCAGCATGAAAACATTCCCCCTTCCTCCTTTGCCTCTTTCCTTCCCTCTCGCCATGCTTTGCCCTGGGGCGTATCTCCCCACTTTGTCTTCCTTTCCCTCACTCAGTTATTTCCCCTTCTTTCTCAGAGCCGGGCAAGGGTTCCCTCTCCCCCTCCCCAGCCTTTGATCCCCAGCCCAGAGCAGCACTGCCCAGCCTGGGGGAGAGGGGTTTCCAACTGCCTTTGATTCCTCCTCCTCAGCAGCCCCCCCCCGTGACCCCCCCCACCAGAGACCCCTTTGATTCCAGGCAGTGAAGGGGGGGAAGGAGGCAGCTCATTGAAAGGAGATTAGGGCTGTAGGAGGAGGGTTTATAGGGCTCTGGGCTCTGCTCCCCCTCTAGGAGATGAAGCGAGGGAAAAGACTCCTGGATGAAGAAACATCTGGGAGGAACACAGAAAAATCAGAAATCTAGAGAGATTGGTAGCTATTAGGCTAAGTTCAGGTGACCCAGGGGCTGTGAAGGTCAGTTTCTGCTGGCCTGTGGGGTTGGAGAAGGGGGCCTAGGCAGGACTAGTGCAGGTCTGGGGTCTAGACGGCATTTAAAGGGCTGAGGTGCAGCCTGGGGAAACCAGGGAGGGGGCCTCATGGCAGCAGAGGCAGTGGCTTCGAGACAGATTTGGGCGTTTGGAGGGTGAGTTTAGAAGGTGGCCCAGCTGCCAGAGGCCAGGGGAACTGCAGGATCAAGGTGTGAACGATGAGGAATGGGGGTGGGGGCAGTCTTCTGGCCTAGCATTCTGCCTGGTCTACAGTTGTTCCTCCAGAAACGTTTTCTCATGTTTGGCAGAGGTGGGAAGAGGGACAGAAGCTTTGGAGACAGTTTGAAGGTTGGAGGAGGGAGAAAAGGAAAGGCTGCCAAGGGCGTACGGAATCAGGGTTAAGAATTTGGGAAGCTGGGGCAGGGGCAAGTCCCGGGACGGAGCTCCACTCCTTCTCTTTCCCAAACAAAAGAAAACTCCACTCCCCGCTGGGCCGCCTCCTCCCCGCCCCCCGCCCGGTCTAGCACTATTGGTCCGAAGTGCTCAGGGTTGGGGTGCCGGGGTAGGGGCAGACCGAGGCCGGCTCCCTCACTCCGAGGCCCAACTTTGGGGGTCCCTGGAGTGCCGGGGTGCCCCCTGGGAAACTCACCTTCTAAAGCCGCGACGAGCGAAGCCCAGCAAAGCAGAGCCCGGAGCTCCATGGCGCCGCCTTTCTCGGGTTGGATCCGATCCGAGTTTGGGGGGCACTAGCCCCCCCAGGTCGGACCCCCCCCCTCGAGACGGCAGACACC
The DNA here is from genome assembly GCF_046562875.1 of Panthera onca. NCBI lineage: Eukaryota > Metazoa > Chordata > Mammalia > Carnivora > Felidae > Panthera > Panthera onca. The sequence continues at coordinate 7,824,643 of NC_138354.1, forward strand.
GACTCCCCTCCCGGGACCCTCGGTCGGGGCCCTCAGCGCGGGCCCATGCGGGCGCGCTCGGCACGGGCACCGGGCGGCGGCGTCCAGGTGTGGCCCCGCGTCCCCGCCGCGCGCGCGGGCGGGCGGGGGGCGTCCTCGCACTGGCTGCGCCGGGCGGGCGCAGAGCGAGACGTGGCTAGAGTCGGGGTCCCTCCGGGGCCTCGGGGTCCCGCCCCGGCTGGCTGGGGGTGGGCCGGCCGCTCGCGGTCTCCCCCCCGTCCCTGGAGTGGTGCTGCTCGCGCGCCGGGCCGGGTGCGCTCCGAGCCGGCCGGGAGGGTGGGAGCGGAGCGGGGACAGAGCGGGAGGGAGGGAGACTGCGGCGCGGGGCCGGGCGGGCCGGGGCTGGGCCGGGTTGGGACTGGGCCGGGCGGCGCCTGGCCGGGGAGGGAGGGGCGCGCGGGGGGCGGGGGAGCTCCCCCCTCCCCGAGTCCGGGCTCGGCGTGGGGGCCGGGGCGTGCTGATTGGAGAGCGCACTGCTGAATAATTCATGAGGGAAGCAGAGCGGGACGCCGAGCGGAGCAGGTCGGGAAGTTGGGAGAAAGTTTGGAGAAGGGGGAGGGGCGGCGGGCGCGGAGCCCGGGGACCGCCCAGACGTGCGCGGTGGCCGTGCGCCCTGACGCGGACCGCGCGTGTCGGGGCCGGGGCCCGGGGACCCCCGGGGCAGGTCCGAACCCAGCACACGGCAGGCAGCGGAGAAACACACCCAGCAGCAGCACGGAGGGCCGCCCGGACGTGCGTGGAAAAGTGCACTACTCACTCGAAGCCCGCTCCAACCTTCTTGCGGACTTGGATTCTACTCCTGGATGCGCCCACTACTCCATAGTTGGCGCAGGGGACCATGTTTGGGGGAAGTTTCTGAGGATGGAGGGTGGCGCATTGGGCTCCCGAGACAGCGATCGCTGCTTAGATGACCCTGGAGCGAACGTTCACACAATCACTCAACAAACATTAGGTATGGGGACCTGCTGTGCGCGCAACCTAGCGAAGTGGGGCAACTGGGTTGAGATGGGGAGGAGTATAGAAAAAAAGGAAGCAGGAGTAAATAAAAGGTAGGTGGGACCGAGAGTAAAGAGTCTGGATGGATTCCCAAATCACCATCTTCACTCTCACTGTCGCGTTGGGGAGAGCTCATTGCCGCCCGCAGCCCTGACCCCTGGGGCTGGGCCGGGGCTGCTGCTGTCTTTCCAGAGGCTGTTTCCTGTCTGGCTCCTGGGGGCCCTTGGGATGGCTGGGAAGGCCCTTCCTCTCTTTGCCGCCTCCCCACCCCCATCCCATCAGTTAGAGGGGAGGGTCCAGGAAAACAGTGCTCCTCCCACCAACCCCCTTATAAGTCAGGTCACCTTTGGAGGGAGGGGGGGGGGGCGCTGCAGGAATCCGCCAGTGAAGAGCTGGAAGAAAAGGGTTTAACTCAGAAATTTAAGGGAGACAGAGTCTGGAGTTGCTGAGGAGCCGAGAGAGTGAAGGAACACTCCTTGCTGCCCAGGACTTTGGGGAGGGAGGTGGATGGAGGGGGGGTGAGGAGACTGCCAAGCGCTTCTAACCCCCCCAAGAGGACAGCTAGGCCTGCAGTGACCTCTTGTCCCAGCGCACTTATCTTCCGGCCACAAGTGTGCTCCCCACACCCCTGCCCTTCCTCATGGCCCTGCCTGGGTCCTGCTCCGGGGTGGGGGGTCACGGAGGGCAGGAAACAGCCGGCTTGGCTGGAGCCAGGCAGACCAGGCCAGGGCCAGGAATCCCCTCCTCCTTCCTTGATCCAAGCCATATCTCCCTTCTCTCACTCAGCTTCTCCTCCAGGTTAAACACCCACCTCCTCGCTCGGAACACACACACCTTTCCCTGGTTCTCACTACACACTCAAATTCTTTCCTCCAAAAGTTATGTCTCTATCTCTTCCTGGGCTCTGTGCTCAACCTCCTTGTGCCCTTGATTGCTTGAATTGTCTTATTTGGTTGGGACCCCTGATGGGGTGGGGGGTGGATGGCCTGAATGGTAAAGAGAGACCCACACAGATGCACAGAGAAATGAGGCAGGGGGTAGTGAGGGCTGATGAGACAGAGGGGTGCAGCTCACTGCAGATTCGAACCCTGTATTTCTGACCCCTGAGAACCAGGCCCCCTCAGCTATAGGGAAGAGAACTCAGATAAGAAAATACCCAGTTGAAGGGCGCCTGGGTAGCTCAGTCCGTCAAGTGTCCAACTTCGGCTCAGGTTATGATCTCATGTTCATGAGTTCAAGCCCCAAATCGGGCTCTGCGCTGACAGCTCAGAGCCTGGAGCCTGCTTTGGATTCTGTCTCCCTCTCTGTCTTCCCCTCCCCTGTTCACATTCTGTCTTTATGTCTCAAGTATAAATAAATATTAGAGAAAAAGAAAATACCCAGTTGATCCCTTATCATAGGGTCCTCAGTCCCCACCCCTCCCATCATGTAAGCCAGTTCCCAATATCTAATGTATACCAGTAAAAGAATGAATAATGGGGCACCTTGCTGGCTCAGTCAGAAGAACCTGCAATTGTTGACCTCGGGGTCATGAGTTCAAGCCCCACATTGGGTGTAGAGATTATTCAAATAAATTACATAAACATAAAAAAAACAAAAAATAAATAAAGGAATCAATAAAATAAAGCTGTTATTAAGCATCTGCTATGTGCCAAGCGATCACTGTGCTAGTTTGCAGATTTGTAAAGCAAGGCTCCTGGCCTCAAAGATCTTCTAATGGGGCAGGAATCCCATTATTTCCCCTTTCCTTGGAGATGATATCTGAGCTTTTCACTCCAATGCTCAGGAGTGTCTATCCTGTGAGTGTGAAGTCATTTCCTCCACCCTCCATCCACCCAGGACTACTTCCTAGCAAAGCTAATTCAGTATCTACTGTATTACATTACGTAAGTGAGCAGCCAAATCACTACCTGGATGGATGCTTGTGGAACAGACCTGAGCAAATCTCGGGTGCTCCTTCCTTCATTATTAGAGTGCTTCACTGACCTCTCACCCCAAAATTAGGCTGTCACCCCCTGTTCCTTGCCTATGATCATCGCCATGCCAGTACCTGTGTAGAGCATCCCCACCCCAACAGCTGGTCGGGCTTTTAAATTTTGTATTTATTTATTTATTTATTTATTTATTTATTTATTTATGTTTAAACGTTTATTTATATTTGAGACAGAGAGAGACAGAGAATGAACGGGGGAGGGTCAGAGAGAGAGGGAGACACAGAATCTGAAACAGGCTCCAGGCTCTGAGCTGTCAGCACGGAGCCCGACGTGGGGCTCGAACTCACGGACCGCGAGATCATGACCTGAGCCTAAGTCAGACGTTTAACCAACTGAGCCACCCAGGTGCCCCTAAATTTTTTATTTTTATTATTTTTTTTTTCAACATTTATTTATTTTTGGGACAGAGAGAGACAGAGCATGAACGGGGGAGGGGCAGAGAGAGAGGGAGACACAGAATCGGAAACAGGCTCCAGGCTCTGAGCCATCAGCCCAGAGCCTGACGCGGGGTCGAACTCACGGACCGCGAGATCGTGACCTGGCTGAAGTTGGACGCCCAACCGACTGCGCCACCCAGGCGCCCCTAAATTTTTTATTTTTAAGTATATATCTCTATACCCAAAGTGGGGCTTGAACTTACAACTTAAAAATCAAAAGTCACGTGTTCTACCAACTGAGCCAGACGGGTGCCCCAGGTTTCCTTTTTGCTACCCACATCATGACAGTTATTTGGCGCAGTGTTGGAGTTAGGACTTTCCCTATATGTAATAAACAACAAATCATCCCTTTCACTGAAAATTCTAGAAATTGTCATTCCTCCCCCCATATCCCAGTGCCCTTCATAGCGTGCACCTCACCCTGTCAAGTCTAGAGTTAAGTTTAGTGGAAGCCCATGACGTTTAAGCTTCCGCACCCCTCACCTGACTGCCCCTCCCACTGTCCTGGTTAATGAGTGCCATCAATTTAAACAGTTTTTAAGGTGAATTCCAGCACAAGAATGTTTGAAATAGCCTGAAATCTTACGGCCCTTACACAAAGGGAATTTGGTAGAGGTTTCAACATTGCCAATAATGAGTTGTAAACCTCAGTGAGATCTTTATAAAATTTCAATAATGAAAGGGAAAAAAAGTCAACTGGCCATAATAGAGGGAAGATGGAGACAAGGAGAAATAGAAAGTAGTATTACAGAGTCATTATCATATGAAGAGGTAGCCCCAGTACACAGGTAAGAAAAAGGTAGGACATGAAGGTATTATACAGATGTGTTGGGCAATTATTTACTACACTTAGCCTGTTTTTCTCGATTTGGTAGTATTTATGGTAATTGTCATCTTAACTTTTGCTGTGATTTCTACATTTATTTTTTTAAACATTTATATTTGAGATAGAGAGCGTGTGTGTGCGTGCGGGGGAGCGGGAGAGGGTTAGAGAGAGGGGGAGACACAGAATCTGAAGCAGGCTCTAGGCTCTGAGCTGTCAGCACAGAGCCCGATGTGGGGCTGGAACCCACGAACCACGAGATCATGACCTGAGTCGAAGTCAGAAGCTTAACCAACTGAGCCGCCCAGGCGCCCCCGTGATTTCTGCATTTAAGCAAACATTAGCTTTTATACCTAATTTCAGCTTCACAATTTTATTTTCTTAAGGTGGGTTCCCCATGTTATACAAACTTCAGGACTCACAAAACCTGAATCCACTCCTTGTCTGACCACCAGGCATCTTCCCAAACTCACCATATGTGAAATTGTAATAGACACAAGTGTAAAAGATTTTATAAATTTATTAGTGATTGTATTTTCATTGTTTGTGGTCCCAGGTTTCCTAAAAGCAGGTACAATGTGTGTTGTGCTCAACGGTAAGTCCAATGCAAGTCTGGCCCATGTACATACTCAGTAAATGTACATACTTATTCCTTTATTAACTAGTCATTCTTGAATTCACTCAGCATTAATTAATTAATTAATTAATTTTTGAGAGACAGAAGGAGACAGAGCATGAGCAGGGGAGGGGCAGAGGGAGAAGGAGACACAGAATCTGAAGCAGGCTCCAGGCTTCGAACTGTCAGCACAGAGCCCGACACAGGACTTGAACCCATGAACCGCGAGATCATGACCTGAGCCGAAGTCGGACACTTAACCAACTGAGCCACCCAGGCACCCCAACTCAGCAATTATTATTATTCTAAGTTTATTTATTTATTATGAGATAGCAAGTATGTGCACAGGGGAGGGGCAGAGAGAGAGGGAGAGAATCCCAAGCAGGCTCTGCACCATCAGTGTGGAGCCCCACTTGGGGCTCGAACCCATGATCCACGAGATCATGACCTGAGCAGAAACCACGAGTCGTCATTTAACCGACTGAACCACTCAGGCACCCCTCAATGATTATTTATTGTACTTTTGCTATGGACCAGGACTGGAGACACAAAGTCATCCTTGACAGCCCAGGGGAAGAAACAACCACGAAACTTCAACAAAACGCAGGAAGCTATGTGTGGAGCATAAGTAGTGGCATACAGAGGGTCCTATGGGATCCCAGGGGGAGCACACGTAATCCAACCTGCGGGTTCAAGGTGAACTTTCTGGAGAAGATGATGCTGTCTGACTGGAGTCCTAGAGGAGATTGGGGGAAAGGTTGCTTTAAAGGCAGAAGGGGGCGGCGCCTGGGTGGGTCATCTGTTGAGTGTCTTACTTCAGCTCTGATTGTGATCTCACTGTGGGTTCAGGTCCTGCATCGGGCTCTGTGCTGACACGTGGAGCCTACTTTGGATCCTCTGTCTCCCTCTCTCTCTGTCTTTCCCCCCCTCAAAAATAAATAAACATTAAAAAAAAAAAAGGGCAGAAGAAGAGCAAAAACAAGAGTGTGGACGTAGTGAGATTGTCCCTGTGCTGCCAGAGTTCAGGACACCAGGGTGTAAATTGCCAGGACAGTGACAGTGGATGAGCTGGTGACATGAGCAAGGGCCAGCCTGACATCACAGGACAATCCTGGAGTGCAGGCTTGTCCTGAATACCTGGGGAACCACTGAAGGGTTTGAGACAAAGAGGCAACCCTATCGGATTTGTGTAGAAAGACCCCATGTGTCCAACTTTGGAGAGTAGATTGAAAGGGATCAAGACTGGGGCGCCTGGGTGACTCAGTCGGTTGGGCATCCGACTTCGGCTCAGGTCATGATCTTGAGGTCCATGAGTTCGAGCCCCGTGTCAGGCTCTGTGCTGACAGCTCAGAGCCTGGAGCCTGTTTCCGATTCTGTGTCTCCCTCTCTCTCTGACCCTCCCCCGTTCATGCTGTCTCTCCCTGTCTCAAAAAATAAATAAATGTTAAAAAATATATATATGAAAGGGATCAAGACTGAAGGCAGAAAAACCACATGTAGGTCTCCAAATGACAGTAAGGGCTTGAAAGGACAGAAGTATGCGCTCACATGCGAGAGCAGGTAGGTCTTGGAGCCTGGCCATGGGAGTGGGGGAGACTGGAATCAAGTATGGTTCAAGTTTCAGACTCTGGCAGCTAGGTAGGAGCCAGGGGACTGGAGCCACCAGGGAGGAAGGTGTGGGCAGGTTGAATTGGAGATCCCTGTGTATCATCCAGAACACAGGTCCAGCAGTCAACCATACAGGCATTCAGGGGCAGCTTTTTGGCAGGAGATACAGGTTCAGGGGTTACTGGCATATGATGGTGATTGGAGCCTGTGCCCAGTGGGAGGGGGGTTGGAGGAGACTATAGATTGGAAAGGTGGAGGAAAGCCTTACACTTCACTATTTATTTATTTATTTATTTATTTATTTATTTATTTATAAAAGCAAACATTATCATATTTAATTCATCATAAGAACTCTTAGGCAGGATGGGCGTTATTCTGACACCCACTTTATTTTTTCCTTTATTTATTTAAATGTTTTATTTATTTTTAAGACAGAGAGAGACAGAGCACGAGTGGAGATGGGACAGAGAGAGAGGGAGACACAGAATCTGAAGCAGGCTCCAGGCTCTGAGCTGAGAGCACAGAGCCCTACGCGGGGCTCGAACCCACGAGCTATGAGATCATGACCTGAGCCGAAGCAGGATGCTCAACCAACTGAGCCACCCAGGCGCCCCTCCTTTATTTATTTTTTAATGGTTATTTATTTTGAGAAAGGGAGAGCGCAAGCAGGAGAGGGACAAAGAGAGAGAGAGAGAGGAGAGAGAATCCCAAGCACGTTCCGCACTGTCAGCGCAGAGCCATACGTGGGGCTCAAATTCACGAATGAGATCATGACCTGAGCCGAAACCAAAAATCAGACGCTTAACCGACTGAGCCACCCAGGGTGCCCTTCTGACATCCACTTTAAAGATGAGACGGGCTCAGGTTAAGTGAGCCGTCCAATGTACTTGGCCAGTAGTCAGCAGGTTGGCTGACTCCACTGTGGCACTCAGCATACAGGCTGGCCTTCCAGCCCCACCCCCAAGGACCTGAAGGACACCGATGTCCTTTTCCTCCTCCTTCTCTCAGCCAGGCCAGCCAGAGGGCATCTCCCCCCTTTGCCTTGCCCTTATCTTCTAGGAAGGACTGGCAGAGCTCACACCAGAAGCCAAGGCTACCAGAGGGTAAGAAATTGGTGAGAAGGGAGGGGAAGGAGCTGAAGACTAGAGCTAGAAGGGAGAGGTGGAGGAGGAGTGGTAGCAGGGGAGGAGAGGTATCGGGAGGCTCATTGTCCCAGCTGGGAAGTCTTTTGTTTCCTCTCTTCCCTTGGCAGCCTGACAGGATATGAGGCCAAGCCCCCTCTCCATGCCAGCATCCCCCCACCCACTGAACGTGGCCCTTCCCTTACCATTGTGTCCTTGACAGGAATGGGGGGCAGGGGCATTGGCTCTAGGAGGGAATATAAGTGGCTGCGGGGCTAGGCTACTAGGGTCCAGAAGGGACAAGAAGACCCCGGGGGCAAGGGGTGGGGGTGCTGGTTCATGAAGTTTAGCAGAAAAAGCTTTGTGCCTGGGGAGAAGCAGGAAGCCAGGCCTGGGTGGGGCCAGCACAGAGGGTAGCAGGTCGGGCCAGGGGGAGGTAGGTTGGGCCCCAGAGGAGATGACGCAGGGCTTCAGGCCTTTCCCAGCGCCCCCTCCCCCCCCCCCATTCCAGCCTGTGGGCCTGAGAGCTCACCTGAACTGCACTGTCCCCCCCACCCCCTCCATTCCCAAAAGTTGACATCAGCCCTGCTAGGGCAGTTGGGATCTGGCAGAGCCCAGGAAACTCAGGTGTCCTGCCCGGGGCCCTCCACGTCCACTTCGCTGGATTCCCTCCCTCCTCGGGATCCAGGGGTCTGGCCTCCCACTCTGGTCCTCCAGGAATCCTGGAATTTCATCCCTCCCCTCCGCTCCCTCCTGGACCATTTTGCTCCATCAGCTGTTCCTGCAGGAAGGGCACCCGCTCAGCCTCGCCTCTCTTCCCGAGCCTTTTGTTTGCTGGGTCTGCAGGAAATTGCAGGGGCGGTGGCCAAGGGCTCATCTGCCCCTGGGGCCTGGGGGAGGGGGTCCGGATTCACGAGACTTAATCCTGGGGAGCTCACCCCGCGCTGCGGGGTCGGCGGGGGGGGGGGGGGGGCGGAATTGTGGATCGCCAGGGAATTCACATTTAGGGCCTGAACTCTGAGTGGGGCACCTGCGGAGTGGATTAGACGTCCTTGGCCCCGAGAGGCAGTTCGGGGGTGTTCGGGGGTGCCCAGAACTGGAGGCTGGACTGACACTGTGAGGTCACTTAATAGGTTGACCGAGGAGCTTGCACCAGGGGCGAAAAACCCAGATATTGAATCCCAGAACCTCGTCCTACACGCCTCGGATGACAGCGATCCCAAGCAGTGGGGAAGCAGCAGTCAAGTCACACCAAGCATCTCCGAGAATGAGCTAATGCCTTTCTCCTCAAAAAAAAAAAAAAAAAAAAAAAAGGTGGGGAGGAGGACCAGCACGTAGCCCCCGAATTCGCGCCTTCCCAGGACGCAACCGCAGACTTAGGCGAGGCGTGGACGCTCTAGCGAGCCGACGCCCTCTCGTTGGTTGCCCTCTCTCTGAGGCCACCCTGGGCGCAGCCATCTTCCCTTCCCAGCAGGCGGGTGGCGCCCGGTGCAGTCACGTGAGGAGCAAGTTTCCCAACCCGTGCAGGCGACTGTCTAGCAGTCTTCTAAAGCGGCAGAGCTACAGTAGTGAAGAAAACAAAAGTTCCTGTTTCGCGGAGCTTGACTTTTTTTGGGGACTAGGCAGGCAGTGAACAAGATAAATATATGACGTATATTAGATGGTGTTAGTGCAATGGAGAAAAAAAACGGGGATGGGATGAAGGTTGTGGTTCAATTTAAATGAGATTGGTGGAGGAGATTTCAAGAAGACGTCAAAATTTGCGTCCAGAACACCAAGGAAGCTCATGCCCTGTGGGCCACAGTGCGTTCTTGGAGGCTGGCGCAAGGAGATGAGGAGAGTGGGGGGGGATGCAGATTGGATAGGGCTACAGGGGTAGAGTGGCCATGAAACATAGACCACTCCGGCTCAATTCTGAGCCAAAGGAACACTATTAACACTATTAACATTTACACTAAGGCAATGGGCATAAACTTTGTAGTGGGACTATAGCTGATGAATCATGAGGTAAGTATGTTATCCTAATTATTAAAGCTTTTGTCTTTTACAATGGCAAAAATAGGAAACTATTGGAGAATTATTTTTTATTTTTATTATTATTATTTTTTTAGTTTATGTTGAGAGAGAGAATCTCAGGCAGGCTTTGAGCCATCAGAGCAGAGCCCCATGCAAGGCTTGAACTCACAAATCTTAAGATCACGACGTGAGCCCAAACTAGGAGTGGAAGCCTTAACCGACTGAGCCACCCAGGTGTCACTATTGGAGAGTTTTGAAAAGAGAAGCATCACGAACTGATTCTTGCTTTAATAGCATCCTTAAAAAAAAAAAAAAAAAAAAAAAAGATTTTATTTTATTTTTTTTAATTTTTTTTAACGTTTATTTTATTATTTTTGAGACAGAGAGAGACAGAGCATGAATGGGGGAGGGGCAGAGAGAGAGGGAGACACAGAATCAGGAGCAGGCTCCAGGCTCTGAGCCATCAGCCCCGAGCCCGACGCGGGGCTCGAACTCACGGACGTGAGATCGTGACCTGAGCCAAAGCCGGACGCTTAACCGACTGAGCCACCCAGGCGCCCCAAAAGATTTTATTTTTAAGTAATTTCTACACCCAACGTGGGACTCAAACTTACAACCCGGAGATTGAGTCGTGCATTCTACTGACTGAGCTTCCCAGGTGCCCCCTTAACAGCATCCTTCTAACTGCTCTTTTGAGAACAGACTGCAGGAACAAGGGCAGAAACAGGAAACCAGTTAGGGGGGTGTTGCCATAATGCAGGTTAAGAGATGATGGTGGCTTGGAGTAGGGTGATAACATGTGGTTGGACACTGGTAATATTTTAAAAGTAGGGGCAAAAGGAATTGCTGATGGGTTGGATGTGGGATGTGAGAGAAGGCATAACCCCAAGGTTTTTTACCTAAGCAAATGGAAAGGTGGGAAGACCATAACAGGAGTAGGTTGTGGGAGGAAGTTTAGGCGTTTGATTTTGGAATATACAGAGTTTGAGCTGCCTGTTTGAAGTCCAAGTGGAGATGTCAGTGTGTTGTTGGACATACAGTGTGGAGCTCAGATCTGGGCTGGAGATACACCCTTGCTACACCATCATAGAGATGGTATTTAAGACCTTGAGACTGGAAGTGGTCACTGAGGGAGGGAGTGTAAATGGTGAAAAGAAGTCTGAGGACCGAGCTTCTGGTCTTTGGTGGAGCCTCCAGTCCGCAGTGCCTTGTGGCTGTGCCTCCAACATCTAGGAATGCTCCAGAGTTAAGATAAGAGAGGAGGAAGCCAAAGAGACCAAGCAGGAGGAAATGCGTGAGTGTGGTCTCCTAGAAGAAGAGGAAAGTGGTGGAGAAGATGGTAATCAAATGCAGACATACCTCAGAGATAGTACGGGTTTGGTTCTGGACCACTGCAATTAAAGTGAATATCACAAGAAGGCCTGTCAAATGAACTGTTTGGTCCCCAGTGCTCATCACAGTCATGGGTACACCGCACCGTAATCTATTAAGTGTGAAACAGCATTATGTCTAAAATCCATGTACACACCCTAATTAAAAAAGACTTCATTGTTTAAAACTGCTGACCATCTGAGCTTTCAGTGAGTTGCAACCACTGACCACAGATCACCCTAGCAAATATAAAAATAATGAAGAAGTTTGGAATACTGCGAGAATTACCAAAACGTGACAGGCATGGAGTGAGCAAACACTTGGAAAAATGGTGCCAAGACTGGCTCCATGTAGGGCTGCCACAAACCTTCAATGTATAAAAAAAATGCAGTATCTGTGAGGTGCAATAAAGCGAGGGGCAATAAAACGAGGTATGCCTGCATGTCAACTGATGATGGCTTAGTAAAATGAGGACTGAGCAGCAACCCTTGGATTGACAGAGTGGAAGTCACAGGTGACTTGATGGGCAGTTTTGTTTTTGCTGCTGAGGGGCAAAAGCCTAAATTTAGTGGGTTTATTGTTATTATTTTATTACTTTTATTATCTATTTATATTTAATGTTTATTTTTGAGAGAGAGGGAGAGAGAGCACGAGCAGGGGAGGGGCAGAGAGAGAGGGAAACACAGAATCTGAAGCAGGCTCCAGGCTCTGAGTGTCAGCACAGAGCCGGACCTGGGGCTCAACCCCACAAACTGAGAGATCCTGACCTGAGCCAAAGTCACATGTCCAACCTACCCAGCCACCCAGGCATCCCATCTTCACATTTCTTTTTAAATCCACTGGGGGCGCCTGGGTGGCTGGGTAGGTTGGGCTTCTCACTTTGGCTGAGGTCAGGATCTCTCAGTTTGTGGGTTGGAGTCCACGTCAAACTCTGTGCTGACAGCTCAGAGCCTGGAGCTGCTTCGGATTCTGTGTCTCCCTCTCTCTCTGCCCCTCCCCTGCTCTCTCTCTCTCTCTCAAAAATAAATAAATATTAAAAAACATTAAAAGAAAAAAAATGTGAGGAGGGAGCCTGGGTGGCTTAGGGCTAAGTGTCCGACTTTGGCTCAGGTCATGATCTCATGGCTCGGCTCGTGAGTTCAAGCCCCACATCAGGCTCTGCTGTCAGTGCAGAGCTCACTTTGGATCCTCTGCCCCCCTCTCTCTGCCCCTCCCCTGCTCTCTCTCTCTCAAAAATAAAAAAAAAATAAAAAAAAATAAATGTGAGGAGGGATTGGAAACAGTATAGACAACTTGTTTAAGGAGTTTTGCTATATAGAACAACAAAGAAATGGAGCGATAATGGGGGAGTACGGTGTATTCAAAAAAGATTTTTTTTTTCCTTTTTAAGACAAGACGGGGAAAAAAAAGCATATTTGTATATCTGTGGGAATGAGCCAATGAAAAGAGACAACAAGACGATTAAATGGGATGTAGTGGCGGGTTGACCTTAGCTGGGAGCATGATCATCAGTTCATCACTAGTGACAGGAGGAGGGCACAGCGGAGCATGGTGGTGAATTAGGAGCTTTTAGTCTCTTGGTGGCTTCTGTTTTCTCGCCGAATTGGGAAGTGAGATGGCGCTGAGGAGCTGTACAGGAAGCACAGAGGGTTGAACAGAGAGGGGTGAGGATGTAAGTCATCTAGGAGTGCAGGAGAGTGACTGGACTAGAGAAATCTCGTCTGAATGCTGGGCAGCATGAGGGCACACTTCAGGTTCATGGTCATGAATTTGAGATGAGCTCCCATAGTTGGATGTTTTCTTCAGCCACATTTAGCTGCTTGGGCAGGTTCAAGCTGGGCGGGGAGTTGCATTTACCTGGGCTGTGGTTTTGCCAGGAGGTTAATAAAGTGAGAGAGGGACAAGGGAGAGCTTTTCACTGACCATGAACTTTAAGCTGGATAAGAAGGGAAGTGAGTGGGGGACTGGGAAGAGGGCAGGATCAGTGGATTGGGGTGCAGTGAGGTGGAGGATTGTTGGGGTCAAGGCATGACAAAGACCCTTTCCTTGACCAAACTTCAGTCAGGCTTCTCTGAGCCCTCTTTAGACTTGGCCCCCATCCTTGCTGGGCCTGCCTCGCCTGGCCTAGTTTAGGGAGAATCTTCCCACCCTTGATACTTGATATCTGATCACCCTGGCCTGCCTTCAGCAAGAATCCTAAGTCTGTTTAGCTAGAACCCCCCCATGCTCTTTGTAATTTCCCATCACTGACTCCCTCGTTCTGCTTGTTGGCTAGAAATGCCCAGCTGCCTTTGCTGTAGAGCCCCAACTCTTTCCCCTATTGTGACCGTTCTGACACCTATTGGAATGGTCCTGAATAAAGTCTTCTTTACCATTTTAACAAGTGTCAGATTAATTTTTTTCCCCCTTAGGAGGCATACCAGAAAAGGTGAATGGAAAGGAGGGCCTGCAGTTATTTACCGGCAAGGACAACATCTGGGCACAGCCACTGGGTATCGTGGAGCGTGAGATCTATGCAGATCTGTGTTCAAGCAACTGCCACGCCCGGATATTGGAAGTCTCATCAGTACGGATATTGAAATCATCAAAAACTGCGACAGGATGGTGCTGGAGAGACCCACGAGCCAAACTCTGTTATGGTTAGCAGCGATGACCACTGAAGATGCCACAGTTCAGTTGCTCATGAGACCTCTCCCTGGCAAAGCCAACCTTTGGGCTGCTTTAAGCCGGTTCCTCTCCTAGGGACATGTTGCAGAGAATCTATAGCCAAAGGCCAGTGACCCTAAAAGCACTGTTCATTTTCTGAGGCTCAAATGACGGTGTAGCCACAAAGGACTATGTCAAAGTTAAGCAAGTGATTACGAAAGCTCTCCCAGCTTCAGCTTCCCTAAGAAGTACTTACCTCACAGAGTGCTTATGCATATATAAGGTAGCACGACGTGCAAATAACTTACTGAACATTTCGGCATTGTTTTCGAGTGTCGGTCAGTTCATCCAACCCTCTCGCAGCAACCTCATGCAGGCAGGGCTCTATTTAGTCCCCGTTTTATAGATGAGGAAACGTTACCAGGTGGTGCTACAGTTGATGGTAACTGTAAAGAGTGAGGAGGGGAGGAGGTCCCATCTCCCGGAGGTTCACAAGTCCTGTCATGTCTGTTAGAGGGGACGACACCTTGCAGGGAGGCTGGGAGGCGGCAGGAGGACCTTGCGGACCGACGGTGGCCGGCGCAGCCAGGGCTCTTCCGGACCAGCGGCCGATGGCTCCCTCCGATGGCGGACGCGGAGAACGCAGCCGGTTGGGATGGACCAGGCGTGAGGGGCGGGTCTCCGCGGGGGTGAGGGCTGAGGCCCGTATCCAGAGACATTCCAGGGATTCGAGAGGCCGGAGGAATAGGACTCCGGAAGGCGCCGAGCGACGCGGCCCCGCATTCCCGGCGACGCACCTGGGCCAGGTGTCACATCCCCGCCCACCTGCAGCTGTCTTCCGCCGTCGCCGCACGCCCCTTTCCGTGGTGGCGCCTCCGGGCGTCTCCGCGAGCTCGGAGTGGGCTCCCGCCCGCATAAAGGGTGCCTGTTTGCACGGGGGTGATGGGCCGCTTTAGGGGCCGTGGCCTCCACCTTGCCGGAGACGCATCCCTGAGGGGCGACCCAGGGCAGTATCCCAGGCGCGTGTGGAGCGGGAGCCGCGCCGGCCCCCGGAGCCCGAGGGGGGAGGGGCTTCCCCGGGGGCGCGCCCACGGGGCGGGGCTGGGCGCCGGGACCAATGGGGCGCGCGGGCTGGGGGGGGGGGCGGGCTCCGGGCCTGGCATCCCGGTAGCTGCAGCTGGCTTTTCCGGCACCCGCGCCCCCTCGGCCCGTAGCCGACCCCTCCGGCTCTCGGGGATTCCCCCCTCCCCCGGGCGGCTGCGTCCTCCGGGCGGGTGAGTGAGCGCCCCGCCACACTCGGGCTGTGGGGATGCGCCTGGCCCGGGAGCCGCGGATCTCGGCCCCCTCGAACCGGCCCCGGGAGAAAGTGGGCAGGAACCGGTGTCAGGGCCGGGAGGAAGACCCACCTTGTGTTGCTGGCCTGTGTCTTTGTTTTGGTAGTCGAGGGGTGTGTTTGGGTTGGTCGAGTTTGGAGGGTGCCTTGTGTGGGTGGGAGGAATCTGGTGAGGCTGGGGGGAGAGGAGCTCGTTTGAAATGGGTTGAAGGAGAGGATTGATGGAGGGCGGGGCAATGGGAGATTTGGAGATTTCTCTTTGCCTTGGGTGAGGTGATTGCTTGGGGGAGTTAGGATGGGGACAGTTCAGGACTTCGGAGGAGGGGGTGAGGAGGGCTTCCTGCCGGTAACTCACTTCCCTTTTGGGGGATTTGTTTCCTCTTATACTGCTAGTTAGTTGAAAAGGGAGAGTATCTTTGCCTCTTCCCAGAACCATTGCCATCCCTAGTCTCCCGGATTTGGGGGAAGGGTGGCCCCCAGGAGCTGGGAGGGGACTTGGTACCCAAATGCTGAGGGTGTGGAGTCTGCCATTGCCCAGGGAAGTGGCAAGGACTAGTCTGCTCCCCAGGAACTCTGAATTGCTGGTGAGTGAGTGAGTGAGTGAGTGTGTGTGTGTGTTTCTTGAAGCTCTTCCTTTTGGGGAGGTTTCCAGGTGTTCGGTTAGAGGTGTTTTTGAGGGGCTCCGTGAAGCTGCTTTCCATTAAGTAACACTGTCTTTTGCAGGCCTCATAACCCATTGGTGGCATCTTCTGCCTGCTCTCCACCATGGCCAGCGAGAATTCTCCTCTGCTGGCCTACCGGCTCCTGGGAGAGGAGGGGGTTGCCTTCTCTGCCAATGGGGCCGGGGGTCCTGGAGGGGCATCTGCCCGGAAGCTCTCCACCTTCCTGGGTGTGGTGGTGCCCACGGTCCTGTCCATGTTCAGTATAGTTGTCTTTTTGAGAATTGGTAAGTGGGGTGGTGGGGTTTGCTCTGGGGTGCAGGGGGGGGGTGGAGGAGGGGTGGGACTGGGAAGAGTTTGGGGAAGGGTCCCGGGAGAAGTAGATGGATGGGAGGCTTGGGGAGAGGGCTCCCCATGGCCCTGTGTTGAGCTCTGCCCTGGAAGTAACTGATGACCAGTGTGGTGTGGGGACGCATGAGCCACCTTCTGACCTGCTTTGCCACTCCCGTCCCAGGGTTCGTGGTGGGCCATGCTGGGCTGCTGCAGGCTTTGGCCATGCTGCTGGTTGCCTACTTCATCCTGGCGCTCACCGTCCTCTCTGTCTGTGCCATCGCCACCAACGGAGCTGTGCGGGGGGGTGGAGCCTACTGTATCCTCCAATGTTGATGGACTGGGGTCTGGGCTCTTCTGTCTTGTAGGGAGGAGGAGGGGCAAGGGCAGGGCAAGAGGGAGGCAGGTTCTAATCAATGTTCAGCAGGTGGGCTGATATGGGGAAGGTGACCAACATGGCCTTTCCGCGTATCTTACTGCTACTCTCCAGTCTATCAGGTGTCTTCCCAGCCATCCTTTTGGTTCCCCCAACAGTCTTGTCAATTAGATAGTTCATTTTCCAGATGAGGAAACTGGAATTCAAGAGTATTAGTGGCGCACTGCAAAGCCACGTGGCTTGGGTGTGACCGCTCTGGACAGATTAACACTAGGGACAATCCCAGTGTGTGCCGGGAGACAGGGCTGCAGTGTGCTTTGTGCCTGGAACCTTCCTCCTGCTCCATTTCACTTTCTTTTCCCTTAACACTCATCCCCTGCTTCCACTTTTAGTCATGATCAGCCGGACCCTGGGGCCTGAGGTTGGGGGCAGCATCGGCCTCATGTTCTACCTGGCTAACGTCTGTGGCTGTGCTGTCTCCCTGCTGGGGCTGGTGGAGGCCGTGCTGGATGTCTTCGGGGCTGGTCTGTGTGCCAGGGAGCTCTGTGGGTTTGCGGGGTCTGGGATTCGGGGATCACGAGGGTGAGAGGCCTCTCTAGAAGAGGGGCAAAGTGGTCTATTAGTTTGGCTTTCTTGAGCTCCTACTATGTTCCCAGCCTTAGACATCTGAGAGATTGTCCTGGCCCACAGGCAGCTTACCGTCTAGTTGGAGAGGCCAGGCTAATACCCCTAAATTCAACAGAGCAAGATTGGTGGTATCTACTAGGGAGGGGTAAGATGCTGGGGTACAGTTGAGTAGGGAGGTGGGAAAGATAGTGTCTGAGGACAGGTGGGCCAAAGAGGGGGTCTGTTCCTGCTTTGATTCATGGGTGGGATCTCTCCTGGGGAGTCTTGTCTTCTAACCCTGTTCCTTCCTCTTTGTAGACTCCGCAAGGTCCAGTGGGCTTCAGGTCCTGCCCCAGGGCTACGGCTGGAACCTGCTCTATGGCTCCCTGCTGCTGGGCCTTGTGGGTGGGGTCTGCACACTGGGGGCTGGCCTCTATGCCCGAGCCTCCTTCCTCACATTCCTGCTGGTCTCTGGATCCCTGGCCTCTGTGCTGGTCAGCTTTGTGGCTGTGGGACCCAGGAGCATCCCCTTGACCCCTCGGCCTGGCCCCAATGGCTCCTCCCTGCCGCCCCAGGTTGGCCACTTCACTGGCTTCAACAGCAGCACCCTGAAGGCCAACTTGGGTGGTGAGCTGGGTACAGGGGTGACGGTTCTCAGGACAAGGAGCAAGCATGTGGGAGGAGGCAGGCCCTTGGAAGCCCTGGATGAGAACAGATGCCAGAGAGAATCAGGGGCAGGAGGGCAGATCTCAGAACAGCTCAGATTATTCAGGATCTGTCTAGTATGCTTGGCCCAGTGGGGCGTGAGAGCGACCACGAGACAGTTCCTGCCTTAGAGGAACTTTTTTTAGTTGGAAAGATAAAATGTGCATTCAGGAAACAATTAAACAGCACAATAAGACCAAAGTGGTTCACATAGATGGGAATCAGGAGAGGAGTTGGGAGGAGGGCTGGGGGCGAGCAGGGAGAGCTGGGAGGTGGCCCGAGGTATATTGGGGAATTCAGGTAGGAGCGAGAGGGACGGTGTCTCAGGAAGGGGCAACGCAAAGGCGTAGAGGGAGGAGTGAGGAGAGTGGGGGGAGTGATGAGGCCAGCTGAGCCAGGGGCTGTGATGGGTCAGGGCTGGGGTCTTGGGGTGGGCTGTTTGTGACATGTGAGGAGAAGGTGGCGGGGCCAACATGCCTGGGTCCCTATGAGGGGTACTGACGCCTTCTTCTCCCTGGGAACCATCTCTCAGCTGGCTACTCCAAGGACTATACCACGGGGGCCATGATGAACTTCGCCAGTGTCTTTGCTGTCCTTTTTAATGGCTGCACGGGCATCATGGCGGGGGCCAACATGTCAGGTGAGGGTCCCTGCCTGCTGCCCCCTGGGGGTGTAGGGCTGCCACCCTGTGCCCTGGTGGGAGCGCTGAGGGCTCAGGAATGTAAGAGATGGTAGATGGCTGATGTCTCCCCTTCTGCCCCTCTCCCTCCAGGGGAGCTGAAGGACCCCAGCCGGGCCATTCCCCTGGGCACCATTGTCGCTGTCGCCTACACCTTCTTCATCTACACCCTGCTTTTCTTCCTCTCCAGCTTCACCTGTGACAGGTGCCTGGGGAGGGGGCTGGCCTGGCCCTTGAGGGGGGTGGAATGGGGCCGCAGAACAAGGTTGCCACCCCTGGATCACCAAGGGAAGCACAGGCCGAGGGGGAGCAGGTACCCCCATTGTTGGGGTGCAGGGAAAACGGAGACTGTTTCTCCCTCTGGGAGAGAGAAGGAGCGGCCGCCGGTGATGGGGACAGCCGGGTAATTGGTGGTAGCCAGCCTGTAGCCAGAGTTTGCTGTGTCCCTGGGACTGTTGTAAGCACTTGGTTTTAGGGGGTGGGGGATAGCTGCTTCTCAATGCGTATTTCCATAAATATTTGGTTTCTTGTGCATACAACGTTGGGAATGTCCACCATGTGATTAAATCCAAAGCAGCCCAAAGATCAACCAGTGAATACCATGTCTTTCCCCTCCGGGCACACATGATGTATTACAATGGCCTTTGATCCTGGGTCAGTTGAGAATCCCCAGGAATACCCAGTTCTTGACCTCACGAAGAGTCAGAGCACTTTGCTCACGGAGGCCCTAGATGCACCTGTGTTCTCTGCATCCTCCTTTCCCCCCCGCCAGGACCTTGCTGCAGGAGGACTATGGGTTCTTTCGCGCCATCAGCCTGTGGCCCCCACTGGTGCTGATTGGTATCTACGCCACGTCGCTCTCGGCCTCCATGAGCTCCCTCATCGGGGCCTCCCGCATCCTCCACGCTCTGGCTCAAGATGACCTCTTTGGTGCGCCGCCCCCTGCTCCTCGCCCGGCTCTGAGCACACCCTCCCGTGTCTGTCTCTCTCTCCGCTTGGCCCTGGGCTGATGTGTCCGCCACGGTGTTTCTGTTTGCACAGGAGTGATCTTGGCGCCGGCCAAGGTCGTGTCCCGAACAGGGAACCCCTGGGGGGCTGTGCTCTATTCTTGGGGCCTAGTGCAGGTAAGCCTTCTTTCCGGCTGTCCTTCCCCTTCCCCTGGGCTCCTTCTGGTTCTGTTCCCAGGACCAGGAGGGGCTTGGGCTTGGGCTGGGAGAGTGAACGAAAAGGCAGGATGCATTGGCATTTGGTCGGGGGGGTGCGTGCATGCCCAGCCTCTCGGTCCTTGTGTAGCTGGTGCTCTTGGCTGGGAAGCTGAACACGCTGGCTGCTGTGGTCACCGTCTTCTACTTGGTGGCCTATGCTGCGGTGGACCTGTCCTGTCTGAGCCTGGAGTGGGCCTCAGCCCCTAACTTCCGGTGAGTGCAGAAGTGGCCTGTGTCCTCAGAGACCAAGGGGGAGGCGTGGGAAGGGCTCGGTCCAGGGGACCGAGGTTGGAGATGGAGGCCATGGCAGGCCCTGAGTGCCCTTCCTTCTCTCCCCCACCCCAGCCCCACCTTCAGCCTGTTCTCCTGGCACACCTGCTTGCTGGGGGTGGCCTCCTGTCTGCTCATGATGTTCCTCATCAGCCCCGGGGCCGCCGGCGGCTCACTGCTTCTCATGGGCCTTCTTTCCGCCCTGCTCACTGCTCGAGGAGGCCCCAGTAGCTGGGGCTACGTCAGCCAGGCCTTGCTTTTCCACCAGGTTGGGGGGCTCGGAGGAGGGTAGGGAGGGGGGAGGCAGTCTGGGATCCCCCATCCCGCTCCAAGTAGGCCTCCTTCTGCCGTGGCCGGAATCAGGGTTCTTGTCCGAGAGGTGGTGAGTGGGGGCTGCCCTCTTGAGCCCTTCCTCTCCACACCTCACCCCTGGTCCCAGGTACGTAAATACCTGCTCCGGCTGGATGTCCGGAAGGACCACGTGAAGTTCTGGCGGCCCCAACTGCTGCTACTGGTGGGGAACCCCCGGGGCGCCCTGCCTCTGCTGCGGTTGGCCAACCAGCTCAAGAAGGGGGGCCTCTATGTCCTGGGCCACGTCACCCTGGGAGACCTTGGTGAGTGGCCCTCTGTTCCCTTCCCAGCCTCTTCCTCCCTCACGTTTCAGACATTCTTCGTGTTCTTTGGGTTCAGAGGCCTCATGCTTCTTCCCTGACGACCCTTCCAACCAGCCCGAGCCCTGCCCAGACTGTTTTCTTTGGCCCATTTGGGATTTGGATTTGAGGAGAAGGTACAGGGGTTTGGCCCACATCTACTACCTCCCTTCTCTGCAGACTGCCTGCCCTCGGACCCTGTGCAGCCCCAGTACGGGGCATGGCTCAGCCTGGTGGACAGAGCCCAAGTGAAGGCCTTCGTGGACCTCACCCTCTCGCCCTCCGTGCGCCAGGGAGCTCAGCATCTGTTGCGGATCTCCGGCCTTGGTGAGCTACTTCTCCCCGGGTCCCCTCGGCCCCCTCTGTGGCCCCTTTTAATCTCTGCTACCATCCCCCAGAGTAAACCACAGAGTGCAGACTCACAGTCTAGTGCAGATAAGACGCAGGGCTCAACTCAAAGATACCGGATGGTGTGTGAGAAGGTCCTGGAGGAGATGCTTAAGGGCTGGCGATGGGTGCCACTGACATTTCTTTTTTTCTGACCCAAAAGTTGGGGTACAAGCTCTGAAGAGCATGCTGTGTTCCTGGGGACAATGGGAGAATTACTTGAGGCAGGGGGGCTGCTCCATCAAATCTAGGGCAGATGGTTTCTAATCATCCCACTTCAAGACCGCTATGAGCTGATGCGGCTAGTGACAAGATGGTATACTCAGCTGGGCCTTAGAAGGGGTGGAGAAGGAAGGGCTGGTGTGACATGGCCTCCGGAGACCACAGAGGATGCAGAGGGTGAGTGGGGCTGAAGCTTCCCGAGCCAGTGGAAGAGTCTCTGCCTTGTTACTCTGCCTTAGTGCGAAGGCCTTCAGCCTTACGCCCCGGCTTCCTCCAAATCTGGGCTGAACTGCCTCCTTCTTTCTCAATCCTAGGGGGTGTCAGTCCCCTCTCTGGGCACATGCTCCGTTCTCCGTTTAGATCTGGCTAAAGTTCAAGCGTTTGGGGGCTGTTGGCAAGCATTATGAGACAGTCCCTGGAGCATCTGAGAGTCTGGTCTCTCCTCAGCCCCACATTTTGTGGGGGAACCTGTGCCAGGAGACCACTACTTCTACGAAATTTATCCTGAGGAAAGCGATTGCAATGAAGGGGAAGGATTTCCTCGAAATAGTTAAGTCCTCCCGACGTGCAGAACTTGATTTACTGGTGGATTTTGAGCAACCCATTTGTTTCATGAGAAAAAGCCTTAGACAAGATCTCAGAAGTTTTCTGTGAACTCAGCCCTGTTGAAGGGCGGGGGTGGGGGGGATGGGGGGAGAGTATCCAGTTCCACATTGGTTCAAAAATGGAAAAATCAGGAGCTGTCAGCAGGGACCTGGGGCACTGTATTCACTTCACACACGGGTTCAGAGACTTAGAGGGTGGCCTCTGCTGCTGGGTGCCTTGTGTTCGCCTGTGGACCCGGTATCCACCTGCTGTGAGCCTTGGGGCAAGTGACTTCACCGCTCTGTGCCTCAGGTTGCTTACCTGTGAGAGGGGTGAGTAAATGGCCCCTACCTCCTGGTGTTGCTTCACGAGTTAAAACACAAAGTGCTTTCAGCGGGCCCTGGCCCTTCGTTAGTGCGCAGATGGTAGCTGCTTTTTGTCCAGGGATCTTGCTTTGGACTCACCACCATTAGGGCTTTGCAGTAGTAGTAGAAACAGATCGGGCCAGTTCTCATCACCCCCCAGCAGAGTCTGAGGTGCTGTTTCCCTGGGGATGGAGCCCACGAACTTGACTACTGACTACTCAGGGCGGTGTGGTCTGCCCAGTAGACTCAGACTCTCATCTCCCATCACGAAAAAGGTGTGCTGCTAGCTAGAAGCTTGCAGTGGAGGCCTCCTACTGCCGAGTACCGGAAGTGCTCGTTAGTTAGAAGAATCCTAAGGCGAACTTTGCCCACTTAAGTGGGGAGATTAGTCACGGAGGTGCAACAAATAAACGCATGCAAGAGCGTCTGGGAAAAGGAAAAGTCGTTATGCAAACGTGCATAGTGTTGCCCGGAGAGCTCAAGCACGAGGCGAATGCCATGCCTGATGGCTGACGTGTGGTGCTGCCGGCGTGTACGAGTGGGCGCGCGTTAGCGTGGTGTAAACTCAGCCCGTGAGTCTGATTCCTGTTGGTTCCTTCCCACCTCCTCCTCTCTGCCCCCAGGTGGCATGAAGCCCAACACGTTGGTCCTGGGTTTCTACGATGATGCTGCACCCCAGGACCACTTCCTGACAGACCCTGCTTTCTCCGAGGCTGCTGATGGCACCCAGGAGGGCGGGTCCCCAGCCCTGAGCACCCTGTTCCCTCCACCCCGGGCTCCCGGGAGCCCCCGGGCTCTCAGTCCCCAGGACTATGTGGCCACGGTGGCAGACGCCCTCAAGATGAACAAGAATGTGGTTCTGGCCCGGGCCTGTGGGGCCCTGCCCCCTGAGCGGCTGAGCCGGGGGTCTGGGGGCACCTCCCAGCCGCATCACGTGGATGTGTGGCCCCTCAACCTGCTGCGGCCCCGGGGCGGGCCCGGCTATGTGGACGTGTGCGGCCTTTTCCTACTGCAGATGGCAACCATCTTGGGCATGGTGCCTGCTTGGCACAGTGCCCGGCTCCGGATCTTCTTGTGCCTGGGGCCTCGAGAGGCCCCCGGGGCGGCTGAGGGGCGGCTGCGGGCACTGCTGAGCCAGCTGAGAATCAGGGCCGAAGTACAGGAGGTGGTGTGGGGCGAGGGGGCTGGGTCTGGGGAGCCTGGGGAGGAGGAGGAAGGGGACTTTGTGAATGGCAGGCGGGGAGATGCTGAGGCAGAGGCCCTGGCAGGCAGCGCCAACGCCCTGGTTCGGGCCCAGCAGGGGCGCAGCAGAGGAGAAGGGCCTGGTGGGCCTGAGGGTGGGGATGGCGAGGGTGGGCCTGCCACGGCCCTCACTTTCCTGTACCTGCCTCGGCCGCCAGCTGATCCTGCCCGCTACACCTGCTACCTGGCGCTGCTGGAGATTCTGACCCGTGACCTGGGCCCCACACTGCTCATTCATGGCGTCACCCCGGTCACTTGCACTGATCTCTGATGCCCGGGTCCTGAAGCAGAGTGTGCAGGTCCAGCGACCTGCCTTGGTTAGTGGATGTGAAGGGGAAGGGCAGCCTTCCGGCCTGCTCCACATACGGGAGTTTCCCAGGGGAAGTATTAGGGGATCCTGGGCTGGGGCGTCCCGTCCCTGGGAGAGGGGCTTCAGTGTCCCCGCCACGCTGGGGGAGGAAGCCAGCAGTCCTCCCCACTGGCCTCCTTCCTTCACCGGTGCCTTGATGGAGGCTGGGTCTCTGCTTGGACTCTAGGCTACCTCAGTTTCCCCTCGCCCAACAGATTCACAGACCGCTGAGGTTGTGATGTTTTTGTTGTTTTATTTTTCTAACCGCTGAACGTGAATAAAAGACCAAAACACTATGGGCTGGCCGAATACTGCTGCGGGGGGGTGGGGTGGGGTGGGGAAGGGGGCGGGGGGGGGTTCGTAGGTGGGACGGAAGAGGGAGAGATCTGTATGGGGGAGTGTGGGAAAGAGCAGCGCTGGAGCGTCCCAGCAGCGAGGTGGCCACGTGCAAGACTTGGGGCGCCAGCCTGGGGGCACTGGCAGAACCGGAGGCTGCCGTGGAAAGTCCTCCCAGCTCGGCAGGAGGGGGCTGACTGGGGGAGGGACGGCGGTTTAGGGCCTAGGGGGCCACGTGACCCTCCCCCAGGAATGCGGTGACGTCACCGGGGGCGTGGCTGTCCCCAAAATTGGGGAGGAAGGGGAAAAAAAAAAAGCCAGAAAAAGTTTCTTTCCTGGAGTCCCAAACGAGGTGTGGGACGGAAGAAGGGGTCAAGACCAGAGGCTTGGGACTACACGGGGGCCGATCGCTGTCTGGAGTCCCCTGTTCCAGGCCATGTCGGGGCCCACCTGGCTCCCCCCAAAGCAGCTGGAGCCTGCCAGAGCCCCTCTGGGAAGAGCACTCTCCCGAGGTGCCCCGGGGCCGCCGCCAGCCCACGGAGCAGGTAAAGCAGCTCCAGTGCCGCTGAGGAGGCCAGGCCGTTCCTCGCTCACCTCTGCCTTCTGCCTCCCGCCTGTCCCTGCCACCCCTTCCCTGAAGCTCTTCCGGCTTCCTGCCGTTCCTGCTCCTCCCGCTCCCTTCTTGGACCCCAGGTGTGGGGGGGAGGGGAGATGAGGGACCCTAGAGCGCGGCCTCCAGAAGTGTCACCCTCCTCTCCCCATCCCCACCTTGGCTCTCTCTTCCCTCACCCCAGCACTTCAGCCCCACCCCAGGGTCAATTTTTGCCCCCTCCCATCTGAGCAGTGTTACCAGGCCCCGGGGGGACCGGATGATCGGGGGCTAGCCTGGGTGGGGTGCCATGGAGCACCCCAGCGCTCACAGGTGAGAACCTGGAATTGGGGGATGGGGGGGCGGGAGGTGTGGGCACCCGGGACAGGTGATTTGAATTCTCCCTGCTTTTGCTTCATCCCCAGGGGCTCCCCCAAGACAGGGGGGCCTTGCGCCCAGGAAGTCTGGATGCTGAAATAGATTCGCTGACCAGCATGCTGGCTGAACTGGATGGAGGTCGTGGTCATGCCCCACGGCGGTCAGACCGGCAGGTGACCCACTGGCCTGCCTTGTCCCTCCCCTGCTCCTTGTCTCCTGCCCTCCTCCCCACTCCCTAGTTTGATCCCTTCTCTAGATTCTCAGTCTAGCCCAGCCCTCTCTGTGTGAGTGATACACACAGGAACGTGGAAGAAGCTGGCCCACCTGAGCCTACCAGGTTGTCTACCTCTTGAGGATGAGCCCTTGTCAAAGACCAGTGGTTATCTCGGGGCCGCACAAACGGGGGCTTCCACAGGTGTGCGTCCTGGAATGGGTCTGCTCACTCCCGGTCTGTGTTTCTCCCCAGGCTTATGAGCCCCCTCAGCCCCATGCCTACCGCACGGGCTCAGGTTCCCTGAAGCCGAACGGAGGGGGTGTTCCGATTCCTCCCCAACAGCTCTCTGCGTCCTCCTATGGGGGTCCCACTCCGGCCTCCTATGCTACAGCCAGCACCCCCGCCGGTCCTGCCTTCCCCGTGCAAGTGAAGGTGGCACAACCGGTGAGAGGCTGTGGCCCCCCAAGGCGGGGGGCCTCTCAGGCCTCCGGGGCCCTCCCGGGCCCCCACTTTCCTCTCCCAGGCCGAGGTGAAGTGTGGGGGGCTGGCTATAGGAGCCACCGTGAGCCAGGTCCAGGGGGTAAAGAGGAGGCCGCAGGAGGAGGACGAGGTGGCAGGTACGGACCCCAGGTAAGTCCCGGGTAACTGGGATTTGGGGTCCTCACAGACAACTGGATACTGATTGGGTGGGCGGGGGTGGTGTCTAATGCCCTTGTTGTCAGAGGCCTGTCGGGTTGGTGCTCTGGGTGAGCACGCTGTGCTGGTCAGAAAATATAAGAGGGTAGGGCTAGGGCTGTTCACTGGCTCCTGAGGTGTGCCCCTGGGCCCGGCGCTGAGCCCTTCTCAGATGAGACTTCTGGGTGGAATTGCCTGGTCACCTTCAGGAAGTTTGACAGCACAGAGAGCTAGAGGTAGGGCTGAACCCCTGATTCCCTCCTCTCAGGTCCCCCTGAGCCAGCCTCCTGAAGAGGAGCTTGAGAGGCTGACCAAGAAGCTGGTGCACGACATGAACCACCCTCCCACAGGGGAGTACTTTGGTGAGCTGACCCGAGGTGGGAAGGGGGCTGGAGAGTCAGAGGGCCAGAGAATCTACCTTTCTCTTCTGTACTGACTCACCTTGTCCTTCCTTGTCCCCAGGGCGGTGTGGTGGCTGTGGAGAAGATGTGGTTGGGGATGGGGCTGGGGTTGTGGCCCTGGACCGTGTCTTTCACGTCGGCTGCTTTGTGTGTTCTACGTGCCGGGCCCAGCTTCGGGGCCAGCATTTCTATGCCGTGGAGAGGAGGGCGTACTGTGAGAGCTGCTACGTGGTGAGTAGGTGGGCTGGGGGTGTCAACAGCAGGAGACAGGGGGCTTCCATCTAAGGTGGGGACCATATGCCCGAGCCCCATAAAAGGTACAGAGCTCAAAGTGGGGGGGGCACTAAACTGACACATAAGAAGGGAGGAATTATAAAAGTTGCTAAATACTGGCTGCTGGAGGGAAAGGACAATGGTCCCTTACAAATGCCAGACATTTTAGAGTTAAGGGAATGTGTTAAATTCCCACACCGCCACCCCTGTGGAGCACCTATGACTACTGAAGGAAACTGAAGCTGAGACTAAGTCACTTATCTGGGAGGCTGCTGTGCTAGGACTTCTACGCAGATCTGTTCAAGGCCACTTTTCTTTTCTTTTTTTTTTTTTAACGTTTATTTATTTTTGAGACAGAGAGAGACAGAGCATGAACAGGGGAGGGGCAGAGAGAGAGGGAGACACAGAATCTGAAACGGGCTCCAGGCTCTGAGCTGTCAGCACGGAGTCTGACGCGGGGTTCGAACTCACGGACCGTGAGATCATGACCTGAGCCGAAGTCGGACGCTTAACCGACCAAGCCACCCAGGCACCCCAAGGCCACTTTTCAATGAATCTCTTGCAGGGGGCTACATAAGCAGATGGGTGGGCCAGCGGGCCTCCCCAGCCCCAAACTTCCTACCCTCCTTCCTGTTAGGCCACCCTGGAGAAGTGCTCCACATGCTCCCAACCCATCCTGGACCGGATCCTACGGGCGATGGGGAAGGCCTACCACCCTAGCTGCTTTACCTGTGTGGTGTGCCACCGTGGCCTTGATGGCATCCCTTTCACCGTGGATGCCACCAGCCAGATCCACTGCATTGAGGACTTCCACAGGTCAGGCTGGGTCTCCCACCTTTGTCTCAGATGTCTGACCTTCCCCATCTTCCCCACTTGTCCTTCATGCCCCAGCATTGGTCTCCCACCCCTGGCCTGGTCTCTTTCTTGTTAACATCACTCTCTTTTCTAAGATCTAAGACCATACCCCTGGTCTCTCCTGTTCCCTCGTGTATCCTGCCTTCTCTGGGCTCCATGGTTAGTCCCCTCCAACCCTGGGGCTTGACAGCCTCCTTGGTTCCCTCCTGACCCAGGAAGTTTGCCCCACGATGCTCAGTATGT
Source organism: Panthera onca (assembly GCF_046562875.1). NCBI lineage: Eukaryota > Metazoa > Chordata > Mammalia > Carnivora > Felidae > Panthera > Panthera onca. Next base: position 7,852,237 of record NC_138354.1, read on the forward strand.
GGTGGGGCCATCATGCCTGAGCCAGGTCAGGAGGAGACCGTACGAATCGTTGCTCTGGATCGCAGTTTTCACGTTGGCTGTTATAAGTGCGAGGTCAGGGGGCCTGGGCAAGGGGAAGCGGGGGTTCTTGGAGTCTGGGGTGCTGGATATGGTAGAACCCAGGGATCCAGGCCCGATAGAAAGGTGTTGCTTCTGTCTCAACAGGAGTGTGGGCTGCTGCTCTCTTCCGAGGGTGAGTGTCAGGGCTGTTACCCGCTGGATGGGCACATCTTGTGCAAGGCTTGCAGTGCCTGGCGCATCCAGGAGCTCTCAGCCACCGTCACCACTGACTGCTGAGTCTCCCCAGAAGCACCTGTTGCATTCTCCCACCCTCCCTGACATCTACCCTTACAACTTTGTCACCAAATGCTGTCTCCTCTTCCCCCAATCATGAAATAATAATCCCTCAAGAGTTTACAAAACCCACTGAAGCGTGTCGTCTCATCTGATTCTCACAGCAGCCTAACACACGCACAACTGTTGCACCTCCCTGCGTTTTTATAGAAGTGATCTCAGATGACATGATTCCCAAATGGCAGTACCAAGGTCAGAGCCTGGGTCTTCCTGGTCCTAGTCCTGGTTTTTGGCAACTATACTGTACACCCTCTCCCCGTGCTGGGAGTGAGCTGCGGCATGCTCCAGGGAGGCAGCATCTCCTACTCTTAAGCCTCACACTCCACTCCCTGAACAAGGACTTGGGTGTTATCTCCCGGGTGGTGATGCATTTAATCTGGGGCAAGCCAGACTCCCCCTGTTGATCAAGACTTCAACCTATAGCCTATCCCAACCAAGCATTGGTTGGGGATAAGACAGATTTGCCGGTTTTGCTTACAAGACGGGGCGCCTCTGTTGAGATACAGCAGTCACAGGGCTTTGCATATGGTGCATACTGAGGCAGCAAAAAGCCTGGTTCTCTGCTGCACCACAAAATGGTGGGAGATGCTTTAAAATGGTTGCTCCACCCCGCTAAACGCCTGCATTCCCCAACTCCCTGCCCTGCGCCAGGAGGAGAAAACCGCCCCGATGAGGTCAGGAGGCGGCCAAGCAGGCTGGCTGGGGGGACAACTGGACACGAGCTGGTTCAGACCCCGGACACATCCGAGTGACAACGACCTTCGACCTCAACGGGAGGACGCGCTCCTTCACGCCCATAAGACTCCACAACCCGGCCGAGGTTTCGCTTGGTCCACCTCGGCTCCCGTAATTTCTCTCGTCCGCGCGCAGTTCTCGTTCCAGAGAGCACGCGAGACTTCCGGTCCCCGCCCCTTCCCATCATCCCGCGGTGCTCCCAGCCTCTCGCTGTGTGCTTTAAGTTCCAGTTCAGGCCGCAGGGGACTACTTTGTGGTTGGGGCCCCGTCCCGACGGTGACGCAGGCGCAGCGCGAGCGGCGCGCGCCGACCGCCCATCCCCGGCTGTCTCACTTTTCTTCTCGTCTCCTCGGCCTCCTCGCTGAGAGCCTCGCGTCTCCCTCTCACCGTCCGCGCCGCCCTCGTCGCGCGCCCGAGGCGAGAGGCGGGCCCAGGTCTCCCGGAAAACTAGCCCGCGGGAGCGCGAGACTAACGGCCGCGAAGCTCCCAGGTGGGGGAGGGGCGGGGCCTGGAGAGTCGGGGCTGCGGCGGGCAGGAGGGAGGGGGTTCGGGCGGGCGTGGGCAGGGAGTCCCTGGGGGCGAGTGTCGGAGCCGTCCACCTGCGCGGGAAGAGGGCTTGGGATGGCGGGGACAGTGGAAGGCTGGCCTTTGCGGAGGGAGGCGGGCGTGCTGCCCCGGAGCAGCTCTGGATCCTTTCCTGCCCTGGTCATTGTTCCGCACCCTGACCACCCCTGTCCGGGCTCCAGGCCCCCTCACACCGCACCATGGGGGACAGTGACGACGAGTACGACCGAAGGCGCAGGGACAAGTTTAGAAGAGAGCGCAGCGACTATGACCGTTCTCGAGAAAGAGATGAAAGACGTCGAGGAGACGATTGGAATGACCGGTAAGACTTCCTTTTCTTAGTTTTCTCTCCCTATCTCATTCTTTTGCACTCCTCCCTCGTTGCATTGCCTTTATTCGTTATATAGGGCGAATCACATGCAGTCGCTTATGCTTGACCGTTTCCGGTCGGTCAACCTATTCGCTGTTTGCCAAAGAGCTAGCTAGCTATGGCTTGATTTTGAAACGTATATGAGGTCAAAGCAGTAGACCTAAGAGTTGGAGTATGAAGAAGTAATGTTTTTAAAATGCATGCATTTTCTTGTTTGTAAATTACTCCTCAAAGGTGTGGATTCATAGGAAGTAACGCTTTCGAATTGACTTAACTTGGAGAGGTTGTCAGATCAGACCGGTTCCCTGGCAAAATATGGTTAAATATCTTGTAGTTGTCTTCCCTAAAATCGAAAGAGTTCTTTGGACAGTGATGGTTAGGTTAGTTGGTTAGGTTTGACTTAGCTAGTCATTAGTTTTCTGGGATGTTCTGGAGTTAATTATCATTAAGGTGTTTCCACAGAGAGAGGTGATTTCAAACAAACTAATGAAGTTAAGGGCAACCGCGCAAAATTTTGTAAATATAAAGGACACCACGAAGCTAATCAGCAATATCAGTGCTGATGACGCTTGATTTGGAAACATTACCAGAAAAAAAAAAAAAAAGCTTGAGGTGACTTAGTGTAATAGTATTTAGTCATTCAGTGTCATTTTGAAAAAACAGTTCGGGAAATCATTCAATTTGTATCTCTTCACTGGGGGGACTGTGGCTCTTTGTTTTCCCTGGTTTCTCTAAGAAAGAAGAAAATTAAAATTGTTCTGAATTCTGAAGATAGGTAGGGAGTGTTTGTTGTAATTAAAGAGTTTATCTCTGGAGCTTGGAGTGGGGGGCAAAATGGCCTTGGGTGTGCCCTGCAGTCGAGTGTATGTAAGAGATCATCCTAAAGATGGTTAAGTGTTGAAGGAACAGATCTTAGAACGGAGGGGAGAGTAGAGGTGGAGGTTATATGTCAGAGAGAGCTGCAGGAAAGTAGCCCTTAGCAAGACTTGGAAAGATGATTGAGAATTCCCCAGACACAGATTGAGTGAATAGTTTGGAGTTGGGGACATAACATTGTGTGCAGAAAAGAACCCATAGTCTAGTTTTTTTAGGGTAGTACTTCTCAAAATGTGGTCCACAGACCCTCGGGATCTGTGGTGTTATAACTATATTTTTCATAGTAACTTGAAGGAGTATGGTCATTTTCTCTGTTGGTTCATAGTATTGGGGGGAAAACCATTTGGTGTTTTAGTGCAAATAAAGGCAGTGGCACCAAACAGTTAAAAAAAAAAAAAAACAGACAAAACGGGTTCACTTAACGTCCTTGATGAAGCAGTAAAAATTTTAAATTCTGTTAAGTTGAATTCTTGTCTATGTGTCTCCGTAACACACGCGATGAATGAGAAATCTGCATGAAGCATTTATGCAGCGTATAGGAGTACAGTGGTTATCTCAAAGAAGAGCTGAGTTTGGAGTTGAACTAACAGGTGTGTGGTTGTTTTGGTGAGATGTCATTTTTACCTGAACGAAAGATTATTGGACAGTGGTTATTCCTGTTTGGGTATTTGAGAGACATTTTTTTGAAAAAAGACTAAGGATCTATGTTATTTCAAGGAAAATTGTTAGCTTTGTTGCCAGTGAGGAAGTGGAACTTGGCAGTGAAAATTGAAATTTTAGAAAACTTTTATCTACCAGTGTGAGTTTGACAGCCTCCCATTACTTTAAGACTTTTCTGATGAGCTAGGTGGTAATACTAATAAATATAATGTTTTGATATTGTATAATGAAATGTGCCAAGATCCATTCACAGAGCAAGATAGAACAATGGATTTAAATGTAGCAGAGTAGAAAATGTTCCTTGTGGGACACCTGGGTGGCTCAGTAGTTAAATGTCCAAGTCTTTTTTTTTTTTTTTTATTTTAACGTTTGTTTTTGAGAGGGGGCGGGGGTAGAGAGTGTGTGAGTGGGAGAGGGGCAGAGAGGGGGACAGAAGATCCAAAGTGGGCTCTGTGCCGACAGCAGAGAGCCTGATGTGGGGCTCGAGCTCACAAACCACTCAAGAGAGATCATGACGTTGAGCCTAAGTGGGCTGCTTAACCGACTGGCTGTCCAGGTGCCTTAAACGTCCAACTCTTGTTTTCGGCTCAGGTCATGATCTCACAGTTTGTGATATTGAGCCCCTCCTCTGCCTCTGTGCTGACAGCATGGAGCCTGCTTGGGATTCTGTTTCTCCCTTTCTCCCCCTCCCTTGCTCTTGCATGCACCTGCTCTCTTTCTCTCTCAAAATAAGTAAATATTTAAAAAAAAAGGTGAGGGGGGGGCTGCCTAGGTGGCTCATTCAGTTGAGCGTCCAACTTTGGCTCAGGTCATGATCTCATGGTTTGTGAGTTTGAGTCTTGCGTCGGGCTCTGTGGTGACAGCTCAGAGGCTGGAGCCTGCTTTGGATTCTGTGCCTCCCTCTTTCTCTGCTTCTCCCCTGCTCATGCTCTGTTTCTCTTTGTGTCAAAAATAAATATAACCATTAAAAATAATAATAAATAAATAAAAGAAACTATCTCTTGTCAAGTTTTGGGTAGTATCAAAGAATATCCCTAGTTTCTTGAGAAGACTATTAAAAGGATTCCCTTTTCCATCTGCCTATCTGTGAGGCTAGATTTTCTTCATATTTTCAACCAAACAATGCATTACAGTAGATTGAATGTAGAAGCAAATGTGAGAATCCAGCTGTCTGTATTAAGCCAGGCCTTGAAAAGATTTGTTAAATGTAAAAACAATGTCACGTTTCTCATTAAATGTTGTTTTGGAAAATAGCTGTATTTTCATAAAAGGATGTAATTTATGTTGATATGTAACTTCACAATTAATAGGTGTTAATTTTTTGTTTTAGTTTCTTTATTAATGTTTTTGGTTTTTTTGAGAGAGAGCGAGTGCGAGCGAGCAGAGGAGGGGCAGAGGGAGAGGGAGGCACAGAACCCGAAGCAGGCTCCAGGCTCTGAGCTGTCAGCATAGAGCCCGAAGTGGGGCTCTAACCCACGAACCGTGAGATCGTGACCTGAGCCAAAGTCGGACGCTCAACTGACTGAGCCACCCAGGTGTCCCTTTGTTTTAATTTTGAGTATAGTATTGATGCCATCCACATAAGCAGAAACTCTTCGATGTGCGCAGTAACGTTATTTATTTTTTAAATGTTTGTTTACTTTTGAGGGAGAGAGTGTGTGAGCGGGGAAGGGGCAAAGAGAGGGAGATAGAGAATTCTAGTGAGGCTGTGCTGTCAGCGCAGAGCCTGATGCAGGGCTCAGACTCAGGAACCGTGAGATCATGACCTGAGCTGAAACCAAGAGTTGGATGCTTAACTGACTGAGCCACCCAGGTGCCCCTGCACAGTAATTTTAAAGAGTGTAAGGTGGGGATGGGGGACCCAAGACCAAAAGTTGGAAAACTGCTGGGTTAGAACAAAGGATTTTCTTTTTAAGGTTGGGATGGAGGTGGTGGGTGACTAGTGGAAAGGCTGGAATGACAGACACCAGGAGCCGAGGTTATGAAGAGTGTTGTACACTGGCATTTAGCAAGGAAGGGCATGGCTTGATCACCTCTGCGTTTGAGACAGATCGCTTTGACAGTAGAGGAGTGGGAGGGACCAGAGGTGGATACACTGATGTTGTGGTTACAGGAGAGAGGACCAGGGTCAGGGCACAGGGACTAGGGAAGTTGGCGGGCAGGGCAAGGAAGAGGAAAGCCTTGATAGGCACTGAGGCAGAGGATTAAGAAACCAGTAACAAACGAGGGGTGAGGGTGACACTTGAGAAGTCAGATACCTGGTGATGTGCTGATACACCCGAGAGTGGGAAACGGGACGAGGAAGGCAAGCTTGGGCTCGAAGTGGTAGAAATGACAGGCTCAGTTCTGACCTGAATTTGAGGTGGCAGTGGCCATCCTAGTGGTGGGTGTTTGGTGCTAGTCTGGAGGAACAGGTGGACAGCCATCAGTGTGCGGGTGACGGCTGAAGCGATGGCGGTAGGCAAGTTTTTTTCTGTTTAGAGAATGGTTTTGTAATCGTAGGCTTTTAGTCTGGTGTCTCAGGATAGGAAGGGCACGTCTAGGAGTGTAAGCCGGCTGTGTCCTCTGACCGTTACTTGTTCTTAATCGCCAGAGAGTGGGACCGTGGCCGGGAGCGCCGCAGTCGGGGTGAATATCGGGACTATGACCGGAATCGGCGAGAGCGCTTCTCTCCTCCCCGCCATGAACTCAGCCCCCCACAAAAGCGCATGAGGCGAGACTGGTGAGGTGGCAACGGTTTCTCTGCCTTCTCTCCTTAGCCTCAGTTCCACCGGGCCTTGGCTGTCTGTTGGCACTTTGGCTGAGGACTGTGTCATTTCCTTTCCTATAGGAAGTTGGAGGACTTCCTATAAACCCCCCTTTTTTTGTCCCTTTAAACCCTTGGGTGAGAGCCCACATTCCGTATGCCCCTTCCTCTGTCCCGTCTTCCTTCGTGCTCTGGAGACATGATGCCCTTCTCTGTCTGACTTTTGTGTCCCCTACCCTCAGGGATGAGCACAGTTCTGACCCATACCACAGTGGCTATGAGATGCCCTATGCTGGGGGGGGTGGGGGCCCAACTTATGGCCCCCCTCAGCCCTGGGGCCACCCAGACGTCCACATCATGCAGCACCATGTTCTGCCTATCCAGGCCAGGTAAAGACCTGGGGTTCTGGGGTTCCTGGGAAAAGGGAGCTGTTAGGTTCGGGGGGTGGATTGGGGTTGCCAGAGACCGCAGCCAGAGCCAGGAAGTGGGTTAGGTACAGAGGGGTGCCTGTGGGGGCGGGAAGCAGTTGGTGCCTATGGTGTGTGTCCGTCGTGGGCAAAGGAAGGGGGCAGCTGGCTACCTCGGCCCCCCCATCCCCCCACCCTCTTCCCCCACAACCAAGACTTCCTGACCGGGCCCCCCCCAGGCTGGGCAGCATCGCAGAGATTGACTTGGGTGTGCCACCACCGGTGATGAAGACTTTCAAGGAGTTTCTCCTGTCGTTGGATGACTCTGTGGACGAGACCGAGGCCGTAAAGCGTTACAATGACTATAAGCTGGATTTTCGAAGGCAGCAGATGCAAGATTTCTTTTTGGCTCATAAAGATGAGGAGTGGTGAGTGCCCCCGTTTTCCTCCTGTCTGTTCCCTAGCATGTGTCCCCTGGCCCCGCCAGTGGAGCCTGCAGCCCTGTCCTCTCCCATTTTCCCCGATCCAGAACTTCCTGGGGGCGGGGGATGGGAAGGACAACAGCATTGGCTGATGGGTTCTCCTCCTCACTTCACCGTCTGCCACGGCCTCCCGCCCCACCTCGCTTCCCCTCTGTCCTCAGTGAGTGGGACACCTCCAGGCAGCTGGCCAGAGCCACCTGTTCCCTTGGGGCAGCAGACAGACTGCTTCCCACTTGCTGGTATTGGGTCATTGTCATCCCTGATCGCCGGGACCCTGTGTGGCTGTGGTTCTCCCAAAAGCAACGAGTGAATCCAGACAAGAAAAAGCAAAGATCTCAGGGTCGTTTGACAGAAAAGAATTTTGAATTTTTTTTCCTTTTGTGGATGTTTTGATTTTAATCAACCATCTTTTCCCCCCTTCCTGCTCCTCCTCCTCCTCATCCTCTTTCTGCTCCTCCTCCTTGAAAAGAGCCAGAACTGGGAACTACACCCGCTCATCGACGGAGCTCGGAGCAAACCCACCTCCACCCCCACCATACCCAGCCCATACATGAGCCCCCTGGGCTGAGCCGCGCTGCCCCGGCCAGGCAGACAGGCAGGGCACCGCTGTGCACAATGCAGCGGTTTAGCTGAATGTGATTGCTCAGGCAGCTAGTCAGTCAGGGCCCCCACCGCGGAGCCCCGCGGGGGTGGGGCATCTGGGCCGGGACGCCCCAGCCAGGAGCCAGCCGGTGGCCCACCTGCCAGCATGGGCCCTGGGCGCGGCTAGTTAAATCTTGAGCTCTGTTTGACCAAGCGGCCAAGGTAAAGATCCTGGAGGTGACGCCTGCGGCTTTCCTTTCCTCTCACGCTCAACTTGTGGTTCTGTTTTGTCTGTCACTGTTCCCTCTTTCTTCTTTCTCTGTGTCCTGGTCTCATTCTCTCATGTACCTTTTGTTCTTTCTTTGTCCCTGTCCTTGCACCTCACTTAACATTTCTTTCCTCTGGTTTTTTCAGTTTCTCTGACCTTTAGTTGTTTTTCCCTTTGTTTTCGATTCCTGGGACTTTCTCACACTTTCCTTTTCTGTTTTTTCTCATACTCCTTTCTTCTGCGCCCCCCCCCCCCCCCCCTATTATAAATGTTTCCTTTTCATGCTCCATCCTGATCCTCCTCCCGCCTCTCTCTCCCCCTGTGGGCAGTACCTGAGGTTACAAGGGCACTTCAGTTTCTCCCTTTGGTCTTTTCCTGTCCCTCCACCATCTCCTTTTCTTCCCGAGGGGGGAGAAAGCTTTTCTGCCTTTTTTGGCTTTTCCTGTCTGGTGCATTTCAGGTTTCCCTCTGTCTTCCACCTAGGGATGGAGGGAGTTGGTGGGAGCAGTCCTTTTAATTACTCAAGTTTGGGTTTTACAAGGAGAGGGAGGTTCTTTGGGGCCTACTATTTCCTTAGCCTTCCTCTTGGAAGCTTTGGGAAACTACACTTTTTCAAGTTAGTGTTTCCCAGAGACTCAGGGCGATCATTCTGCCTCTCTAACCCTGGCCTCTCCCTGTAGTAGTTGCTCTTCCCAAATCCAGAGCTCTTAGTTCCTGGCTCTCCCCCAAATCTTCTCCGAGCAGAACTTCTGGTTCCTTTTGGGGGTATTGGGTGGTTCTAGTGCACCCCTCTCCCCAGTCTTTCTGCTTTCATGGTTTTATGTGGGTGTGAGAGGATGGGGGCTAAGCCCTGACTTTCCTGGGCCCCTCCCCATGTCCTGGCCCTGGCATCCAGTGACTATTTTGTCTCTTCCCCTCCCCACTTCCTTTCCCAGGTTTCGGTCTAAGTACCACCCAGATGAGGTGGGGAAGCGTCGGCAGGAGGCCCGGGGGGCCCTGCAAAACAGACTGAGGGTATTCCTGTCCCTCATGGAGAGTGGCTGGTTTGATAATCTTCTCCTGGACATAGACAAAGCTGATGCCATTGTCAAGATGCTGGATGCAGGTGTGTAGATTGGGAGGGGAAGAGGGTGTCTGGTAACCAAGATCTTGGTTGGGAAATAGAAGTCCATTGACAAACCAGAGGCAGAAGGTCACAGCCCTGGGATTGTGACCTCTGCTCCCTTTGTTGGCAGCTGTGATTAAGATGGAAGGAGGGACGGAGAACGATCTGCGCATCCTGGAGCAGGAGGAGGAGGAGGAGCAGGCGGGAAAGCCTGGGGAGCCCAGCAAGAAAGAGGAAGGCCGGGCTGGACCAGGCCTGGGGGACGGAGAGCGCAAGGCCAATGATAAGGACGACAAGAAAGAAGACGGCAAACAGGTCTGCGGGCTGGGCTTGCTGGGTGCTGCCTGTGAGCACCTGGGGAGGAGAATAGAGCAGCTTCCGTGGTGGAGGTGGGGGGACCGGAAGGTTGTATCCTGGGTCCAGGGAGAGGTGGAGGCAGACTTCTGGGCTCAGCTGTAGGGGAGGGGCGGGGCTCTGATACAGATTGAAGGGAAGATTGACATGCCGGTGATTGTCTTTACCTGCAGGCTGAAAATGACATTTCTAATGATGACAAAACTAAGAAATCTGAGGGTGATGGGGACAAGGAAGAGAAGAAAGACGACTCTGAGAAAGATGCCAAAAAGGTAGGGTAGGGGCACCTGGTGACTCAGTCTGTTGAATGTCCAGTTTTGGCTCAGGCCATGATCCTGTGGTTTGTGGGTTCAAGCTCGCATCAGGCTCGCTGGTGTCAGCACAGCCTGCTTTGGATCCTCTGTTCCCCTCTCTCTGCCCCTCCCCGCTTGCACTTTCTCTCTCTCTCAAAAATAAATCTTAAGGGCGCCTTGGTGACTCAGTTAAGCGTCCAACTTCGGTTCAGGTCATGATCTCACAGTTCACGAGTTCAAGCTCCACGTTGGGCTGTGTGCTGACAGCTGAGTCTGGAACCTGCTTCAGATCCTGTGTCTGTCTCTCGCTGCCCCTCCCCTGCTCGTGCTCCATTTGTAAAAAAATAAAACATTAAAAAAAATAAATTTAAAAAAGTCTTAAAAACAAAAGTAGGGTGTTTCTTGCTCGGGGGTCAGTGTCAGGACTGGGGTCCTGGCTATCTGACTCCCCTTGTCTTGCTGTGCCTCTCACAGAGTAGCAAGAAGCGGAATAGGAAGCACAGCGGTGACGACAGCTTTGATGAAGGCAGTGTGTCTGAGTCGGAGTCCGAGTCCGAGAGTGGCCAAGCTGAGGAAGAGAAGGAAGAGGCTGGTAGGTTTTATTTTGTTTCTGTTCCATTCTCTTCCTACTGAATAGGGGTAGGGGAGGTGACGGTGGGTGAAATTGATAAAGGAGGGGGGGCCTTTGGGGAGATGACGTAGCAGGAGTTTGACAGCTTCTCTATCTTCCCTTTCAACATTGACAATAAAAATTCACCAACTCCCACCGCTTCCTGCATAGAAGAAGCACTCAAGGAAAAGGAGAAGCCCAAAGAAGAAGAAAGGGAGAAGCCTAAGGACACTCCGGGGCTGGAATGTAAACCCCGTCCCCTCCATAAGACTTGCTCCCTGTTCATGCGCAACATCGCACCCAACATCTCGAGGGCAGAGATCATTTCTGTGAGTGGGGAGAGCGCTACTGGGGGCAGGAATGGCATCCGGGCTCCATCTTTGGTGGTGGGAAGAAGATAATCTGGCTCTGCTTCTAACATATCCCTATTTCTCTAATAGGGAAGCCCCCTTCTCGCGGGCCTGTGTCTTTTGTGGGCAGGCCCTGGTTGCATCATTGCTCTTAACGTCCTTTGTTGGTTTTTCCTTGCTTGAGTAAAGATTCAAAGACAATTTTAGGGTTCTGAGGACATGGGGATTAGAGGAAGAAGTGTAACGTTGACTCGCTCAGTGGGGTTTCTGTTCCTCTGCTTTTCCAGCTTTGTAAAAGATACCCCGGCTTCATGCGTGTGGCACTGTCAGAACCCCAGCCTGAGAGGAGGTGAGGAATGGAGAGAAGAGTGACCCTGGATACCCTGGAGATAAGGTGCAGGGGAGCGCTAATGGCCAGCATCTCCTCCACCAGCCAGGATTATGCTGACCCTTTCTTTTGTAGGTTTTTCCGCCGCGGCTGGGTGACCTTTGACCGCAGTGTTAACATCAAAGAGATCTGTTGGAACCTGCAGAATATCCGAGTAAGTGCGGAATGGGCTCTCAGTTGCACACAACCTCGGATTCCTTTGTTCTTTGATTCACCCGTCGAGCCCCCTATTTCATCCACTCAGTCTGCTCACATTAAGAATATGCTGTTGTCTCTGGGCTGGGCTCTGGGGCTGTTACTGCGAGTAAGACCTCTCTGGTCCCTTTTCTCCGTGAGCTCAGTCTAATCACTGATCTAATTAGTAGGCCAGTCTTTGAGTTGCTGCTTTTTGGGGCAAGTGTGTTGGTAAGCTTTTTGTTCCCTCCAGCTCCGAGAGTGTGAGCTGAGCCCTGGTGTGAACAGAGACCTGACCCGTCGAGTCCGCAACATCAATGGCATTACCCAGCACAAGCAGATCGTGCGCAATGACATCAAGTTGGCAGCCAAACTGATCCATACGCTGGATGACAGGACCCAGCTCTGGGCCTCTGAGCCTGGGACACCTCCTCTGCCAACAGTCAGTGACTCCCCGTGGAACTCTTTCAAAAGCAGTCATGTCGTCTGCTTGGGCACCTCTGGTCTTGTCTCACTTGATCTGTAGTGTTGACCCCTTGTACTTGGGCTATCTGGGCAGCACCTCCAGCTTCCAGCAGGACAGGTTGGCATTAGTGATGATTTGCTAGGGATAGAATGAATAAAAAAAGACAATGAAACAGTGGTAATAGGCCCAGCGAACCCTGGATTCCTTTCTGCTTCACGTGAAGAGGTTCCTGGGCTTCTCTGCCTCACCTGTTCTTTTTCCTCCCCACCAGAGTCTGCCCTCCCAGAACCCAATCTTGAAGAATATCACGGACTATCTGATTGAGGAAGTGAGCGCGGAGGAGGAGGAGCTGCTCGGGAGCAGTGGGGGGGCCCCCCCTGAGGAGCCCCCTAAGGAGGGGAACCCGGCAGAGATCAACGTGGAGCGGGATGAGAAACTGATCAAGGTGCCCGCAAGAGCAGAGTGTGGCAAGAGCAGGCGGGCAGGATCCTCCTGGTTTAGAGCATCGGAGGGGCAAGAGTGTGGTGAACTCACAGCTCCTCATTTCTCTTAGGTTTTGGACAAACTCCTCCTCTATTTGCGCATTGTGCATTCCCTGGATTATTATAACACGTGCGAGTACCCCAATGAGGATGAAATGCCCAACCGCTGTGGCATCATCCACGTTCGTGGGCCCATGCCACCCAACCGCATTAGTCATGGAGAAGGTGGGCTCCCAGCTTCCCCAGTCCTGATTCCCCTTTGGTTTCCCTTTCTCTTCAGCTGCCTCTGGCCTTAGATGTGTTTGGATAGCAGTGCCCTACCACCCTCTCCTTTTATCCCCTCCTTTGTGATTGTTGATGCCCAGCGTGGGGCTTAAACTCACAACCCTGAGATCAGCAGTCACGTGCTGTAGTGACTGAGCCAGCCAGGTGCCCCTTATCTCTCATTCCTTGCTTCTGGCTCCCCTTTCCAACCTGTCGTCTGTTCTAAACCGCAGTGCTAGAGTGGCAGAAGACATTCGAGGAGAAGCTGGCTCCACTGCTGAGTGTACGGGAATCTCTTTCAGAGGAAGAGGCTCAGAAGATGGGTCGCAAAGACCCTGAGCAGGAAGTGGAAAAGTTTGTCACCTCTAACACTCAGGAACTGGGCAAGGATAAGTGGCTATGCCCTCTCAGTGGCAAGAAATTCAAGGTCTGGGATGTTAGGGAGTTGTGCGCTAGACCTGTGGGAGGAGGGGGTGGAGCCAGAAGCCTCCTCAGGCCTGGGGAGGAATGGGCTCCGTGGAATAGGTGGGGGGGGGGGGGGGGGTGTGTGTGTGATCATCCTTCCACGTTGCTTGCCGTGTTCTGACTGACCCTTTTCCTCTTTACTCAGGGCCCTGAGTTTGTACGCAAACATATCTTCAACAAGCATGCAGAGAAAATTGAGGAAGTGAAGAAGGAGGTGGCGTTTTTTAACAACTTTCTCACTGATGCCAAGCGCCCAGCTCTGCCCGAGATCAAGCCAGCCCAGCCACCTGGCCCTGCCCAGAGTAAGATACGATCCATGAGGGTCTGCCACATTCCCTCTACCTTGACTACTCAAGGACTCTGGTTCTCATACCTTGTGGTCCTCTGAAAAACTTGTATCCCACTCTCAGGCCATATTCCTAAAAGCCAGTTGTCATTCCCCATTGCCTCCCCCCCCCCCCCCCCGCAGTAATTCATGTTCCTGTCCATGTTGTACTCCCCCCAGGCCTGACCCCGGGACTCCCCTACCCACACCAGACTCCACAGGGCCTGATGCCCTATGGTCAGCCCCGGCCCCCCATCTTGGGCTATGGAGGTAAGTATAGGAGGGACATGAAAAGGCTTGGTGGATTATGAGGGGCTGGGAGGAAGGGAACTTAACCAAGGTGTAGTTGAGGTCACAGGTTTTTGACTCAACACTGATCTTGCTCATAGCTGGTGCCGTCCGCCCTGCAGTCCCCACGGGAGGGCCTCCATACCCTCATGCCCCCTATGGTGCTGGTCGAGGGAACTATGATGCCTTTCGAGGCCAAGGAGGTTATCCTGGGAAGCCTCGAAACAGGTGAGAATGAGCTAAGATGTGATGTGCAAGCTTTCTTGCCCTCTTTAAGCTCTTTTAGGGACCTTCAACTCTCCTTCCATCTTACCTCTTTTTTTATTTCCCAGGATGGTCCGAGGAGACCCACGGGCTATTGTGGAGTACCGTGACCTGGATGCTCCAGATGATGTGGATTTCTTTTGAGCTTTTCCTCATTCCTCGTATCGTCTATACTTGTGACTGCCTCCTCCCATCCAGTTGAGAATTTTTTGTACGTTCAACCCTACTGCCAATAAAAGCACTTCCATAGTGGCTGACTGTTTATTACATACCACCCCAAATTCTACCCCCCCCCCCCCCCCAAGATGGGCTCGGGCCATCCATTTTATGGACTTCAAAGGCCCAGAGTAGCTTTTACGTTTCACAAAGGGGGTAGGTGACTGTGTTTGGGGCCAGAGACCTCTCAGTTCTGGGACCTTAGCCTCAGTCCAGTGCGTGCTGCTGCTTTTGGGAGTTGCGGCTGGTCAAACACAGGTTGTAGAAGGAGTTGTGGTCAAAGGCTGTGCCCACCTCTCTCCATCCCACCCACCCAGCAGCCTGTAGTTCACTAGGGTTTTTCGCGGCACCCCAGAAGTGAGGGTCCAATATCAGAACATAGGCTTCCGTGCCTGATCCCAGGCAAACCCCCAGCAAGGCCTTGGACTGGGCGTCCGCATCCCCCCCAACCATTACAGGCCCCCCGCCCCCTGCGAAGTGGGAGTAAAGCCTCTCCAGTTCCCCCTGAAGCCCTGCTCCACGGGGTATGTGACATAGGCGCCCCTGGGGCCCTCCGAAGTGGTCGAGACAGAGACTGGCTTCTACACAACCGATCCAGCTCTGGGAGCCCCGGAACCCGGGGGGCTTGTCGCCCATGTCCTCCAGGGCCGCCTGCACTTCGGCCAGCCCGGGCACGCCCGCGGGCCGACCCTCTGGCCATGAGCACAGCGTCTGCAGGGTGCGGTAGCCGCAGCCCCAGCCCCGGTCGTCCAAGCCGTCGCAGCCGTAGTGATAGTAAAGGTAGTGGCCCGAGAGGAGGGCCAGGCGAGCGGGACCGCGGGCGGGCGGGGCCAGGCCCAGGTGGACGTCCTTCAGCGGCTCCAGGGCGGTCGGCGGGCGCGGCGGTGGCCGAGACCAGGCTGATGTGTCCTGGCGGCGCGGAGGGAACTCCGGCTCCAACTCTCCCTCTCCACCCTGGGTGTTGGGCTAGTCGCAGGCAGGACCGGCGCGCGGGCTCTGCGGACGCTCTCGCCCGGTCTCCGGTGGCGGCAGCAGAGGCGCGGCCCGCGTGGGCTGAGAAGACAGCGATCCCCGAGGCTCCCACAATGCACCGCCGCACGGCCGTCGTGGTCACTGCGCGGGCGCGAGCCCCGCCTCCTGGGGCGGGGCGGGGCGGTGGGAGCGGGCGCGCTCCGCCCCACTACAGAGATCCGCAAGTTCACCTGGTTCTGCACCCGCCCCTCCGTCTACTCAGTCCTGGTGTTTGAGGCCCTCTCCCCGCTCCCTAGTCGTGCACACTCCTGTGGCTGTAACAGTTTATTGGCAGCCCAGAGGGGCCAAGGCACCGCGGGGGGTTGGGGGGGTGGGTGGAGGGGGGCTCGGCCCGAAACATGCAGAGGACGGGGAGCCTCCGGGGAAAGTCGGGGAGGAGGGCTTCTCTGTGTTATATCCCAGCCCTTAAATAAATAGTATATACAGCTAGGGGGCCGGGCGGGGCGGGCAGGGCGGGGAGACGTGGGGGTCCAGTCTGGGTCACAGGTCTGAGCAGCGATCCTGCTTGCTGTAATGGTCAAACTGGTTCTTCCAGTGCACCATGTAGGAGCTCCAGCGGTGGAACTCTGCCTTCCACTGGCGCTCCGCCTCGTCCAGCGTGTCTGCGGCCAGGGCGCCCGGCAAATGGGTTGGAGGAGGACAAGGGGAAGGTCGGGGAACGTACAAGGTGGGGGGCGTGAGTTCAGGAGGATACAAGGAGAACGCAGGATGGCACGTAGGACGGTGGAAAGAGGACCAGAAGAATACGCGAAAGACGAAGACCAGAGGAAGGATGAGGGTGGAGGCGGAGCCAGAGAAGGATGGCGGGAAGGAAGGCGGAGGGAGGAGAAAATGACCGTAAGATAGGGGGGCAGCAAGGATCAGAAGAGGGAGGATCCGTGGGTTGGTGGGGAAAAGAGAAGAGACAGAAATGGTTGACGGTTATAGCCCCTCAAGGGGGTGCTATCTAGCTCCTGGCCCTCCCTCTCCGCCCCCCCCCCCCCCCCCCCGGCTCAGGCTCCAAATAATTCCATTTAAACAACAGAGTCGTGTGGGTCCCTGAGACGGGTCATAAGTCACCACCCACCACCCCCTCGCAGCACTGGCCAGTTTGAGTCTCTCTGTTTGAGGAAGGAGGGTGCGCTGGGTCGGAGATCCCTGAGTGGGGCCCTTCCCCACTGTCCGACCACTCATTAGAGGAGGGGCCCCCTGAGGCCGGAGGGGTAAGTGGCCTCGGTCACAGCCGCAGGAGTCGGGAGAGGAGGAGGAAGAGGAGGAGAAGGAGGGGCAGGGAAAGGCCGGGCCTGGGCCTCGGGGCAGCCTCCCCGTGGGCGGGGCCTGAGCAGGTGCTGGGAGCCTTCGAGGCTGGGGGGGGGGAGAAGAGAGGGGTTACACCCGGCCCGCTCCCACTCCCCTCTCTCTCTTCACTCCCCCTTTCTGCCCTCTCCCGCCAGCCCCTGCCCGCTGGCCCCTGCCTACCGGTTGCGCTGAGCAATTTGGGTAGGAAGCGGTTCCAGAAAGCGCAGGCCTGGGCGCGCAGCCCTCGCCGAACCTCCAGCGGCCGCAGGTCCAGGCTCACATACTGCTGCGCGCCCGCCGTGTATGGTGGCCACTGCGGGACTTTGGGGTCTCGGGGGTCATTGGGGTCCCTTCGGAAGGAAAGGGCAGGCTCAGCCTGGGGCAAGCCTGCCTCCCCCTCCCCTGCCCTTGGGGCTGTGGCCTGGAGACCCAGAGCAGGAGGAGGCGGGCTGCTTCCTGACCTCCCCCCACCCCCCGCCGTGCCCTTTTTTGCTCCGTGGAGAGCCCATCCCCTCCTTCCCACCACCGCCTTAGGCCCTCCTTCTGGTCTCCCGAATCCCCCATCATCCGGAGCCATCCCTTTCCTCTGCCCTCCCTCTTTCTGCCTTTCCTTGTTTTACCGCTCCATCTTTGTCTTTGTTTCTCCGCTTAAAAAACTGAGCCCTTACTATGTAACCAGGCCCAGTCCTCTTTCTTACAAACATCTTGTTTGCTTTTGCCAACACCCTTGTGCTGTCCGATTTCCGGTCCCCTTTTTGGGACAGGTAAACTGGTGTGTGAGTATCCATGCATATGTGCATGCCACACAGCTGCCACAATCACCACTGGGCCGATTGAATCCAGTTCTGTACAGCTCAAGCTCCTCAGTACTATGGTAACTCCTTTGTCTCCTTGTCTCTCTTTTCTTTGCTTCCCTCCCCCTCTGTCCTGGTCTCTTCAGGAGCTGCCTCCCTGCTGTCCTCTCCAGTCTCCTCTCTTTTGTGAACTTTCCCCCCCTCTCTGGCCCTGTCTCTGCTTGTCTGCCTCTCCCTGTGTCCCCTGCTCTTGCTTCCCTGGCTCCCGGAGGCCCTCCTCCCCTCAGTACTACTGACCCTGTGCGGGCGAAGTTGGCCCAGTATCTCATCAGTCGCTGAGCAAAGGTTCTCTCCTCGGCGGTATAGTTTAGCGAGGGTTCCAGAGGGAGCCCAAAGATGAACTCGATCTCGTAGCCATGGGGCACCCCCATCCAGAGGGGCCAGGAGAGCGTAGACGCACGGTGTTCAAAGATGTAGGCATAGACCCGAGCACCTTGGGCAGCCAGTCGCCCAGCCAGCTGGGCCACGGGGCACACGACATTGTGATCGCCCACCACATCACTCATGGCCTCTCTCAGGCGTGCGGGGTCCTCAGGGTTCAGCCAGTCTGTGTAATGCAGGACCACAGCCTCGGCAGCTAGGTCACTCGCCTGGGGAACCCCGACCCTCACCCCGGCCAGGAACTGGGCCCGGCTGATGAGAGATTCGTTGTCTTTGCTGAAGCCTGGGGCCCCGTAAACCAGAAAATAGGAGCCCTCATCCTTCACCACACCCACCAGCACCTGGGGGGACAGGATGGAGGAAGGGGGCGGGGTGGGGGTGGGGGGCACAGACAGACAGGCAGACAGAAACAGATGGACAAAGAGCCAAAGAGAGCAATAGTTATAGACCCAGAACCACGGAGGAAGAGACTATAAGGTTGGGGAAGGGACAGAGAGAAAGAGAAAATGTACCCACGTTTCCTTTTCTCTCCGTCCCACTGACCACCCTGGGATCTGAGGTCTCAGGGAGGAGGGTTTGGCCAGGGGCCAGAAGCCCAGGCCTTTGGGAGTTGGGTCTTGAGGTGCCTTCATGCCTGGGTCCCTGGGGGTGTGGGGTATGGGAGAACAGGCCTAGAGGAGTCAGCTCCACCCCGTCCAGCCACTAGTCACCTGCAGGCCGTGGAAGTCTCCAGCATTGATGAGGGCCTCGGGTGTGTCACTGAGGAAGTCTCCATCCACCACGGGCACGAAGGAGAAGCGGAAGACACTTTCCTGAGGCAGCACGTGCCACTCGTGGTCCACCAGATCCTGAGCTGGCCGTGTCCTCAAGCAGGCGACCAGCTCTGTGTCATTGCCACCGGCACCGCCGGGGGGACAGCCTACGAGGCGTGCCAGCAGTGTGGCCCTGCGGCGGGCCTCTCCCACACCCACTGTGGCCCAGGGGCCATTGGGTGCACCACTCTGCAGCACAGCCCTGTGGAACAGGCCCCGGCTGGGAGGCGACAGCAGGTGCATGCCCACTGAGGCGGCACCGGCGCTTTCCCCAAACAGAGTCACTGACATTGGGTCTCCTCCGAAGGTTGCCACGTTGTCCTGTACCCACTGCAGTGCCAGCCTCTGGTCCAGTAGACCCACGTTGCCTGGGGCCTCCCGGCTCCCTGGTAGGGCCAAGAAGCCAAAGGCTCCTACCCGGTAGTTCATGGACACCAGCACGGTCCCCTCAGCCTGGGCCAGGAAGCGGCCATCATACACGTCCAGGGAGGAGGCCCCACTGTAGAAGCCACCCCCGTAGATCCAGACGAGGACAGGGGTGGGGGACGCAGGCCGGGGGTATGGTGTCCATACGTTGAGGTAGAGACAGTCCTCACTCAGCTCGCGGTTGGGGTTCCACATCTCGGTGCCCTCGAAGCCAGGGTACAAGGTGTCCACATATTGGTAGCAGACACTTTGGAAGGCTGTGGCGTCCAGCACCCCTGGCCAGGGCCGCTTGGGCTCCGGTGGCAGAAAGCGACGGGGGCCCACAGGTGGCTCTGCGAAGGGGATGCCCAGAAAAGCAGAGACAGGGCCTCCAGGGGCCATTAGGCGGACACCCCGCAGCTGGCCCCCACGGACCGTCACCAGCAGCTCTGGGTCCTCAGCCTCTGCCCCTCCTCCCAGGAGGAAGAGGAGGAGGAGAAGGATTGGGGCAGCCAGGGAGGGCATGTACAGGGGACACCAGGGGGGCCTCATGGCTGCCAGGGCAGGCAGGCTCTGCTGGGAGAAAGAAAGGCAGAGGGTGAAGGCCGGAGGCTGCCAGGAGCAAGGAGATTGATTAGGTAACACTCTTACCCAGGGGTTATCACTGAGCTGCAGAGGAGGTGGGGCAGGTTGGGAGAGAAATGGAGAGAGACAGGCAGAGACAAGGACACAGGCAGACAGGGAGAAGCAAGAGGGGACAGAGACAGGCACACAGACACAACACCCAGACAGATGAACGCAGGGAACCCAGATGAGGCCAGAGATGGGGGCAATACCTTCCCGAAGCTGCCCCACAGAGGGCCCACCACCCTCACCTCCTTCCCCCAACGGGGTGGACTGCGTTGGGCCCCCGTGAGCAGTGTGGGCACCCACACCAGAGACCGCAGTCCACACACAGGCCACCCGACAGGGGCGGGGCCCTCACTGACGGCAGGCGCTGATGGGGAAGCTTGCGGTGGCGTGAAGGCGCAGGCTCTCTGGCGTTGGCCAGGGTCGGGGACCCTGGGGGGTGGGTTGGGCATTCAAGGGTGTGGGAGCTGCAGGTCCCGGGGCACCCCAAATCCCGCTTACTCCACACCCTGCCCCACCCTGCCCTTCCTCATCCGCTGTCCGGCACGGGGTACCCGTGGGTGCCGGTCAGCTGCGCACTCGCCTCGCCCAGCATCAGGGAACAGGCTCGTCAGCCCCGTCCCCCCCAGGACTCGAGTCCCCCATCCATCCGATGCTGAGGGGCACGCTGCCGCCAGTGGGGGGCAGTAGAGACCGAGAAAAGGACGGCGCTCCCCGCCCCGAGTCCCGGAGCCGGGAACTTGGGGCGGGGGTCTGGAGGCTCGCGGGCCTTGCGGAGGGGTCTGAAGGGCGAACCCGGACGCCTGTCTTCTCGGAGCTCCGGAGATCCCCGGCTGCAGGGGCGAGGGGGCTATTTTGGGGCAGCAGCTGCTGCGGTTCCGGCATCTCCAGCCAAGGGATCAAAATTCCCCGGGTCGGAACTCCCCCCCTCTCCCGGCGGTCACCTCTCACCCAGCCAACACCCGCCGCCCTGCGGTTGGGGGGTGGTGGTGGTGGTGCTGGAGATTAACTAGGAAACCCGAGTGAGGCTAATTATAACTCGGGGCTTCCGCTGAGCCTCCCCTTTCCCCAAAATAGAGACGGAGTCCCCGTGGGAGGGGGACGCCTGGGCCTGGAAGGGGGCTTCGGCTGGGCGCTGCGCAGGGGCGCTGCGGTTGCGGGATCTGGAGGGGGGGCAGCCAGCCCGGCGCCAGGAACCTGCGCAGCTCGGGTTCCGCCCCAAGCAGGGGGCGTCGGCCAGTGGTCTCAGACTTGGGCGGGCGGGGGAAGGGACGCTCGGGGGTCCCCACAGGAATTCCAGAGCAGAGGCGGCGGCCGGCCCCGCGGGGTGCAGGCTCCCGCGCGGGCGACCGTAAGTATTCGGCGGAGAGGCAAGAGTTAAGGATGAGTGTGGGGCGGCGGGGGGCGTCGCTGGGCAGGGCCCGGGGGCGCGGGGGGCGTCCCGTTTGGGGGCCTGGATCCCTCCGAGAGCGCACATTTTCCCCCGACGCGGAATGGGCCGCGGGCCGGGGGAGGGTCCCGGCCGAGGCGGGAGACTCACCTGAGGCGGCCGAGCCGGGCCGGGCCGGGCCGCGCCGGGAGCTGGAGGCGGCCGATGTTCCCCGGCGCAGGCTGAGCCGACTCTGACAGCCGCCGCCTCCGGCCCCCCGCACACACCCCCTCCGGGCCGCACGGCGCCCCCGCCCGCCCCCGCCCCCGCCCACTGTCTCCGCCCCCGCCCCTCCCCGCCTCCGCGGGCTGCCACCTGCCCTCCCTCTCCCTCCCTCGGAGCCGAGACCCGGAGACCCCGGGGCCCAGACGGGTTCCAGTGACAGACGCCGACAGACGGACAGACACACGGTGACACGGCCGAAAGACCCGCCGCGGCGGAGCAGACACGCACAGTGTCAGACGGACAGAAGCTGCGGAGACACACGCAGACGGACACTCGCATGCAGTGACAGCTCCAGACAGTGACCGACATTCACAGACGGACGGACACACACTCGGACACACTGACAACCTCAGTCAGGGCTGGGGCTGAATAAGTGAACATCCTTGGCCACGACACGGGAGGTGGGGGTGGCATGGGAGGACTGGCACGTTGCAAGTGTGGCTGAGGACCCCCTTAGGGGAGAAGAGGTGACGTGCAACACTCCTGGGGGATGAGGGCACACCTGTGGGAATGAAGATGAGACCATGAGATCACGAGTGGAAATGAAGGGGGGGCCCACGGAAGAAGACCCTCGGGGGGGGGGGAGGGAGGGGTGACTCGGGGACACCCCAGAAGGCCAAACGTGGTGGCACGCGCAAGGCTGCGGGGCGAGGCCGCACTCCGCTGCCGCAGTGGAAACTTCCGGAACCCCCGCGGGTGGGTTTGCACTGGTTCCCTGACGGGTGACCTGGGACTTTCGTCACCAGGGTCCGGTTGGGGCATGACATCACCAGACCAGGCTCTCATTGGCCGCCGCGGCCAGCAGGTGGGAGCGGCCTGGACCCGGAGCCCCCAGCCTGATCGGTAGGGCCTGAGCCGCCAGGACCCCCACGACCCACCCTCCAGAGGGTCACCCATGGGAACAGTGCGGCCGCGGCGGCGTCCCCACGCCCGAGGTGAGGGTGGCAAAGGCGCGCCGCGGTGTGCCCGCAGGAGAGCGCCGCGCGGAGAGGCCTTCCACTCCCGGAGCGTTGGGCTCAGACGCCCACGGCCCACGGCGTGGGAGATCGGCCGGCGCGGGCGAGCGTCGGGGCGTGCGTGCGCGCGGCGGTGCGGGGTGCTGCGCGGGGCGTGCGGGCGCGCGCACGTTGACTCGGGCGCCCAGCGCCCCGCAGCGTCCCGGCCCGCGGCCGCCGGTCCGCTGCAGCTGGGGGTCCGCGTCCCCGGGTCTCCGGGGTGGGGGGGGGGGTGGGGGGGGGGGGTCCCCCGAGAGACGTTCCCTGCCCCGGGCCGCGCAGTCCTGGCTCTCCAAGCTGGATGCCCCCTCCTGCCTCCCTCCCCCGGCGCCTGCCAGTCCCGCGGGAAGCGACCGCCCCAGGCCCGGCGACCCGCGCTGGGTCCCCTCTCCGCTCTCGCACGACGGCCGCCAGGTGGCGCCAAAAGGAGCCTCTTCGGGCCTCGGAGACCGGGATGGGGCGCGGGGTGCGGCGATTAACCTCACCACGGTCTGTTCCCACCGTTTTCACTTTCCGCCCTTCGCTCTTTACGCACCCCGAATACCCCGCGTGGACACCGAGGTTCCCTACATCCGGCTTTCAACGTCCTGACGGCCCCACTGGTGGAGAGCTCCCCATGGTTCCAAACCACGTCCCCAGTTCCACTGCCTAAAGAGCAGGCATAGGGCTGCGGGTTTGGGTAAGGGGCAGAAAAATGGACAGTCGGTGTTGCTGAGGGAGAAAAGACTCCGAGGCAGGTTTCTGAGCGTAGGCGTCTCACCTGACTTTTCAAATCATGAGGCCCTAAGGAGGTCAGGGACCACGTTAGTTACGAGCTAGTGATACCTTACGTGACTCGGAAGGTGAAAGGACAAGGCACGGTTCGTGGGGTCGAGCCTCGCGATGGGCTCTGAGCTGACAGCGTGGAGCCTGCTTGGGAGTCTCTCTCCCCCTCTCTCCCTGCTCCTCCCCTGCTCGTGCTCGCTCGCTCTCTCCCTCTCTGTCTCTCAAAATAAATAACAAATAAACATTAAAGAAGAAGAGAATGTCTAATCAGAGGAATCTGCAAGTCTGCATGGAGTCCTAGGGCATGCAGTTCCTGGGCCTGCGTAGTCCGTGCGGCTAGGGTTCTATCGCTGCAAGAGGATCTGAGAGACGTTCTGAGGGGCCACAGGTGTGTCCTCAGCCTGAGGTTTGTCCCAGGATTGTGAGGATGGAGGAGGCCATGCAGATTGTGTCCCATCTCAGACAGTCTTTAAATTAGCAAGGAGCCACCTGAGAGAGCCAGGATAGAGGATCCACATGGCAGTGGAGTCAACCTTGGCCTGCAGGTCTTGATTACTGGGTTCTCGCCCAGTGCTCTGCTGTCAGGGAGACTTCTGGGATGTCCCACTCCTCGTCTGGGCCTCAGTCTCCCCATGTGTAAAATGGTGGATTGGACTTGAGTGTACATCGGAATCACGAGGACCACCGGCGGGACTGATCCATCTGGGGTTGGGCGGCGTCCTTAACGTGTGCGGTTTTAGTAAGTCGTGAGGACAGTCCCGTGAGGGTGGTCTGAGGCTCACATGAGGAGCATTCTGGACCAGGTGTCCCCACACTCAGTCCAAACTGACCTTTTGAGGACCAACAGCCTGTGTGGGTCAGAAGAAGGTGCTGCTGGACAGTCAACAGGTACATGGGCTAACAGGGACGCCCTTGGCCACAAAGGGAGATGGTCACAGATTTGAGCCTGTTCTTAAAAATGGATAGAAATTTCAGGAACATTCCTCTTTTACCTTGAGCTTCTCCCTAACCTTTAACACAGGGACCTCACCTATCTAGCCATGACACCTTTTCCTATATGGTTCGACATAGTAACCTCCCCAGCGTCCTCTCTGACCCCACCCTCCACAGCTGTCACCACAGGGGTGTCCTTGATTCTCCCACGGAAGAATCTGTTTATCCAGGAATCAGCCTTGCGTCTACCACCGGTCACACACACTGCACTTTGGTTTATAGTGCATTGGCCAGAACTTAATCCTAAGGTCATAACTGGCTACGCCAGATGGTCAGAGATGTAGTTTTTGTTCTACGTATTCACCTAAAACTTGTCGGTTCTAATACTAAGGGAGGAGAGGGAGCGGACACTGGGGGATAGCCATCCTCTGCCAAACCCCACGATGCCTGCCTTTGCCTCCTTTAGTGTAGGACTGAAACACACTTCTACTTTTTAAAAAATGTTTATTTATTTGTGAGAGGGGGAGGGGCAGAGAGGGAGGCGGACAGAGGATTGGAAGCAGACTCTGTGCTGACAGCCAAGAGCCCGACTCGGGGCTCGAACCCACAAACCACGAGATAATGACCTGAGCCGAAGTCGACGCTTAACCGACAGCCACCCAGGCACCCCTGAAACACACTTCTAAAATGCAATTTGCAACAACGTGGATGGAACTAGAATGTATTATGCTAAGCGAAATAAGTCAGAGAAAGACAGCATATGATTTCACTCATGTGGAATTTAAGAAACACAACAGATGAACATAGGGGTAGGGAAGGAAAAATAAGGTAAAACAGAGAGGGAGGCAAACCGTAAGAGACTCTTAAATACAGAGAAGGAACTGAGGGTTGCTGGAGGGGAGGTTGGGGGGGGGCATGGGCTAAATGGGTGATGGGTATTAAGGAGGGCACTTGTCGGGATGAACACTGTGTGTTATACGCAAGTGATAAATCACTAAATTCTACTCCTGAAACCATTATTACACTATATATTAGTTAACTTGGATTTAAATAAAAATTTTAAAAAAGGAAAACAAAAAAGGGCTCAACTCTGGCATGGCACCCCCAACATCTTCTCTCATGAACACCACCGCACTCTGTGATTTTTGTGGGCCTTGACCCCCTGCTCCAGCTGCTTTCCCACGGAAACGACTGTTTCCCACGCCATCCGCTGGAGGGCGCTGGTCGGGAGGCTGAGGCCCTGCTGCTGCTGCTGCTGCTGCTGCTGCTGCTGCTGCTGCTGCTGGTGGCGTTGAGCGTCTTCGTCGCGAGCTTCCAGAGAAGGGGCGGCCGAGGCGAGAGCGCGCTGGGGGCCGTGGGGCGGGGGGAAGGCAAAGGGGTCCCAGACAGGCGGCGGCCCGGCTCTGGCGACGCAGCGCCCAGACCCGGGTCCTCCCACCCTCCCCGCGTGCAGAGCAAGGCGGGGGTTGTTGGTCCCGGATGTCCTCAGGGGCTGCCCCCTCCTGAGGCTGGGGGGCGCCAGATGAGGCCACTGCCCCATCCCCATTCAGCGGGGTCCTTGACCTGAAGAGTGGGGGCATGAGCCTCGCAAGACACTTTCCTCCCCTCGCTCCACCCCATCCTGTGACCCCTTCTGAAGACTGGCCTAAAACGCATACTTGATCCAAGTCACACGAGTTCACATGATTCCTGCTCAGAATCGCCCAGCCACCCCATTTGTACCTTTTTCCTCTTTTGCCAGTTTTGAGCATTTCACACAACGTAGAGCCTGTCTCTCGATAGACTCGTTTTATTGTCACAGCTCTGTGAAATGTTTAACCGCTTTTTAGTATTCCCTATGCAGTTAACCAAACATCCTTTGGCTTATCCTCACCCCCTTTCTGCCTGGGGGGAGGGTGGAGTGGGGGTGGCATATCCTTGTGCCGCCGGATTGGGTAATTACAGACATCAGTCCGCTTCTCGGGGTTGATCTCCGCTCGTGAGCTGTAATGGTTCCCAAAGGAGTCACATGTGTTATTTCATCGGGAGTGCATTTAGCCCCACGTTTACCATTTATCTGCCCTGGTGTCAGAACCTCAGAGCAACTCAGGATCCTCAAAGGAGCTCAGCATCCACCTGACGGGGTCTCTGGTGTCCTGATCAGCTCCCTGCTCAGATCCTGGTTCCACACAGGCACCAGCCACCACGGACGCTGGTTTTGGTTTAAATGTTAGCAATGTTGGATGACTTCTGGGAAACGGCTGGTGAGGTCGCGCTGGGTACTGTCTGCGTTTGGCACCCAGGGGGCTCCTGAAAACATTCCCAGCTGCTCCCGGCTGCCCTGCAGAGATCAGCCAGCCAGTGAGAGCCATCCCAGAGGTTCCTTGGATGAACCTGGCTGTGGTTCCAGCGACAGGAAGCATCAGACACACAAGTGGGGCGGGGGGGGGGCTTTCTGGGATCCCTCATCTTGTCTGGGGACAGTGCAGGCTGGCTGCAAGGTCGGCCGCATGGCCAGTGGTCCTGTGGACAGCTGGAGCCCCGGGGTGAATATCCACAATACTGGGGACACCAGAGTGGGGTCGGTGAGTGGTCCAGACCCAGCGTTATGTCCACATTAGTGTTTACTGGGGGCTTGTAGTTTAGCAGCCGCTGGCCCCGATGCTTTGCTAAACGTTTAATTCTGGCTGATGACGTTTGCAGTGGCCGGGTGTACCTGTTCTTTATCCTTGGAATAGAACAGTCGGGAAATCGAAACTGATGCACACGGAGGCTACATTTTTGCTTACGTCCTCAGCTGATAAGTGGAGGCCCTGGATTCAGGTTGAGAACTCTGTCCTGTAATAAGGTTGGCTTGCTTTGGAGTCACTCGTCTTTTCTGTGACTTCCGGGTAATTAACTCCCGGCGTCCAAGACAAGAAAAAGCATGGGGCAGGTCTCTGCACAAGTCTCCTGTGCTTCCTGGACACTTCTTCCCTGCCTCCCACTCTCCGGAGACCACCTCCCTTCTGTCCCTCCTCCCTCGCCCTCCATTTCTCTCTCTCCCTCTCAGGCCTCACTCGGGTCTGGGTGAGAGGCCCCAGCATTTTGAATGAAGAGAGCAGGTGCAGAACACCGAGCTCTGTGGACGAAGAAGGATGTGTGACGGTCTCTGCCGTTTCCAGGGGCCCTTCCTCCTCCCCACTTGGGACCTCACACATCCATCCCACTCCCATAGCCAGAGACCTCTCCCG
Source organism: Panthera onca (assembly GCF_046562875.1). Lineage (NCBI taxonomy): Eukaryota > Metazoa > Chordata > Mammalia > Carnivora > Felidae > Panthera > Panthera onca. Next base: position 7,879,315 of record NC_138354.1, read on the forward strand.
ACAGCGAGATAGCGAGATACTGCTCTCCTCAGCCAGCCTCCAGGTCGGAGCCTGAGGGTATGGAATGTCCAGGCCCCCCTGGGAACAGAGTAGCTCAGTGCCTCCTGAGTCTCCCCATTCCGTCCCGGACCCACGGCCCAGTGTAGTGGTCTCTCAGACCCAGGCCCCGTCTCCCCGACCCTTCCCTGACTACCCCCCCCCCCATCTCAGGGGCCACTTCTGGAGACCCTTCCATCCAGGCCCCTTCATTTCCTGGGGCTCCGTGATGGTCATGATGGAGACTCAAGAGGAAGGGCACCCCTCCCCTGGGCTTTCTCTGTAGGTGGGAGGGCTCGTGGCGGGGTGGGGGGTGGGGGGTGAATTGAATCCACAGGCTTTGGGGAAAGTAGAAAGCATTTGTTTTGAGGTGGTAACACTTCTAGCCCCTCCCACGCTCCCATTTCCCTAGCCCTCTCCTCCTTCCTCGCCTCCCTTATGTGATACTTTCTTATTTCCATCACCCCAGCTGCCCTCTCCCGCCCTGGCCTGCGGCAGAAGCCCCTGATTCTCTCAGGCACATGTGCGCTTCTTTGCTTATTTTTAAAAATTATTATTATTATTATTTTAGAGAGAAAGAGAGAAAAAGAGCCTGAGTGGGGGAGAGGGGCGGGGGGGGGGGGAGAGAGAGAATCTTAAGCAGGCTCCAAGCTCAGCACAGAGCCTGACGGGGGGCTCAATCCCCACGGCCGTGAGATCATGACCTGAGTCGAAATCAAGAGATCAAGAGTCAGGTTCTCCACCAAATGAGCCACACAGGTACCCCAACTTCTTTAAAAAATTTTTTTAATGTTTATTTTAATTAATTAATTAATTAATTTAAATTTTATTTTATTTCATTTTATTTTATTTTATTTTATTTTATTTTATTTTATTTTATTTTATGTTTATTTATTTATTTTGAAAGAGACAAAGACAGTGCAAGTGGGGACGGGGCAGAGAGTGAGGGAGAGAGAGACTCCCAAGCAGGCTCTGCTCCATCAGTGCAGAGCCCGATGTGGGGCTTGAATCCATGAAACTGTGAGATCATGACCTGAGCCGAAACCAAGAGTCAGACGCTTAACCAACTGAGCCACCCAGGTACCCCTTTAATGTTTATTTTTGAGAGAAAGGGAGAGAGAGAGAGAGAGAGAGAGAGAGAGAACAGGGCACAAACGGGAGGGGCAGAGAGAGAGGGAGACAAAGAATCCAAAGCAGGCTCCAAGCTCTGAGCTGTCAGCACAGAGCCCGATGTGGGGCTCCAGCTCACGAACTGTGAGGCCATGACCTGAGCCAAAGTTGGACGCTTAACACACCTAGGGCCCCTCAACTTCTTTTTTAAAAAGTAAGCTCTACACCCGATATGGGGCTCGAACCCATGACCCTGAGCTCAAGCTCATGCTCTACCAACTCAACCAGCCGGGAGCCCCCATAAATTCTTAAACAAACAAAGCTAGGAGAAAACGTGTGCTTTACAGAAGTAACTTTTCCAACCCGAAAACAAACCAACCCAGACTTTGGAAACAACAAGATTGTAAGTAACAGGAAGTAAAAACTGAGTGGCTGCTTATAGCCTTTGCTACTCAGCAAATGGTTCATCAGTTTGGTTCAAAGCTTCAATCATATTTTAAGTGAGTGTTTACTGTTCAGTATTCTGTTGATACTCATGGCGCCCCAGTATTTACAGGAAAGCAGTGGCTGTTCCTGGACTGACTGTGGGGTAGGCGTGTGTTAACAGAACTTTCTGAGACACCAGGCTCTGGAAGAAAACTAGACAAGAGGGAAGAAATAAATGTCAGCAAGAGGTAAGACTCAATTTCCTGATTTGATATCATTTTGTCGAACCATCAGAAAAGTCTTCAACCTAACCTGGACTGCCTCGCACACAATCGTCAGAAGTCAGTGATCATATGAGAAATGTTTGCATAAACTTTTTGTGAGTTTTTTTTAAAAACTCTATAAATGGTGCCGTTCATTTCTCTAACTCAACATGAGCATTTTCTCTTAAGGGGATAAAGCCTATGCTTAAGTTTACTAGGACCTTTGTTCTCTTTGGAATCAGAAACAATAGCATATGAAGTCATATTATCTTCGGGAAACTGGCAAGCTGTTGCCCTCTCATTCCCTCCCTGGACTTCCCTTTCTCAAGCCAGAGTGTTTATATTAAGTCATAAAGCCTGGGATGAATTTATAGAAACTATATTAAAGCAGCAGTGATAAAGTGAAATCACCAATAAAAAAGTTAAAAACAGAACTGGCTGGTACTTGGAAATGTTACTTTATGGTCTTGGGTTCCTGAGTAGCATGAGCAGAGTGCTTGATTTTATTCTAGGAATCACTCTGCATGCATAAAACAAGGAAGGAGAGAAGGAGAGACACGCAGAGAGAGAGATTAATGGGAAAAGTTACACACGGAATAAACTTCACCTGGAAACAGAAGTTTCCAAAACCATTTTGAAAACAATTTTACCCATGACAATCCTGTGTCATAGACATACTACAGACATACAGATGACCGCCAGGCACAGGAAAAGCTGCTCAATATCACTCGTCAGGAAAATGCAAATCAAAACCACAATGAGATCTCATCTCACACCTGTTAGAACACAGGAAATAACAGGAAATAACAAGTGTTGGCGAGGATGCAGGGAAAAGGAAACCCATGTGCACTGTGGGTAGGGGCGTAAATTAAATTGGTGGAGTTGCTATGGAAACAGTATGGAGGTCCCTCAAAAAATGAAAAATGGAACTAACATAGAGTCCAGCAATCCCACTTCTGAGTATTTATTAAAGGAAACAAAAACACTAACTTGAAAAGATATCTGCACCCCTCCCTTCACCCGTTATTCACAATGACCAAGACATGGGAACAACATGGGCTCCTGGGTGGCTCAGTCGGTTGAGCTTCTGACTCTTGGTTTTTGCTCAGGTCATGATCCCAGGGTCATGGGATTGAATCCTGCATCAGGCTCCACACCGAGCACTGATCCTGCTCAAGTCTCTCTCTCTCTGCCCCTCTCCCTGGCTCGTGCTCTCTCTCAAATAAAAAAAATAATAAAATAAAAAATAAAAGTTGCTAAAAGTATACATAAAAAAAAAAAAAAAAAAAGACAAGGGGCTCCTGGGCGGTTAAGCGTCCAACTTTGGCTCAGGTCATGATCTAACGGCTTGTGAGTTCGAGCCCTGCATCGGGCTCTGTGCTGACAGCTCGGAGCCTGGAGCCTGCTTTGGATTCTGTGTCTCCCTCTCTTTCTCTGCCCCTCCTCCACTCATGCTCTGTCTCTCTCACTGTCAAAAATAAATAAACATTAAAAAAATTAAAAAAAAAATAGAAACAACCTAAGTGTCCATTGATGGATGAATGGATAAAGAAAATGTCTCACACACACACACACACACACACACACGCACACGCACATTATTCAGCCATAGGAAGGAAATCCTACCATTTGCAACAACATGAATGAACCTTCTGACCATTATGTTAAGTGAAACATAACTCAGAGAAAGACAGGTATCATATGATCTCACTTATATGTAGAATCTAAAAAAACCAACGAAACAAAACTGATCTCATAATGCAGAGAACAAATTGGTGGTTGCCAAAGGTGGGGGGGGGAGTGGAGGGAGGGTGAAATGTGTAAAGGTCAAAAGGTACAAACTTCCAGTTACAAATAAGGAAGTCCTGGGGCGCCTGGGTGGCTCAGTTGGTTGAGCGTCCAACTTTGGTTCAGGTCATGATCCTGTGGTTCGTGAGTTCGAGCCCCACATCAGACTCACTGCTGTCAGGCTGTCAGTGCAGAGCCCGCTTCAGATCCTCTGCTCCCCTCTCTCTGCCACTCCTCACTTGCACTCTCCCACAAATAAATAAATATTAAAAAAAAATAGAAATATTAAAAAAAAAAGTAAGTCCTGAGGATGGGACCATGTGACATGGTGAGCAATACTGAACTGCGTATTTGACAGTTGCTAAGAGCGTGGGTCTCGGAAGTTCTCATCACAAGAAAAAGATGTGTATGTAGCAATGGATGTTAACTACACTTGTGTGGCAATCATTTCACTATATATATATATTCTCCCATCTCCCACCATTACTGATGCGGGGCTTGAACTCACAAACTGTGAGATTATGACCTGAGCTAAAGTCGGAGGCTCAACTGACTGAGCCACCCAGGCGCCCCTCTTCTTGTTTTAAAAGTTTATTTACTTATTTTGAGAGAGAGAGAGAGAGAGTGTGAGCTCAAGTGGGGGGAGGGGCAGAGAGCCAGGGGGGAGAGAGAGAGAATTCCACAGAGCCTGACGCGGGGCTTGAACCTACACACTGCGAGATCATGATCTGAGCCAAAACCAAGAGTCGGATGCTTAACTGACTGAGCCCCCCCACCCCCGGCGCCCTTGTCTTAACCTCTTCTACAGAGTGTCCAGAAATGACACCAGATGTTACCGTCTCTGCGCCTCGCACCATGCCACATATTCACACAGGACCCCGTGTTGAAGGTACCTCCTTCCCACTTCCAGGGCTTCTGTGAGCACATTGCCAAATCTCCTCGGTTCTGGGGGAGGGGGCCTCCTCCCACTTTTCTGACATAACTGCAGCGTCCAGTTTCTTCATTATAGGAGTTTCCTCTCCTTCACTACGGGTAGTTCTCCCATAACCTTGACTACTGGGTTGAGCCCCTCGGCACCCCAGATTCTATCATCTCCATTAGCCCAGCTCTGAGAAGCACCCGAAGACCAGCCGGGGACTTGGTCCTATCTGCCAGGGTCACTGATAAACCACAGCTACCACCAGGATCCCAGCTGTGATAGGTTGTCATTGTTCAGTATATTTGTTTTCCCTCCCTGGAGTGGATTATATCTCCCCACCCCACTGATAGCAGGCTTGGCATCAGAAGCGTGGTGCCTCTCCCCGAGGAGACATTCCTGTCCTTCAAACTCAGGGCGACTTGCTTTGTGACTTGCTTTGGCCAACGGAGTGTGCGTGGAAGGTATGAGGGTCATGTCTGCAAAGAAGCCTTAGGAGCCAGCCCATGGCTTTGTCATCTGTCATTTCGCACTGCTATGAGACTGCAGTGTCCCAGATAGGGGCTGCTCCGTCAGCCTGGGTCCCCGAGTGAAGAGCACAGATGTTAGGGTGGACGGGGAGAATGAGTGAGAAAGAAACCTTTGCTGCGTAAGCCACTGGGTCTTTAGGATTGTTTATCTCAGCATCACCTGGTGTCTCCTGACTGGTTCCACTCGTCTCAAAGCCGAGTATCAGCTTTTCACCTGCCGTCATCCAAATCGGCGCCCCCTTCCCCACTCATCATGACTTCAGAGACAACTGTGGTCAGCACCTTGACTCCTACTACCTGACGCCATCCATGATAATTGCTACCACAATTCAGATTATGACACAGTGCAGGGGACGGTGAGCACTTTGACCTAACCTTTCCAGCAAGCCTGACTCACTCGCGGGGAGAGAGGGAGTGACCTGCCCTTGGTCTTATTTTTACACTTTGTCCCTAAACATTGACTTTTGGGGGGTGGTTCCAGCCTGTATTTTCCCGGATTCTTGTCTTCCCCCAGGTACCTGTGACAATGGTGGGACCTTGGAGAGAGGCCAGTACCCCTCACTGTTTTCCCATGAACTGCACTTTAATGTCACCTGGCCTGTGGGGTGAGGTGCTGGTGGTGGAAAGGGGTCACTTGGTAGGTGTCACCAATGATGGGGCTAACCTCACTATCCTCAGCCCCAGTCTGCCCACCTCTGCCTCTTCTCCCCAGAAGGCTTCTTGTCTGTCTCGAACCCTGCCCGGGGCCATTTTCATTTCTGGAGCCCCCTCTGGGTCTCGGTTGTACATGCGCGGCCTCCAGAAAGGCTAAATCTGACGCAGTGGCGCCTCCCGGCCCCAGGGTAGCACGGTGGCACAAGTGGCTGAGGTGGTTGCTGCCGTGTTGCTTCCTTTCCAGGTTTCCCACGAAGGCTGGGGCCCAGCATGGGGAGGCGGCATTCTCCAACGGCAGCGAGGGGACTGCCTCCAGCAGGTTTCGAGGGACTGTCCCTTCCCCTGGTCAGGTGGGGCTCCGCGAGCTCGGGAGGCAAAGTGGCCACTGCCCCAGCTCAGAATGCACAGGTGTCACCTTCCCCTCCTGGGGAGGCATTCAGATGACTAATACCTGCCACTAAATGATTATTAAGTGCCACGGGAGAGATGTCGGTAGCAAGCACCATTACATTTCGGGAATGAGAGAGGTCACTTCCTGATCACACATGGCTTCCTGGTGGAGGAGGGGAAGAAGCAAAGCCGTAAGGATTTTCCTAGGCTGAGAGGAAGAGAAAGGGAGGTGGACGGGGTGTTACTAGCGTAGGAAACAGCTCAGGCAACGGCCTGAGGGTAGGAAAGCCTGAGACGAAGAAGCTCGTTGGCTGGAGTAGAAGGAAGTCGGGTAGCAGAGGGAGGTAAAATGAAAGGGTGGATGGGGAGGAATCAGGGGCCTGATGCTGGGTTGGGACCCATCTCCCCAGGAGCCCGGTGACCCCCTGCCGCAGGGTCCGTTCGCCTCTGTGTCCTCAGCACAGTGACTGGCATATTGTGCTTTGTTCCCAACACTGGTGCTTGACCTTAAATCCCATCCCGTGGAGACTCTTCTGAAAAACAACGAATACCTTTCCGAAAACAAGCGTTTTCGTATTGTGCCAACTGGTCAAAGATGTTAAGAAATCGTAGTGGAGGATCCCAAGAAGGGCTCAGCTCCCTGTGGGCTCCTTCCCCCGAGCCTCCTCTGCTGGGTTGCTGTCCAGCCCTGGGCACGCCCTCCTCTGGCTGATTTATCTTTTTATTCCTTTGCTCACTTCCCCAACTTGACCACACACACACACACACACACACACACACACGCACACACACGCACTCAGAGGCCAGAGAAAGATGCAGCGCCACCCAAAGAGGCCTATCTCTCCCATCCCCCACCCAGCCCATGTTTCTGGGCACAGCTGTCATTGGCAGGGCTGGGTTGGGAGGGATACTGATTGCTTCCAAAAGGTTGGGTGTGTACCATCCAGTGTGAGGTCCAGGGCCTTCTCTCTTCTATTCCTTAGGAACCCCACAATTCCTCTGTATTTCCCTTTCCTCTGTCTCCTGGGGTCTGCTCCTGAACCCCAATCCTAGACCTTCCTAACCTAGGACCCCACAGGCCATCCTCTCACTTACCTCTAAGGCTACCTCCTGGCTCTAGAGGCTCCAACTCAGGGATCTTCATAATCCTCACCCCCATCTCCCTGACACACCCAGCTAGGCTGAGAAATGAAACCCCAGCTCTCAGAACAAAGATGTATTGAGTCCAAGGTGAAGAGGAGGCTGATGCTGAGGAGGTCTGGGCACTTCCTGCTTGCAACCACTGTGGCTGCAGGAGTCTCCCCGCCACTCAGCCCCAGCATTATGAGATCTCTGACCCCCACTCTTACCCCCTGTAAAATGGGGTTGATGATTATCTATGGAGTGAGGGGTTTATGTTTGTAAACTAATTAACCCAGTGGTCAAAATAAAGTGGGTGATAGAAAATATGTCTGTTTCCATTAACACTTACTGCAAAACCTTCAGATTTTTGGGACCCATGCCTATCTGTTCAGCCATCACTTTCTGGAAGCTTCCTTCTCTGTCCAGTCTCTTGGCCTACTAGTGTGGTCCTCTCTCCCTGTCCTTCAATCTCAATAAAGTCTGAGCCTCAGTCTCTGGTTTTCCCTTTGCAGCTCTCCGTGCAGATTTCCCCTCTCTGACCCAATGGCTCCTGTGTCTATGATGTGTTCCCACCCCCATCCTGGGCTTGGCTGGGCTCCCTTGGAAGAGGAAAGTTAGCCCAGACAGCAGTGTGTCATAGGGCGAAGGACAGTGGAGAGCCAAAGGGTGGGACTATGGGCAGCAGGTGGTGGAAGAGGAAGGAACAGAGTAAGGGAAACATGTATGTGTGGAGAAAGAGGTGGGGTGGAAGGACCCTCAGCTGAACCTGCATGTTCAGCACAGCCATCCCAGGGCTAGAAAGTTCCCACTCAGAAGAGGAGGGCAAGGGACCGAGGGCACCCTCTTCAGAACCTCAAAGGCCCTAGCCCCAAGCTGCCTCTGATGGAGGGATAAGCAATGGAACTTCCTACCTTCTGTGATACATATCTGGAAAATGGGGTAGTAAAAAGCTTACGTGGTGTTTAGAGTGATGAAACAACCTGCAAATGAATCCCTCTGTTCTCTCGTCAATACAGGCACTTTCCCCACGGCCGCATCCACTTCCGCTGAGCTTCTCCCCAGAGCAGGAGTGGCTCACACTGCTCTCAGCAACTCCCCACGCTCCAAAAGCACAGCAAGGTGGCCACTCACCATCCCCAGCAGGGCCTCTCCAGCTGCCAACAGTAGGGAACGCACACTTAAAATTTCCACCACCTCCCCCTACTTTAAACCTATTTCTGAAGCAGTGCTCAAAACTACAGTCAAGACCAACACCTCAACCATCCTGATGTCCAAGTTTGTCATCAAGGTTGAAACCACTCCACCCACCCTCATTGTCTCCACAAGCACCATAAAGTGTATCAATCCCACGAGCCTTATAATCACTACCGCTTACCCTGCCACCACCTGCATGACCCCAACTACCACCAAGAGACTCACCTCTGCCATGATCTCTCCTCCCATGACCATTACCACTCTGGGGAAGATGCTCACAGCCATGGCCCTCCTCTCTTCCTCTGTCCCAACCACGCACACAAACTTTCATATGCCCACATCCTCTACAACTGGTAACACAAACAGGATTAGCCTGACCACAGCAAGCATTCATACAACCAGGTGTCTTACCCCAATAATCGCTTCTACCTCTAGTGCCCCTTCTCTAACTGCCACAAACATCTCGGAAACAGTAACTGATCACAACTCTTCACCCATCGCCAGCACCATCTCGATTATGACCACCACTTCACTTCCTAACACCACCGTCACATTTAAAACTGCCACCACTCATGATCCCACACAAAGTGTATCTGCTTCCACTGAAGTGACTGCCACGCTAAGGACACCAACAACAATCGCTTTGGAAACAATGAGCTCCACGGAAATGAAGCTTACTCTGATGAGTGACACCGGCAGGGAAACTCTCATGACAGAAACTCCTTCGACTTCTCCAGGCATGTCATCAATCACCCCAAGAAATACAACTGTTTCTGCCACATCTACCACCTCTGAAACCACCCTGGAACCCACTACCACCCACATGACATTCACAACCACAGAACCACCCTTCTCCACTGCAGCCACTACACACACCGGGAAGACAACCATCACACCTCATGCCACACCCCCTGGAAAACCACACTTATTCCTACACAGGACATTTCCACAGTGTCTTTCATGACAGAAATTACTTCTCCTCCCACAATCGCATCATTAATTACTCCCAGGAATACAGTCAATTCTCTGACATCAACCTCTTCTACCCCAGTGACCGCCAATCCCTTGACATCAGCCACGAGTATGTGTCTGTCTTCTCCACCTGCCCCATCCACAAAACCAGTCTCCAGTTGGATCACAAACATTACCCCTATATCTACCTTGATTATTCCTCCCTATAACCCACACCATGTCCACCCCTACATCTCCCACTATTACTGACACCATAGCTGCAACTGAAATCACCACTCCTGTCAACACTTCCACCATTGCCACCTTGAACACAGCCTCTTTGCCCACTTCCTCCACTCTAGAAACTGCCTCTGCTGCTACTACAATCTTGGTAACAACAACCACCCCTGAAATACCACACAGTCCTCCAGGAGTCACTTCTTCAAACATCTACTCTACAGGAAGCACGACCACATCAGCAATAACCCCATCTCCCACCACTGGTACCCCGAGGTTAGCCATCACCATAAACTCATCCTCTGTTAGTACAGGCATGCCTGCCTCAACACTGACAACCATCACCCCCACATCCAGGGGTACCAATGGTTCATTCATTACCATTCCTGACCTCACCTCTACAAGTACTGTTTCCAAAATGTCCACAATCCCCACATGTATCATCCCATCTCCCCCAGCCGCCCAAAATACAGACACAACATGCAGTGTCATCACAACCTCTTTCACAAGGCTTACTATGGTGCCCATGCTCACAAGTACCCACAGCACTCCCCCTCCCACCCTTGCTACACACACTCCAGTTACATATGCAGGCTCATCTTCCACGTCTACCAGCAGCAATGGGACCATTCGGACAGAGAGTACTACCTCAACTGCAACGAGCACAAATACATCACACACAAATGCTAAATCCACCCCGGCACCCACTACCACTGACACACACACAACATCCCCGACCACAGGACTACCCTCTTCTACTAGATTTACTACATACACAGGCAAGGTGACTGTCACACCCTCTCATGCCACATCCACCTGGAAAACCACACTTACTCATACTGGGGATGTTTGGACACAGTCTCTCACCGTGGAGATTACTTCTCCTCTTGCAACTGCATCATCAATCACTCCCATGAATACGGTCAATTCTCTGACATTTATCACCTCTACTCCAGTCACCACCAATACTGTGACATCAGCCATGTGTATGAGTCTATCTTCTCCACCTGCCCCAACCGCAGTCAGTCTCCTCTTTGACGACAAACGCTACCCCTTTATCCACCTTGATTACTACCTTCCCTAGTACCCATGCTGCATTCACCCCTACAGTCACCATGGCCACAACTGAAATCACCACTCCCACAAACACTTCTATCTCTGCTACCTTGAGCAGAGCCACTTCACCCACTCTCTCTGCCCCAGAAACAGCCATGACTGTTACTAGAATGTTGGTAACACCCACCCCCACAATATCACACAGTACATCTTGTGTTTCTCCTACACTTTCCCTACTCTGAGTACATCTACAAACACGCTAACTACTTCTTTCGGTACTACTATTTCCTTTTCAATATCCACAACAATAATGTCCTCTTCCCTATCCTCCGCCAGTGTAAATTCAATGCTCACGACCACCCCTAACTCTCTTCCTACATTCTCACCTCTCTCTGGCATGGAAAATACAGGGACTTCTGTCACTGCTTTCACTACTCTTTTTTCATCCGAAACTACAAGAACTTCTCCAACCATGTCTTCTCTAAAAGAACTTTGCGACTGAAACAACCACCACTTGTTTTATTTCTTCTACTACCCCATGTCCAGAATCTATATCAGTTACGATAGTGCCTGCCTCTCCCACTACTTCATGTATGGAAATGGGTCCAAGTAGTGAAGTTACCTCGATGCCTAACATCCCAATGTTAGTGTTCACCTCTACTACTGAGATGGCTACCTCCCCTAGTTCCACCAGTATGACAACTGTGTTTCCTAGGCATACGGACATTTCTGCTTCCATTCTGGAAACTCATCCTACCAACAGCATAATGGATGCTCCTAGTTCTATCAGCACTGGGACTGTCCCCAGTTACACGGTTTTGATAAGCACTCAAAGACCCACCAGTGGAAGCTGGATGAGCACCAATTCTGTAACCGTCCCACATATGCCTGGCTTCATGAGCCTCCCACTGACCATGAAACCAAGCAGCAGGTTTCCAACTGCCATGGTGACTTCAATCAAGTTGACTCACTCCACCCCACCCACCATCAAGATTCCAGAAACACCGGTAGTCATCTCTCAGACTACCACCACCCTTATGTCACCCAGGGCAACTTCAACCACTACTCAGATGACCACACAGTCTAGACTGACTACACCTCAGGTTGGACTTACTGCTTCCCTGTTCCGTCTTCTCTCTCCCCTAATAAATTTCTGTGTCACCAAGGGCAAACCCTATCTTGAACTTCCCTTTCTTACTGTGTTGCCCAGGCAACTGTGACCATGGTGGCACCTGGATGCAAGGCCTATGCCACTGCCCTTTGGGGTTCTCTGGGGACCACTGTGAGCTCCAGGAGATCAGGTGCCAGAATGGAGGTAAATGGGATGGCCTCAAGTGCCACTTCCCTAGCATCTTCCGTGGCTACTGTCGGAGTTTGTGGTGGAAGAGGTGGATCTGGGAGAGTTGTCAGAGCCCTGCCTTTTGCACTTTCTCCTGGGAGGTGCCACTGGCCCTCTCTGGGCCCAGCCCTGCGGTTACCTGTTAGTATTCATGCCATCTTGCCTAATTCTGCCATCCTTGCCTTCTCTCTCACGCTTCCCTCTACCTCACCTCATGCCTCTTTTTCACCCTCACCTCCAGGAGGTGGTTGGGCCACACTCCTTCCTGTGGTCTCCTCCCAGCCTGGGCTGCTCGGAGCTGTATTAACTTCTAATTGCCACTGTAACAAATTATTACAAACTTAGCGGCTGAGATAATGCAAATTTATTATCTTACAATTCTGTAGAGTAGGAGTCTAATGTGAGTCTTACTGGGCTAACATCAAGGTGTCGGCAGGGCTGTGTTCTTCTCTGAAGGCTTTAGAGGAGAATCCATTTCTTTGCCCTTTTCAGGTTCTGAAGCCTCTCACATTCCTGGTCTCAAGGCTCCCTCTCTCCATCTTCAAAGCCAGCAACATTTCATCTCTGTGTCTTTCTTTTTTTTTTTTTTTTTTTCCATTTTTTTTAAGTTTATTTATTTTTGACAGAGAGAGAGGCAGAGAATGAGCAGGGGAGAGGCAGAGAGAGATGGAGACACAGACTCGGAAGCAGGCTCCAGGCTCTGAGTTGTCAGCACAGAGTCTGACGCGGGGCTCGAACTCATAAACTGTGAGATCATGACCTGAGCTGAAGTCAGATGCTCAACCAACTGAGCCACCCAGGCGCCCCATCTGTGTCTTTCTTCTGTAGTCACATTTTCTTGTGACTGATTCTGACCTCCTGTCTTTCTCTTCCACTGTTAAGGACTCTTGTGATTATGTTGAGCCCACCCAATAATCCACGTTAATTTTCCCATTTTAGTCAGATGATTAGCAATTTTAATCTACATACAATCTTGATTCCTCCTTGCCATGCAGCATAACATATCCAGAGGTTCTGGGGACTAAGACATAGGCATCTTTGGGAGCCATCATTCTGCCTCCCACTGAGGCAGACAAGGGAGAGACCACAGGTCCGACTGCTGTGCCTCCTTACCTCTAACCTTTCCCTCACCTTGGCACAACTTATCCTAGAAGTCCTATCTCCTTTCCTCCTATCATTCATTCATTCATTCAGTCTTCAGGGAACATGGAGAGGAGTGATGGGATGAACCTCTGGATTGTGGTGGTGTCCATGGTGGTGAAGTGACCAGAACAGGGCATATTGTGCGCAGACACTGTGGGTGCTGAAGGGGATATGGAGGTGTCTGTTGACCAGGAAATCTCCCCTGACCTCAATGACAACACTTCCAAGGCCTATGAAGATTTCAGCAACACCTTCTGGGATCAGGTGACGGGGAAGGGGAGGGAACTCAAGGGTCTTTCCTTGAAGTTGAGCTTGGGCATCTGGGTACACTCAGGTCACGAGGTTCAGGTGCAAGTGGAAGTGCAAGGATCCTGGCATTTCGGATGCAGAAGATTTACCAAAATGTGCAGGGATTCAAGGATGTGGAGATCCTGTCCCTGAGGCAGGAGACCCTTTTGGGGCTGTGTTGGGTGGGGGAAGGAGAATGAAGGGTGGGGGAATGGAGAAGCCATCCTTTCCTTTTGGAATCAATCAGATTTCAAAAAGAGAGAGGTGGAGGTAGGACATAGGGGAGCTAATAACTCCATGGGGAATTTTTTGGATCATTTTCTGTAGTCATTTCTCTGTAGGAGAGATGCCACCTTCCTTTTGAAGCATGGTTGGAAAGAGAGAGATTACATGGGACATGCAGGGAGGTGGCGCATAAAGGCTTATGGGAAGCCTGGTGTCTGGACAGTAGCTGGTTTCTCTCTGGCTGGCACCTGGCCTGCTGAGTGGTCAGCCCGAGTGAGGTAAAGTGCCCAGGAGGGCCTGGTTTGATAATGGCTTGATGCAAGGCAGGAGAATGTCAATCATTCCTTGTCCTGCCTTCCAGGCTGACCAAGTCAGGGATGCTGGTGGGTCCTGAAAATAATGTGTCTGGAATCCCAACTCATTGCCTCTGCCTTCCTCTCACACCAGCGCACTTGTGGTTGGTCCTGGAGGTGACCTTCTAAAGACCTATGTGCCCCAGGCCTGGGCACCTTGTAAGACACCCAACCTTCTCAATCCCCTCAGGAATGGCAGCATTGTGGTGCCCTTTAGCCTCCAGCTGGAGAGCGAGTATGAGAAGGTGAAGACAGTGTTGAAGGAGGAGCTCCACAATGTCAGCCACAATGGGGACAGCTGCCAGAGTGAGTAGAGTAAGCCAAGACCGGAGGGAGGGGTTGGGGCAGAGCCACCAGCTTGGAGAGGAGCCTCTGGGCTCCGGTGCCAGCCCTGGGGTAGGTCTACTGCCAACTGGGCCAAGGATGGGGTTAAGGAGGGGCTAGTCTGAACCTGGGTTCTGGGGAAGACCCCTTGAAAGTTCTGCTCCAAGTTTTCAGGATGGCTGAGGATGCTTGCTTATTCGGGGGAGATGAGAGAGGCAAGAGTCACCTTCCCTTGCAGCCCCTCCACATGTCCCCCACAGTGGCAGAGCCCTCTCTGCCCCTCCCCAGGCTTCCCTGCTCTACTTCCCTGTTCCTGACCCTCTATTTATTTTTTAAAGGTGTGTGTGTGTGTGTGTGTGTGTGTGTGTGTGAGAGAGAGAGAGAGAGAGAGAGAGAGAGAGAATGAGCAAGCAGGGTAGGCGCAGAAAGAGGGAGACTGGGAATCCCAAGCAGGCTCTGCACTGACAGTGCAGTTCAATGTCATGAACTATGAGATCATGACCTGAGCCCAGTTCAAGAGTCCAAGGCTTAACTGACTGAGCCACCCAGGCGCCCCTGTCCCTGACCCTTTAACCTCTATCAATTCCACCTGTGCCTGTGTTCCCCCCCCCCCCCCCAGCCCTGTGTTTTAGGCCTGACTCCATCAAGGTGACCAACGACACCAGTAAGGAGCTGCAAAGGGCTGAGTGGCCCCCCGAGGTTGTGACTCTCCCACCGCGGACATCTGCCCATTGACATTCTTGGGGAGGAGGGAGGATCTTTCAGGAGGCAAGTGGTGTGGCCCCGGCAGGGCTGTCCTTCCTGGAGCTTATTAGCACCCGCGGGAGCCCCACCCCGGGGGGCCCCCCCCCGCCCACCTGCCGGCGCCCGCGGAGTCCAAGTATGTTAGCCCACCCGCCCAGATGGTGGTGAGGGTCTGTGACCTGTGACCCCCTGCTCCAGCTGCTTCTCCACGGACACGCGCTGGTTTTCGGGCCCGCGCTGCGAGGTGGCTGTCGCCTGGAGGGCACTGGTCGGGGGCCTGACGGGGGGCCGCGGCTCTGCGGCTGCTGGCGCTGAGCATCTTCGTTGCCCGCTCCAGCACAGCCGGCCCAGGCGGAGGCAGGGGAGCGCGTTGGGGGTGGGCGTGAGGGCGGCAAAGGGGTCCCCGCTGGGGCGGTCCTGCTCTGCCAGCGCGTCGCCCCAACTCAGGTCCTGGGGCGGCGACGGATGTGGGATGAGGACACTGTGGGGACGTTTTCGGACTTGGGCTTGGAGGACGAGCGAACAGGTGAGTCCTGCCTCGCGGGGAGGGGGGCAGAGGCCTCCCTGGGCGCCACTGCGGGCCAGGGGAGGACCCAACTACCTCCCTTGCCCGAGGCAGACACGGACCTCCTGCCGGGAAGCTTGAGTAGCCACTTCCCTGCCCCGCCCGCCCCCCCCCCCCCCCCCCCCCCCCCCGGGAAGGAGGCGCAGGTCCTGCACGCGCCATCCCTACAGGGCAGGCACTGGGCACAGGAGCCCCCCTCCCAGGCCTTGCTTTCCCCACCCTTCCTTCCCTTCTCTTTTCCTGCCCCTTTCTCCTCTTTCCTCCTGTTCTCCCCCCCACCCCCCGCCCGCCCTTTTCTCTCTCTCTAGTCAAGGATGAAAACTTCCAGGTGGCCTTGGAGGACGTGGACATCAATGTGAGCGTGAGGGCGCCAAGGGGGGATGGTGAGGAGCTCTCCCAGATCCAGGTCCAGAAGCCCTCCCGCCAGCCAGCAGGGCAGGGGCCGGGCTAGGACCAGGAGGCAGTGGCTTTCCAGCCAGTCTGAGCAGGGTGGCTCCCTGTTCCCACTCCCTCTTTCACACATATTCTGTGGCGGGTGCACATCCAGAGACCTGAGGTGGCCTCGTCTTTGCTGTGGGCCCTGTGCCTCCCCCTCCCCCCTGCCCCCTGCCCCCTGCCCCCAACGGTAGGAAGGAACCATACCCACCGCATCCATTTTGAGAGACGGCCCGAGGACTCGTGCAGCGCCGTCTCCCGGTTACCTTGGGAAATTCGACCAGCCCCGATCCTCATCCTTCTCCCAGCTTGGGTGAAACCCACCTGGAGACCCGGTTCAAACCCAGGCTCTTCCACTGTGGGACCTCGGGCAAGTCAGTAACTTCTCTGAAGCTGTAAAATGAGTATAGCATACTCGTGCTGATACCTTGAACGATTGTTGCGAAAACTAGATGTGCTCCGGCAGATCTCTGTCCCAGTGCACCTTCCTGTGTCCCCACATGCTTCAGGGGTCTCGGACCTCAGTCTCTATTCTCCTGTGCATCTCCTTATGCCTGTTCCCCACCCGCAGCTGGAACCACCCTCCCTCCTGCTCCCTATGGAACTCCTTGCCGCGTCCCTTGCCCCCACCCTTAAATCTCCCCCTTGTGAACCCACTGCTTGACTCACTCCATGCCCCAGCCCCCAGCCCCGTCTCCCCCAGTTTGTCCCTTCCCCTGTCTTTATGACTTCAGCCCTAAATTCTTACCCCTATCCCAGTGCCCCCGTCCTAAATCCTCCCTCCTCCCCCGACACCCGGTTTCCAGTTATGTACAGATGTCCCCTGCCTCTCAGGTCCCCCGCTGCTGCTTCCCAGGCCCTGGTCTCCTGTTCTGAGGCTCCATTCCTTCTCCCTCCCAAGGACACTGGACCCCAGTTTTCCGGGGCCTCAAGAATGAGCAGAAATGGAGCCCTGAGATGGAGAAGCCCTCTCAGCTCCTTGGCCTCATTCCTCTCTGTCTCCCCTGTCCCCTCCCATCCTTCCTCACTGCTCCCCTCTCCCTAGCCTCGCCCCCATCCCTGCAGTAACCTCAGGGGCCAGAAGTCCCCAGCCTTCTCTGCAGGAACATCTCAAGTGCAGACGGGAAGTCTGCCAGCCTCCAGTTCTCCCGTGTGAACACAATATGGCATTTCTTGTAAAAGAAGTTGCTCTGTGTCTTTCTGCTTCTTATCTCATGGCACCTCCACTTGGAGAACAGGGACTTCCAGAGGATATGTGGGAGGGCCTGGGAACACCGGTTTCTCCCAGCAAGCAAGGAAGGCATCTGTGGGCTGTCCTCAGGGCCATGACTTTCCTCCTCGAGCTCGGGGCCTGTTTTCTTAGAGAGTAGGTGGCTGGGGGAGCCACCAGTTCAGCAGCAGGTGGGGGCCTGTTGGGTTTATCCTCTGTGCCCTTCCTCCCTTGACATAGGAAGGTCAGGGCTGGGTCGGGGGGCGGGGGGTGGGAGGCCCAGGCTAGGTCAGCTGCCATTTGCACTGGTGGGTAAATCTGGTCTCCCCAAAGATCTTGGGCCTCCCCAAGCTTGGGTGGCAGATACACTCATGCCAGAGTTTGCCATGCTTTGGCGTGGGCCCTCCCATTCCCACTACTGTGGGTAGCTGGACTGGAGCTGAGGGTGCTTGGGGCTGACAGAATGAGGTTCTTTGGGTAGGGGTTTGGAAAAAACCCCTGAGATCTTTGCCCTGGACAGGAGAGGGACTGGCGTGGCTGGGGGTGGAGACCAGGACCATAAAGCCTCAGGTGTGAATGGGAGCCCCACCCAGGAGAAGGGTTGGTGGTTGTGAGCCCCGGGGGGGTGGGGGGGAAGGCAGTGGAAGTTTGGAAGGGACCAGCTTGAGGTGGATGATGGAGAAGGAAGGCTGGAAGAAAGAGGGGCTTCTCAAGGGTGGGGTGCAGGGTCCTTCACTCAGCCTGGCCTGTGGCTGGCCGGTCCTGGAAGGACCGTCACTCCTCCCTCCATAGTTACCCTCTCCCTGCCATTTCTTGGCCCCCGCCCCTTGGTAACCGTCAGACACTCTTCGCGCCTCTGGCCTCCAGTCCCTCCCTCTCACTCTGCCCCACCCATGACTCTGGCTTCCGCTGGAGAGACCCTGGCTGTGGGCGGTCAGCTTTCCTGGAGTTAGACGGGAAGGTTGATAGGCTGCCCTTTGGCCAACTCCCTGTGGTCACCACACACCATCCACCCAGCCCCATCACCCCTACTCTGGGCCAGGCGTTGACCTTCCCCAAGGCAAAGATCTCCGGGGTCCTTTAAATAGCTGGATCCCTCCCTGGGAGCTCTCATTTCTTGGTCCCTCCTCATGAGGGAAGACCTTGCGTCCAGGGCCCCATCGGGAGATGCTGGTGATCTGGATCCTGACACTGGGTCTCTGGCTCTGGGCACCTGCCCCAGTGACACGGGGTGAGTGAGACCGGGGCTGGCACTCCCTGGGGGGCCAATGCATGCTGGCCTCAGGCAGGGTTCAGGTGGCTGGCTTCCTCCTTTTCCCTCACTCCCTTTGCAGGGGACGGGGCTGCCAAAGAGCTAGACCTGGGCTGTGACCTCATCTTACCTTTGGGGGTGCTAAAGGGGTCACTCTGGAGACATGTGGGTCCAGAGCAAGGGGCATGGCCTGTGTTGTGCAGTTGATGACCTATGCCAAGCCCTGACCTGGGGGCTGAAAGGGGGCTGGCCTCCCCCTGTCTCCCCTCTCCAGCCTTCCCCCTGCGGGGAATGGGGACTTTTTCTTCACCTGGATGGTGGCTTCTGCCTGCCTTCGTCCTGTGGCCTGCATCTGCCCGGGAGGCCGGGTCTTTCCAAAGAGTGGCACCGAACGGGCTGCCAGCCCTGGGGGAAGGAAGGATCCAGCATTTAGCAGCTTCTCCCTTGTGTGGGAAGAGCTCAGGAGAGCCTGGGAAAGCCCCTCTAGTTACAAATGGTTGGAGGGCTCGGGGCGGGGGGGACACAGGTTCTGGGTCCTTGTTGAGCCTGTCATGGCCATTTCTCTGGGAAGCAACTGGTTTCAAGCTGATTTCCCGTGGGGTCCCTCACCAGAGCAGACTTTCTGAGCCCCCACCCCAGAGACCAGGAAGAACCGGAGGGAAGGGGTGGGCAGGACAGATGCTGGGGTGAGGAGTGCTGGGGGGAGTGAGCCCAAGGCCCCAGGTAGAAGAGGGGGCTTTTGAGTTGAAGGCCCTGTAGGGTTGTGGGAAGGGGTGGCGAGTGGGCAGGGGGAGATGGGGAAGGGAGTCTTTGGTGCCCTGCAGGGCAATAGTGAGATAACCCACGCAGGGAGTTCTGAGACGTCCCCCTCACGAACACGGGCCCTTAGGCGCCACCATACCCTCACGTACCTGCTTCTCCCCTGCCCGGACACCTTCGAGGCCCAGAAGCACAGCCCTTGGGAGTTGCCAACGGGAAAGGATGAGAGGCTGCGGGTGTGAACTTTGTGGATTTCAGGACACCAAGAAAGTACATTAATGATAGCTATATTAGCTTTTAAAAAAATGTTTATTTAGTTTTGAGAGACACAGAGAGAAAGATAGAGTGTGAGCAGAGGAGGGGCAGAGAGGGGGACACAGAATCCGAAGCAGGCTCCAGGCTCGGAGCTGTCAGCACAGAGCCCTATGCGGGGCTCAAACCCATGAACTGTGAGATCATGACAGGAGCTGAAGTCAGATGCCTAACCAACTGAGCCACCCAGGTGCCCCATATTAGCTTTTTTAAAAGAAAGTTCATTTATTTATTTTGAGAGAGAGCGTGTGCATGCATGTGCGTGTGCGCGCACGCACACACACACACACACACACACACACACAAGAGCAGGGCACAGACAGAGGGAGAGAGAGAATCCCAAAGCAGGCTCCGTGTTGTCAGTGTGGAGGCTGATGCCGGGCTTAATCCCACGAGTCATGAGATCATGACCTGAGCTGAAATCAAGAGACGCTCAACCGACTGAGCCACTCAGGGGCCCTTATAGTTTTCTTTCTAATTTGCGCCTTCCTCTGGGTACTCCAGTTCACTGTGAGGACTGATGAGGTTTTGGACAAGCAAACAGTAGGGAGAAGGAATGCCAACCTGAGAAGGTAGGAAAAACACCGGGACAGGGCTGTGCAGGGGACATGTGCGTAGGAATGCCCCAAAAGTAGGGGCGCCTGTGCGGGAGGGCGCGTTGGGAAAGTGAGGGAGCGCCCCTGGGTGACCAAGGCATTAAAGCCTGATGGAGGCTTTTGGACACCAGAGGACCTCTGTGGCCTGAGCAGGGGTGGATTGCCCTGCCAGGGAACACTCTTGTCTTGCCCTGAGAGCCATCCTGGCGTGGCTCCAGCCGGGAGCCCCCCTTTGCCGGATGATGGGCTGTGGGGGCCCCGGGAGAGGCTGCCTTAGAGCCTGTGTGAGTGAGAGGGCAGGAGCCTCTTTCTGGTGCTTGACGGAGGTGACCATGGAGATTCTGGGGGTAGCTCTCCTCCAGACCCGGGGCTCGGGGGTGGATGTGAATAGGACACAGTCTAGAATTCTCCATTCTCTAGGAGCTACAGGGACCACAAAGACCACACAATGCTGTGGATCGACATGAGGGTTGGAAGCCTGTGTCCTGTTTCGTGTACATGAAGTTCTAAAGTGTTCACGGGAAGGGTATGGGAGGGAAGCTCCTCGGGCTGGCTGGGGGACAGGGTAGAAGTGTGTGTCGTGGAGGGGCTGGGGCCGGGGCCTGAGGGGTCAGAGCTCTGTGGCCTAGAAAGATGAAGGCGGAAGTAGAAACGCCCAAGCACAAAATCGAGAAGAGTGTGGTGAAGCTGACAACAGATTTGTCCACAGTAGACAAAGGGACAACCTTTGAAACTTGCCTGGAATAAATTCGAGCAATTAAAAGGAAGTGTTTTACACGGACGGTAGTAAACTTACTGAGCAAACACAAGAGGCCTGCTCTGCCTGGGCAGGTGCTCGGTGCTCGGGATGAGGGAGGATGAATAAGCCAGTTTATAGTCAGGTTTATTAGATGGCACCATGGAAACAGTACAGGAAGGACCGCCACCCAAGCCCGGTGGTGCTGGAGCTCAGAGAGGGGGCCGTGACCGAGAAGGGCAGGCGGGGTCCCAGAGGCTGCTTCCGCCCCGGGGCGGATCGTGGAGGCCACAGGGAGAGGTGGCATTGAAGTTGCTAGCTGTCGAGCGGGACCAGAGGACACACTGACACTCAAAGGCCTTAGATCAATTCAGAATTGCCAAAGGCATACCTAACCATGGAGAGAATTGGAGTATCGATACAAAAATTCCTTGGGCACATGGGGAGGCCTCACTGAGCCTGGGGTCTGGGCATTATATTAATAAACTGGGCGGCTTCAAACAGCAGAGATTTATTCTCTCATAGTTCTGGAAGCCAGAAGTCCAAAACGAGGTAGCTTCAGGGCCTGGTCCCTCCAAAGCCTCCAGGGAGGGATCCTGTCTTGCCTCCTCCAGCTTCTGGTGGCCCCGGCGTTCCTTGGCCATGGTGGCATAACTCTGATCTCTTCTCTCATCTTTGCGTGACCTCCTTCCCTGTGTGTACAATCCTCTTCTCCCTTCTCTCCTAAGGATATGAGTATTTGGATTTAGGGTCAGCCTTAAGTTCAGGAGGATCCAATCCTGAGATGCTTAACTTGATCACATCTGCCAAGACCTTCTTTCTTTTTATTTTTTATTATTTTTTAATGTTTATTTATTTTTGAGAGAGAAAGACAGTGCAAGTGGGGGAGGGGCAGAGAGAGAGGGAGCCACAGATTCCGAGGCAGGCTCCAGGCTCCGAGCTGTCAGCCCAGAGCCCAATGCGAGGCTTGAACCCACAAACTGTGAGATCATGACCTGAGCTGAAGTCAGATGCTTAACCGGCTGAGCCACCCAGGGGCCCCTCCAAAGACCTTCTTTCCAAATTAGGTCACATTCCCAGGGGGCTCTGGGGTTAGGACTGCCACATATCTTTTGGGGGCAGTGGGGGATACAATTCAATCTGTTCCACCAAGCTTCCATGGCAACCAGAGCAGCTGTCTTGTCTTCAGGGAGGCTGTGGGCAGGGGGAGGGGAGAGAGCTGGGGCGGCTTGGCCTGGCCTCAGCCCTATTGCCACTCTGCCAGGTGGGATCGGCCTTAGAGAAAAGGAGACAGGCCCAAGCCACTGAGCTCATGCATGGCAGGGCTGAAAGTGCTCCCGGGGCTGGGTGACCAAAGCACATCCCAGTGGCTCCACACTCTTTCTCTTGTAGAATCTTCTAGAGGGAGCAGTGTGGTCAGGGCAGGCATCATTCCTCTCCCTTTTCCAGGGGGAAATGGACGTTTGGAGAGGGTAACTGCACGAGCTCCTACAGCTGTGTAGTGGCTGATCCTGGAGGCACTCATG
Organism: Panthera onca; assembly: GCF_046562875.1. Lineage (NCBI taxonomy): Eukaryota > Metazoa > Chordata > Mammalia > Carnivora > Felidae > Panthera > Panthera onca. The sequence continues at coordinate 7,901,795 of NC_138354.1, forward strand.
GGCCCCGCTCGCACCCCAGCCTTCGGGGCCGCTCCTGTGGACCCCATTGACTGAGTCCACCTCAAGCACAAATGTATTTTGGAGGTGGCAGGAGGAAACAGTCTCACATCTCGGTGGCGGTCTTCAGACTTGCTTTCTAGGGCTTTTCCCCAAGAAGGCCACCAAGTGAAAGACTTGGCCAGCTACCTGGCTGCCTTATTCCACTGCTTAGCTTTTTAAGAAAATCTAAACACCCGTAATGCAAAGAAGTAAAAACTGTCAACAGGGCAGGAAAGTAGCAAATTTTGCTTGTTTGGTAGGAGAGCTAGTGTCTTTGATGGTGAGTTAATGCAACTGCAACATAGGCAAATACAGTTGACCCCTGAACGACACAGGGATTGGGGCGCTGACCACTGTGTAGTCAAAAATCCCCATGTTACTCTCGACTCCCGCAAAACGTAACTACTCACAGCCTTACTGTTGACCAGAAGCCTAACCAATAACATAAACAGTCAATTGACACATATTTTGGGTGTTCTGTGTATTATATACCGCATTTCTACGATAAAGTGAGCTAGAGAAAAGAAAGTATTATATTACAAAAATCATAAAGAAGAAAAATACATTTACAGTGCTGTCCTGGAAAAGATCTGTGGGCAAGTGGACCCATGCAGTTCAAAGCCGTGCTATTCAAGGGTCAGCTGTAGACCATTTTTGTTAAGCATTTTGATCACGAGAGTGTGAGGAATCCCAGCTTGGGAATCATTAACCATGAGTGATTTTCCTGCATTTTCCAAGGTGTTGGATACATCTAACCTTTTATTTTTATGGCACATATGTTTTAAACATGATACCATGAGTGCATGTTTGTTGTATAACATAGGGAAAATATAGGCAAACAAAAGGAAGAAAATTTTGCTTAACCTTACCACTCAGAGAAACATTGTGAACATTTTCGTATATTTCTGAGTATGTGTTTAGATTTATTCTATTGGCAGTATGTGTTTTAATGGCCATCGATATTCCATTCTTTTTTTTGTACATATAAATATTTTAATGTTTATTTATTTTTGAAAGAGAGAGCCGTCAGCACAGAGCCTGACATGGGGCTCGAACTCATGAACTGTGAGATTGAATGGCAACTAAATAGAGTAAACGGTATGAATCCAGGAATAAAAATGAAAGACAGAAGGATGTCCGAAGTCCATTTTGATGAGTGTCCTGGCCTTAGTTGGGGTCCCTGGTGGCCCTCCATGTCCCTGCCATGGCCTCACCAATCTCTGTGCCTCTACCCTTGTTGCCCCTTCACTCCAGGGCTCTCTTCTTCTAAGGTACAGTTGGGACCATGGCCTTTTCGCTGGGCGTTCTTCACTCATTGTTGCTCCGCCAAGTCCAGAGCTGGCCTCACCCCTGCTTTACTAGCCTTTGCTCTGCCCCACTTCTTTCTCTTGGATGCTATCCTGCCAGCTGGGTGAGCTTGGAGAGAATTTAACCTTTGGAACTCTAGTTAATATTTGAGATCGAAATAGTAATGCCTGCCTCACAGAATAGTATTATGTAACATTAAAACATTAGGAAAAAGAGTCCAGTGGACTTTCCAGTAATCATTTACTCATTTACTTCAGAAATGCTCATTGAACACCCGCTGTGGGTCAGGCTGAACAGGACAGAAGTGCTCTCTGTGATTGGGGAGATTCTGCTCTGGGGAGGGGTGAGGGTCAGTGGATTGTGCAGGCAGTTCCCTACACAACCACTGAGTTCCAGTTGTGATAAGGCTAGTATGGGACTCTGATAGGCGGCCAATAAATGCCAGCCCTCCCCACCTCTATTCATTCTTTGTGATTCAGTTAGAGACACCACCATAAACTGCCTTTATGTGTCTTTTCATTGTTTGACTTGTCACAACAAACACAGTCTACTTTTATAACTTAAAGAGTCCAGTAAAATTTATAATGCCTAAATCCATGAAGCTCTTTTAAAGAATGGGAAAATAGCAGCCCAGATATTACTTTCTTTTTGAAGTCTTTCTTGATAAGAAAGGCATAGGGGCTGTTCCCTCCCTCCTCACACCCCCCACCATGGTCGCTCCCACCTCCCTTACATGTGGACCTCCACTACCCCCACATTGCCCTGGAGGGCCAGGAGCCCCAGCGAGGACTGGTTTGGGGTGGCTGAGTGGCTGGCTATCCCCGGCGTCCAGCATGGTTCTGGCAGTCACAAGGAACTTCTCTTTGGATGATAGCCTGGACAAGGGTGGGGCAGAGCTGAGAAGTGGCTTTCCCAGGGGCACACAAGGTAGAGAGACTGAGGACTGCAGTAGCCTCTAGGTCAGATACAAAGGGGGCTTCAGAGGGGCGAGTGGATGAGGTGTCCTCAGAGGCAGGAGGACAGAGTGGCCAAGGCTCAAGGGAAGGATGAGAGGAAAGAGAAAGCGGCTCTGAGGTCCTATAGCCATGCCTGGGTTTACTCTAAGCCTTGCCACCCTCTGCTGTGTGTTGACCAGAGCCCCTGTGTACTGCCTCTCTCTCTGATCCTCCTTATACCCATGACTCAAGGATGCCCTCCACCTTGGCAGCCTCCCCAGCTCAGGCCCTCTGCTCCCGTCATGCTGAATTAGGCAAAGTCTAACTTGGAGGCAAGAGCATTGGGCAAAACAAACATATCTATTGTCTTAAAAATAGCCAAGCAATCTTTTCAATCTTTCTCATTAATGTCAAATTCTAAAAGTCTTAGCCATTATTACACCTTTGACCTGAACTCATCCACCAGTGATTTGGTAGTGCTCTTCCCGAGATGATGGTCTGCAAAACCAAGGATCCAGAACTGTTGATGTGAATGACCCAACCTGACTAATTGTCCACTCCCCACTTACCCTGGATTCCAGTCCTTGTTCAGTTCCTGGACCCTCCCTATAATAGGGAGTGAAAATGGGGTATCTGGAATGGCAGAGGGTGGCCCTGCCCTGAAGGTTTCCATGGTCATTTCTGCCAGTGGCAAAGGTCCATCCTCACGAGAGGTGAGAAAGGCACAGTTCCAAGGCATCTTTGGGGAGGGAGGAGGAACTGACAGGAGGGACAAGAGGCTGCTTCTCCTGCCCTTTTGAGGAAGTCCCCTTATACAATCTTGTAGAATTCCTAAGACTCCCTAGCTTTATGGCACTATTGTCACAAAGATTCCTTCCATATTTGATCCTACTCATTTCATAGGCAGGACAAAGAGGAGACAGGATTATAGTCCCCCTTTATGTAGGAGAATAGAGTCTTACACATGTAATCACATGGTCTAAGTGGCGAAGAGATGTCAGAATGAGACCTCCAGTCCCAGGAGGCATTCCCAGCACTCTTACTATTAGACAACTATAGTTTATTGCATGGGCTGTGGGGCCAGGGAGGAGGAATGGCTCACCTGGGCTACAGGGTGGCCAGGTAAAAGTGATAGAGTGGCTAGCCCTTGAGTAAGTGTGTCTGGAGAGAAAGGACAGGCAGTGGGTGAATTATCCATGGCGATGTGCTTTAGCTCTCCTATTCTTCTTGGGTCTGTGAGAACTGTTAGGATAGAGTAGGGGGAGTCTCACATGTAAGAGATGGGGAAGAGATTTGTCAGACTAAGTATCAGCCAGATGACTTAAGGTGACTATGTGGTTTGCAAATCACAGAATGCGAGGAGCAAAAGAATGCGCATGGGGCATTTGTGTGCGTACAACTGTTCTTTCAAATTGATGCCAGAGTGCCCAACTAAATAAACATGTCCCAGAGTGCTTAGGGGAGAATGTGTAGGCAATTTTGGGCAAAATATACATATTTTTGGGGGGCAAACAGATTTGTCAAAATCCACAACCATACAACTACTAATCCAAGTCATAAATCACAATCAACATCCAGATCCTTATCTAGTGATACCTTTCCCTCTAGACAAACTAGTATATTCCAGAAAAGACAAAAGTTTTAGATAACCTTTGGTAAGGTGTCCAAATATATAGGTTCCCTGATACTTCTTATAAGTTGTCCTTCAGTATCATAGGTTGACCAGCTATCTGGAACAGATTGTCACTAAGATCGATTAGTGACAATTGTGAACAGATTGTCATACTCCTGCTGCCTCAGCACAGACAGATTTAGGCCTCACAGAAGGATCTACTCTGCACACAGGTACCCCTGATTTGTCCAAGAGTGCAGTTATCCCAGACAGAACCGTTACTAAAGAGGAGGGACTTTCTGCTTCCACATCAAAAACCACTGAATCCTTTACTACAAAGGATTATCACCAACAAACAACCACATCCTTTGCTGGGGGGTCCACATTCTACCCCCCCTCAGAGCTGTCCACACCAACATTTTCAACAACTCACACCTCCTACAGCACAGATAATGCAAGTCCTGCCTCCGAATCCAGCATCAGTGAGCTCTCTACCCTCACTGTGGTCACTGAACGAACAGACCCAACTCTCACAGGTGACACAACCGTCCACACCTCTGTGTCAGATTCATCTGAGACCACAGTATCACCTGAGGTTTCTCATGTCACAGGCGCTGGGAGTTCTGTAGCTCCATGGAGTCCTGGAGAGGCATCCATCAGCCCAGCTGTCTCAGGACCAACCGCCACTGCCGTCACCCAGATATCCACAGACCACAGCACCATCTCTGATTCCTCTAAACCCACGGACTCATCTGTAACCACCTTTACCAGAGAATATGGAAGTCCTGAGCCCACCTCAAATCCCAGTGATACCTTTTCTACTTCCAGTAGTTTTGGCCAAACCACCATGTTCTTTCCAGTGGCTTCCACAGTCTCCTCGACCCTCTCTGATTCATCAAATCCTACATTTTCACCAGACACCCCCCATACCACTGACAAGGAAAGTCCTTCATCCTCTCTGGGTCCAGGTCCATCACCCACCAGCACTCAGGTCTCTGGACAAACAGCCACGCCTTTCGCTAAAGAGACAGCTGCCTACACACACGTTTCAGATTTATCAACAACACCGGCTTCTGGTGAAACGTCCTACACCCAGGATGATGAAGGGACCACGTCCCGTTCGACTCCTGGCCTGCTGTCTTCCAACCCTGGGATTTCAGGACAGACAAACACAGGCCTGACCGAGGGGCCTTCTGTCTATACAGACACACCTAATGGGTCCAAACCTACCAGTACCTCGGACAGCACAGTTACCAAGGAGGATGGAAGTTCTGCTTCCACATCTGGGCCTGCTGAATCATTTACCACTTCTGGTGTTGATCCACACACAGGCACAACTTTACCTCCAAGATCCCCTCCTTACACCACCACCTCAGAGGTGTCTGCACCCACAGTTTCGACTCACTCTTCCTACAGCACGGATGAGGCAAGTGCTACTTCTCAGTCAAGTCCTAGTGATTTATTTACCACCAGTGTGCTCTCTGAACAATCAGCCAGGACTCTCACAGAGAAGCCAACTGTCCACACCATTTCTGATTCATCTGAATCAACAGCTTCTTCCTACAGCCTCAGAACCCCAGACCTTGGCAGTTCTGCAGCACCCTCGAGTCCTGGAGAATTCTCTTCCAGCCCAGTTGGCTCACGACTGACTGCATCTACAGTCACCCAGCCACCCACAGAGCACAGCACCGTGTCTGATTCTTCTCAACTTCCGGACTCATCAGCAACCACTTATACCAAGGATGAAGAAAGTCGTGTGTCTACATCAGGTCCCACTGAATCTTTAACCACAGGGTCTTCCTATAGTACAGGTTCTTCAACTCCATCAGACCATGAAGGATTTCCCACCGCTTCCCTGACCACTGAACACAGCGCTACAACTTTTACTGGATTGCCCTCTGTCTTTACAACTATGCCTGATTTGTCTGAAACGGCCGTTTCATCTGGAACCTTCTATACCAGGGATGATGGAAGTGCAATGTCCCCTTCCAATTCTGGCCATCTGTCTAGCACCCTCTCTGCCTCAGCACACAAAACCACAGACCTCGTGAAAGGATCCAGCATGGTTACAGGTACCACTCATTCGTCAGAACCTACAGTTATCTCAGAAAGCACTGTTACCAAAGAGGATGGGCTTTCTGCTTCCACATCAAAAACCACTGAATCCTTTACTACAAAGGATTATCACCAACAAACAACCACATCCTTTGCTGGGGGATCCACTTTCTACCCTCCCTCAGAGCTGTCCACACCAACATTTTCAACAACTCACACCTCCTACAGCACAGATAATGCAAGTCCTGCCTCCGAATCCAGCATCAGTGAGCTCTCTACCTTCACTGTGGTCACTGAACGAACAGACCCAACGCTCACAGGTGACACAACCGTCCACACCTCTGTGTCAGATTCATCTGAGACCACAGTATCACCTGAGGTTTCTCATGTCACAGGCGCTGGGAGTTCTGTAGCTCCATGGAGTCCTGGAGAGGCATCCATCAGCCCAGCTGTCTCAGGACCAACCGCCACTGCCGTCACCCAGATATCCACAGACCACAGCACCATCTCTGATTCCTCTAAACCCACGGACTCATCTGTAACCACCTTTACCAGAGAATATGGAAGTCCTGAGCCCACCTCAAATCCCAGTGATACCTTTTCTACTTCCAGTAGTTTTGGCCAAACCACCATGTTCTTTCCAGTGGCTTCCACAGTCTCCTCGACCCTCTCTGATTCATCAAATCCTACATTTTCACCAGACACCCCCCATACCACTGACAAGGAAAGTCCTTCATCCTCTCTGGGTCCAGGTCCATCACCCACCAGCACTCAGGTCTCTGGACAAACAGCCACGCCTTTCACTAAAGAGACAGCTGCCTACACACACGTTTCAGATTTATCAACAACACCGGCTTCTGGTGAAACGTCCTACACCCAGGATGATGAAGGGACCACGTCCCGTTCGACTCCTGGCCTGCTGTCTTCCAACCCTGGGATTTCAGGACAGACAAACACAGGCCTGACCGAGGGGCCTTCTGTCTATACAGACACACCTAATGGGTCCAAACCTACCAGTACCTCGGACAGCACAGTTACCAAGGAGGATGGAAGTTCTGCTTCCACATCTGGGCCTGCTGAATCATTTACCACTTCTGGTGTTGATCCACACACAGGCACAACTTTACCTCCAAGATCCCCTCCTTACACCACCACCTCAGAGGTGTCTGCACCCACAGTTTCGACTCACTCTTCCTACAGCACGGATGAGGCAAGTGCTACTTCTCAGTCAAGTCCTAGTGATTTATTTACCACCAGTGTGCTCTCTGAACAATCAGCCAGGACTCTCACAGAGAAGCCAACTGTCCACACCATTTCTGATTCATCTGAATCAACAGCTTCTTCCTACAGCCTCAGAACCCCAGACCTTGGCAGTTCTGCAGCACCCTCGAGTCCTGGAGAATTCTCTTCCAGCCCAGTTGGCTCACGACTGACTGCATCTACAGTCACCCAGCCACCCACAGAGCACAGCACCGTGTCTGATTCTTCTCAACTTCCGGACTCATCAGCAACCACTTATACCAAGGATGATGAAAGTCGTGTGTCTACAGCAGGTCCCACTGAATCTTTAACCACATCTCCTGGTTCTGGACCATCAGCCTCACCCACAGCTATGGAGTCTACTTTCTCCACAAGCATCTCAGAGTCGTCAAAATACACAGTGTCTTCCTATAGTACAGATTCTTCAACTCCGTCAGACCATGAAGGATTTCCCACCGCTTCCCTGACCACTGGACACAGCGCTACAACTTTTACTGGATTGCCCTCTGTCTTTACAACTATGCCTGATTTGTCCAAAATGACCATTTCTTCTGAAACATCTTATACCAGTGGTGATGGAAGTGCTGTGTCCCCTTCCAGTCCTGCCCAGCCTTCTAGCATACTCTCTGCTTCAGCACAGACAACCACAGGCCTCATGGAGGGATCCAGCATGTATACAGGCACCCCTCATTCATCAAAATCTACAGTTATCTCAGACAGCACTGTTAGCAAGGAGGATGGACTTTCTGCTTCCACATCAAGAACTGCTGAATCCTTTACTACAAATGCTGATCACGGACAAATAACAACATCCTTTGTTATGGGGTCTGCTTTCTCCACCTCCCCCTCAGAGCTATCCACAACAATAGTTTCCACCCACTCTTCCTATCTCACAGATTCCGTTATACCCACAGATCCATTAACAACCATATTTACCAAGGATGATGGAAGTACTAGATCAACACTGAGTTCTAGTGAATTGTTTACCAGTTCTCAAAGTGATGTACAAACAACAGTGTCTTTTACTATGGAATCTGCCGTCTCCACAACTGTCTCCAATATGTCACATCCTACCGTTTCCCTCAGTACCTTCTTGACTACTGGCAAGGGAAGTTCTTCATCTCCTTTTGGTCCTAGTGCATCCTCTACATCCAGTCAGTCATCTGGACCAACAGCCACAACAGTCTCCTTTACAGAAGAGAGAACTCTCTACACAAACATTTCTGATATGTCCACACCAACCATTTCCTCCGAGACTACCTCTGTCCACGATGAAGGAAGTTCTACATCCTCCTCAAGTTCTAACATATCGTCTACCACCCCCACTGTCTCAGCAGAGACAACCACAGGCATCACAGTGAAATCCACTCTCTCTACAGGCACCCCCAATTTATCCAAATCTACAGATACTTTGGAGACTGTTGTTACCAAAGACAATGGTATTTCTTTTTCCTCATTAAATGTCATTGAATCCTCTACGACTTCTGGTGGTGATGCACACTCAAGCACATATTTTCCTCAAGGATCCACCTTCTATACAATCACCTCAGAGCTGCCCACACCATTATTTTCTACCCATCATTCTTACAGCACAGACAATGCAAGTCCTGCTTCTCCATCAATCCCCAGTGAACTCTCTACTCCCACTTGGATCTCTGAACAAAGTACTACAACTCTCACAGAGGAGCCAACAATCCATGCCACCATTTCAGAATCATCTGAATCAACAGTTTCTTTCTACAGCCCCCATCCCACAGGCACTAGAAGTTCTGCTACCCCATGGAGCCTTGGAGAGGCATCTACTAATCCAGCTGTCTCAGGAACAACTGCCAGTACGGTCCCCTTGAAATCCACAGGGCATAGCACAATCTTTGATTTTTCTCAACCCACAGACTCATCTGCAACCACTTTCAGCAAAGAGGATAGAAGTTCTATGTCCACATCTATCCCCGGCAAATCTTTTACCACCTCTGGTGGTGATGGACAAACAACTTTTCCTCCAGGATCCACATTCTATACAATAACCTCAAAGGTGTTGACACCAACATTTTCTTCCCACTCTTCCTATAGCACAGACAAAGCAAGTTCTGCTTCCCCATCAAGCCCCAGTGACCTCTCTAACCAGACTGTACTCTCTGAACAAACCACCATGACTCTTACAGAGGAGTCAACTGTCTACACCAGTGCTTCTGATTTGTCCCAATCTACTGTTTCCTCTGAAACCTCTTTTACCAGATTTGAAGGAAGTTCCTCTTCAGGTCCTGGCCAGCTCTCTACCACCTCTGGTGTCTCACAAGAGACATCCTCAAGCCTAAGTGATGGGTCTACTGTCTATACAGACACCCCTGATTTGTCCAAAACTACAGTAATCTCAGACACCACCCTTTCTAAAGAGAACATAAATTCTGCTGCTACTTCAAATTCAGGCGAAACTTTTCTCACTACAGGTGGATATCAAGAAACACCCACATCCTTTACTATGGAATCAACTGCCTCCACAATCCTCTCAGATTTATCAAATCCAACAGTTCCACATGGTACCATCTATACTACTGAGAATGCAAGTTCTTCTTCCCCATCTGGTCCTGGTGAATTAATTTCCAGTACTCTAGTCTCTGGGCAAACACCCACATCCCTTCCTGAAGCATCCACTGTCCACACAACCATGACTGATTTGTCTTACTCCACTGGTTCAGTGGTTACCTCCTCCACCAATGTCAATGGAAGTTTTACTTCCACATCAAGCCCCGGTGAATTATCCACTACCACCTTGGTCTCTGGACAAACAACCACACTTTTCACAGAAAAGCCAACCATCTACACCATTTCTGATTTGTTCAGTTCTACAGTTTCTGTTGACACCTCCTCTACCACTCCTAGTGGGGGTCCTGCACCCTCATCAGGTTCTGGCTTGTTGTCCTCCACTACCATCACAACCATCACTGAGGAATCGAGTGTCTTCACCACTACCACTTATTCCTCTAATACAATGGATTCATCTGATGCCCCCAATACCACTGAAGACCTTAGTGCATTATCTTCATCAAGGCCCATCCATTCCTTTTCACCCCCAGTCTCTGGACAAATGCTCACCACTTTGGGTGAGAATTTCACTCTTTTCATCACCAGCAGTGATTCTGCCAAACCAACGATTTCTACTTCAATCCCCTCTTCCACAGACAGCCCTAGTCCTGCATCCCCATCAGCTCTCACTTTCTCTTCTACAACTAGAGACATCTCCAGACCAACAGCCACCACCCTCAGAGGAGGATCTACTATTTTCCAAAGCAGCACAGGGTCACCAAACACAACAATATCATCTGACAGCTCCCAAACCACTACCTCTCATGCTTCTTCTTTAGCCTCAGCTCTTCCTAGCTTGTCCTCAAGGCCAGTCTCTGACTCTTCCTCAGCCGTTACAGCTTCCTCTGGTTTTTCTCCTCCTCTGTCCTCCACTTCACATGGCTCTACCCATGCTCCAGTCCTTGGGTTCAGTACGTCTTCAACTCTCCATCCCCTGTTCACTAGCAACCATACAACTGTGATGACGACCCAGTCTTCAGCTATGACACCAAGTAAGTCTTTTTGTACGTCACTCTGTGAACCTCTCCTGTCCATCTTCTCTCATCAACTAATCAGTTTTGACCTCGTTGTGGTCTTGTTTCATCCTTCCTGGGCCTTCTTGTTGTCAAAGCATGTCATCCACATGGGTGGATGTTGTCTTTTCTTTTTTCTTTTCTTTTCTTTTCTTTTCTTTCCTTTCCTTTTTCTTTTCTTTTCTTTCCCTTTTCTTTTCTTTTCTTTTCTTTTCTTTTCCTTGTAGGGCTCTTGCTTTCTTTGCTCATCTTCTTTCATTTCTTGTTTCCATCTTCCCCATTGTCCCTCCTCATTTCCCTCCCCCCCCACCTCCCCTGGAGCTTAAGATGGTGGCAGTGGTTCTCATCCTCCTTTTTCAGTACAATGCCTAAATGATGGGACCTGGAATGGGAGATAGTATTTTTTGTCCCTTGGGCTTCCATGGTGACCGCTGTGAATTCTACCCCTTCACAGGCCAGTGCCAGAATGGGACCATCTGGAATGGAAAAGAGTGTGTCTGTGCCCAAGGCTTCTTCGGTTACCAATGCAAGTCCCTTGTGGACTCCTTCTTCCTAGGTAATAAACTTTTCTGAGACCTTCAGATTGTCCCCACATTCCTTAACCACTTAAATAGGAGGGTAACATTGAAAGGACTATCTGCTACCACTGCCTCATTGTGCAGGTAGAGGAGAAAATATGACCTTTGCCTGGGTCTAAATGCAGGTAGAGCATGAGCCTTCTGACTCCTCCTCCCGGGCTCTTTTCACTGGCCCATCTGCCCCTCTCATCGGGATGTTTCTATTCCAACCCTTTCTGGAGCCTTCCACTTAGCTCTGTCTCTCTGGGTCATGATCCTGGCCACTAGTTCCTTGTAGTGTTCAGAGATAAGGGGCAAAAGTTTCAGTGACTCCTACTTGTCTCTTGAATTTCCATCCACCTGCCTACCCACTTTCTTTGCCTCCATGAGAACAGCAGGAGGAAGTTAATCCCAGAAGACATTACTGAGAGGTTGCTGTCTCATGTATAATCTGATCTGTTCCCACAGAAATCCCAGAAATAATCAATGCCACTTTAGGTGTGACAGTGAAAGTGACTAACAAGAATTTCACAAAAGATCTGAATAACATATCCTCCCCAGAATACTGGAATTTCACTCAACTATTCAAGAGTCAGGTAAGAGTAGGGAAATCTCAGATCCTCCAAAGTGGATGTCCAATGTTATTGGGGATACAGGGGCTCATTCTGACTGACTTTGGAGTTTCTCAGCTCATAGATCCTTTCAGTCTTCCCAAGTCCTGAGAGGGGGGCCTCTGAGAGCCCCTTCCTTGAACACCACCTCACCCACATTCCTTTCCTTCTTTCCTATGGGTTAATCCATGGGTTCCCTGTGGGAAGGGGGCCCTGGGGATGCCTCTGAGACAGGGAACAGGGGCTGCTGCATCCCCCATTCGTGTATGAACTTGGCTGCCTCATTTCTTTCAGATGGATAAAGCTTACATGGGCAAAGACTTTCCCCAGTACAGAGGCGTGATCATTAGGAGACTGTTGTGAGTATGTGAGGGGTGCAGGAAGCCCCTTCTCTCTGCTCTCTTGTCTTCTCCTGTCTTGAATGAGTATCAGTACCTGGCTGGACCAGATGGGCCCCCAGCCCACGGGCAACACCAGAAGGCTCTGAGCCATTCATTTATACATTCATTCATCCTTCATCAATTCTGCAAACTTGTATTGAAAGCCTACGCTGTGTTAGGTGCAGGGAATACAGTGGTCCTGGTCTTCATGGAGTAAAGAGTGGCAGAACACAGCAAAATGGCTGTGCAATCTGGTTAGAGTTAATGGTAAGAGACACACAGGGTGCAATGGGAGAGGTCTCAAATGCAAGCTGGGTGAGGTGGAGGGAAATCTTTCTGGAAGAAGTGACAGCTTTAAGCTGAGGCTTAAAGCATGAAGAGGAATGAGCCAGGTAAAGGGAATTGATGAAGGATGGCTCAGTCTCACCCAGAAGTGAGAAAGAGGAGGGCAGATTCCAGGAACATAAAGAATAGTTACTACTTGAGGGCAAAAGGGTCATGGTGGGAGAGGAGGTGGAAAGATGACCCATACCAAGTTACTTAGTCTTTAAGTATCAGCAGTTTTGGCCCACGTGGGAAAATATCTGATTGGCACTGCAGACAGCTCAGTTTGACTGCAGGACTGAGAATGGGTGGACAGGGGATGGAGATTAGAGTGGCCTGGATCAGAGAGGTGACAGTGCAGAAGAAAAATTGTCTAGTGTGAAAGATCTTTAAGAAGCAGGACCAGCAGATCATGAGGATTTGATGGGTGTTTGGAGAGGAGGAATAACACCAGATTTCTGGGCTGCTGGCAATGTAGAGTGCCCTTTGATGAGATAAGGAAGGTAAGGAGGAGGAGGATGGGGAAGAAGATGAAGAGTGGGCTATGTGGAGTCTCAAGTGCCTGGGACCCAGCCACATTGAGTGGTTGAGTAATGGAACAGTGTGTGGTGGATAGAAAGTGTCTGCAGCGGAGACACTGGTGTTGGTTTTCCTGGATAGAAGTTGCTGGAAGCCCTGGGAGTAGACCAGATGGCCTGGGAATCATTATAGCATAGGAGTGAACATTTCCCAGGAAAGAATCATGAGAAGCACCAGCATCTAAGGGATAGACAGGAGAAGCAGAGCCCCCAAAGGAAAGTGGAAAGAAGGAGACAGAAGGGAAGGTGGGAAGGGAGCCTGGAAGGTGTCTTCTCCCAGCAAGGAAAGAGGGAGATCTATACTGTCAAATGCCCATGGGGTTCCATGCCTCAGCATCCTCTACTCCATCTTGACCTCCTGCCCAGTACCAGTGCTTGTTTCAGTCTCCATTTTGGCACAAGTTTTTGTTGTTTTAAGTACTCCTGGCTCCTGGTCCTGACTTCTCTGTCACAATGTCTGTGACTGGTGACAGACCTTGTCTCAAGATCTCTCAGTGCCCCATTGGCCTTCTAACAAGGAGCTTCTGGGTTGGAATCTTATATTTCTAAAGTGACCTCATGTTTCTTCATTTCTAAAAGCATGCTTGTTTGGTTTTCAAAATAAAATCCAACAGCCTCCATTTAAAAATTTTTTAATTTTAAGTATTTTTTACTGTGGTGAAATGCACATAACAAAAGGTGGCCATTAATCATTAAATTAATCATTTTAAGTGTATGGTTTAGTGTCATTAAGTACATTCACATTGTTGTGCAACCAGCATCATGGTCCATCTCCAGAACTTTTCCGTCTTCCCAAACTGAAACTCTGTACCCTTTATTTTATTTTTTTAAGTTTGTTTGTTTGTTTTGAAGGGGGGTAGAGAGAGAGAGAGAGAGAGAGAGAGAGAAAGAGAGAGAATCCCAAGCTGGCTCCACGCTATCAGCGCAGAGCCTGACTTGGGGCTGCATCCCACAAACCAAACCATGAGATCATGACCTGAGCCAAAATCAAGAGCCAGATGTCCAACTGACTGAGCCACACAGACATCCAACTCTGTACCTCTTAAACAATAACTCTCAATTCTCCCTCATCCCACCTCGGGCAACCTCCTTTCTACTTTCTGTCTCTATGAATTGGATTACTCTAGGGACTTCATATTAGTACTCATGTAAATACTCATACACTATTTGTCCTTTTGTGACTGGCTATTTCACTTAGCACAATGTCCTCAAGGTTCATCCATGTTGCAGCAGATGTCAAAAATTTCTTCTTTTGTAAGATTGAAAAACATTTCATAGTACTGTGTACCACATCTTGTTTATCCATTCATCCATCAATGGACAGTTCTTAGTTTGCTTCTTTTTAGCTATTGTGAATAATGCTGCTACAAACATGGGTGTATGAATATATCTTCAAATCCCTGCTTTCAATTTTTTGGGATAAATACCCAGAAGTGGAATTGCTGGGTCATATGGTAATTCCATTTTTAATTTTTTGAGGAGCTGCCATACTATTTTCCACAATGGCTGCACCAATTGATCCTCCCTCCAACAGTCACAATGGTTCAATTCCACCATGTCTTCACCCAAGAGCTTCCAGTTTTAAGAATGGATTTCACCCAATGGCATTTATTGTGATCACTGATATTTTGGAATCTTAGGTCATTTTACTCTGCAGCTTCCCTCTAGGATGCTAACTGTTGGAGGGAACAGTCTCTAGTCTGTCCTGCCTCTGGGTCACATAGTTAATTGTGTTTCATCACCCCTCTGGCTTTGTGGGCCCCACTTTCTGGGAGGGTGGGCGACATAGGGTGACTGATGAATCACCAACTCCTGGTTTTAGCAATGGCAGTGTCGTGGTGGAACATGACGTCATCATGGAGGCAAACTACACTTCAGAGTTTGACAAACTATTTGCAAACCTCTCTAAACTCATAAAGGTCAAGATTATGAATGAGACCAAAAGGCTATCTGGTGATTCTGAAGAGTGCAGAGGTAGGCTCTCCTAAAACCCCTTGACGTTGGTGGGGAAAGGGTAGGAATGCCTCAGCCTCCCCTCACCCCATGTCTCTCCTCCTTTCTGGAACTCCAGAGACCTCCCTATAGGGATCCAGAAGCCAGGCCCCATTTCCCCAGACTCCAAAGTGCCCCCAACATCTCCCTGTCGTGGGCTCAGATTGTCATCAGCCCTAATGTTCCCATCTGAGCCTGCTTACTGGCCCAGCTGCATCTAGGGATGGGCCATGACCCTAGTAGGGCAGAGGGAAGTGTTTTTGTTTTGTTCTTTCCCACCATGCTTGGCAGCCTCCTCACATCTGTGCTTCAGTGAGGAAGCCACCATCGTGAGCGAGAACGTGATGCTGGGGTTTGACTTGAAGGGTAAGCATCTCTGCAGAGTGGTAGGTGTTGGGGGGACAGGGTGTGGGCAGTAAACATGAGGGCTGGTGGCGTTTTAACCAGGCTGTCTACCCTTCCCCACCCCCCACCCCCCAGAACAATGCACTCAGAAGGCTGCGAAGGACTATGCCCAGTTCTACTTTGTGGATGAGCTGGATGGGAAGCTGGCCTGTGTGACCAAATGCACCTCGGGGACGAAGCTGCAACTGAACTGTAATGAGGGAGAATGCCAGCTGCAACGCAGTGGCCCCCGCTGCCTGTGAGTGTCCAGCCCCTCTAAGGCCAGTGCCCACTCTCTCTAGTGGTAGGACCACACCCTCCACCATAGTTATGGGGCAGGGTCAGGGTAGGGGGGGACGCAGAAGGAATTGGGCACAGCTTACAAGACACATCCTTCCCCACCCATCCCTCTTTCTTCTATCCAGGTGTCCCTTCACCCCCCCCACCCCCACCAGAGGTGGGGGAGGTGCAGGTTATAGATGTGGGCATTCTAGGAGTGAGCAAGCCCCCTCCTGAGAAAGTTCTAGTCACCAATTCCCAAATCTATATCTATAGATCTCTATCTTTCACTTTCCTTTCAATATCCCAGCTACAGTGCCATTATATCACTCCTAGCTATATATAGCTGGGGCATTAAGCTCAGGAGAGCATACATTAAAGCATAAAATATAAAAATGGTAACAGGTCAGTCAAGGTGCCAGCTAGAGATTAGATGAGTGGGCACGATATGTCTAGGACAAGGCATCTGACACTCAGATTCTGAATCCTGTTCTGCAATACTGAATCCCCATCTCCTCTCTGCCCCTTAGTCTTGGGGAGCTTCCTAACCTGGGTCCCTCCTAACCAGTGCCTGCCCTTCCTTGGAGGGAGAGCCGGCTTCCTGTGCTTTGGCATTGATTTTTTTCTTTTGCAAGATTGGGTGTGAGGGATGTTGGTGGACTGGCCTGAGCTTGCGTGTGTCTCCAGATGCCCAACCTCGGACACACACTGGTACTGGGGAGAGACGTGTGCATTGAGCACCAGCAAGAGCCTGGTGTACGGGAGTGTGGGGGCCGTGGGAGCACTGCTGGTGGTCATGGTGGTGATCCTGACTGTCTTCCTTGGTCGATCCCAGAGAAAACTGCACAGGTGAGCTTATGGATTCGGGCCCAGGGAAAGGGGGCCACAAGATCCCAAGGCTCTCCTCCTTCCCCTCAGCGTTTGGAAGTCTGCTGGGGACCCAGCCCCACTCAGTTCTGGTTAACAGCACAGGGCAGCCCGCGGATCTGATCTGTTTGGCAGAGAGATGCGACCAAACACTTGTGTCCTGAAATTGGATTATGTGATGACATTACCTGGTGTTATCACTTTGGCTGCCACAGGGCACCCCTGGGGATGAGCTCTCCGGCATTGCTTTCCCAGCAGTAAAATGGGGGAGGGGGAATCTACCCTGAGATGGTTGAGAAGCACAAGGCAGAGCACCTCCGGCAGCCAGAGGGGGGTTCCTCTGATTCTGGTCCATTGGTCCCATCTCACCGATAATGGAACTCCCGTGGAAGGGAGGAGGGGTAAGGGCAGGCCTTGGAGATGTTTTGTTTTCTGCCACCACCCTGGGGGCAGGCCCCTCCCTGACCCAGGGCTTGGCAGTGACAGCCCTTTCCAGAAGCCAAAGGTCAGGGCCCTCTAAGCTCCCTCCACCCCCCTGCCACCAGCTGCTCAGGGTGTTTCTGTTGGCAGGCAAGAATACAATTTGTGGCAAGGAGAAGATCTTCCTGGCGGCTTCCAGAACACAGGCATCTGGGAAGGTACTTCTCACCAGAGGCGAGGGTGGGGGCAAAGCTGGTGGGTGGAGATAGGCCGAGAAGGCATCACAGCCAGACACGATGTGGCTGTGGGGGCTGCGTGGGTCCTGCCAGCTGGTTTTACAGGTGCTGCGCCCCTGGGCTAGGCCAGTTTCTCTGCAGCCTCCTGACCCCTGAGCCCCCATGTGGTCCTTGCCGACCCTCGTCTTTTCTCTGCTCCTCCTCGTGCCCACCCTTTCCCTCCCCCATGCCTTTGCAAGTACTGCACCTCTGTCTGGAAGGTTCCTCTTGCTGGGGGCTCTGCAAGTCACAATCCCACTCTGTCTCCCACTCTGGTTCAAACACTGCCTCTCCATGGAGCATCCTGTGTGTTCGGGCTCTTCTGATTCCCAGCTGCCGTGGAAAGCCACCATGTCCCGCAAGCCACCATGTCCCGTGGTGCAGGGAGATGAAGAATCTCTAGCCACCACCATCCCTGCCCCTGGGCAAGTCCTGCCCTCCCAGTTCCTCCAGACAAACAATGGGGAGGGGCTACAGGTGGTGGAGAGCAGCCGGATCCTGCCCCCAGAGACCACCCCCTGTGAGAGTCTCAGATGTACTCACAGTTGGTGGGAGGACAGGGCCATGCCGTGGGCTCCAGGGGCACAGAAATCTGCCCGGTCCAGCCAGGGCAGGGCAGGATCAGAAGACTGCAGAAGCGCCCTCACCTGAGCCAGTCTGCAGGCTGGGCAGTGCTGCGGGCTGGTTCATAAGCTGTGTGCTTCCTGCTTCCAGGAACACAGATACCAGTGAGGTCGTGGAGATCTCTGTGGGCCGTGATGGAGGGACCCACTGGAGGGGCTTTAAGGTCAGGGAGCCAGACATACATTTCGAGCAGCTCACTCAGGGTGAATTGAGGGGGGCAGCCCTAAAGTGGGGAGACCAAGGGGATGGCTCTGCTGTAATGTAGGTGAAGAATGATGAGGCTGGGTGGGGACAGGGGGATGGGAGGAGTGGATAGCAGAAGTAATTTAGATGCCAGTGAGCTGGGCCAGGCTTGTTGCTCACAGGCTGGGGAAGGGAGAAGGCCTGGATTGGGGGAGGGACACTGCCTGGTCGGGGGAGAGGCAGCAGGTGGGGGCGCATTGAGTACGGGGGCTGGTGAATAGGGGTACAGAGGCATCACCAGCTCTGGCCTATCTGAAGCCTGGGGAGAAGTCTTGGCCAGTGGGCGGCTGGGAGGCGGCAGGAAGAATACAGGTGCGGAAAAGAGCAGAGTGAAGGGCAGGGTCCCCGGGATGACCTTGAAGGAGGCAGAAAGAAGAAATGGTCGTGGAAGTGCCTGGAGAGCCTGGAGCCTGCGGCTTGGAGGCCCAGGAGTGGGGGATGTGCAGGACTGGGAAAATGGTGGCTGAAAGCACGCCCACTCCAAGAGAAGATTCTGGGCACTGCTGGTTTCTGCTTGCTGTGGTTCCCGTGGCTGTGAGGCAGTGTGTGCCGGTCACCCTCGAGCAGGGCTTTCCTCCTGTTCCACCCTCGCCCAGGTCACCCCTGAGCCTGCCCGTGGCCATGACTTTTGACCCTAGGCGTGTCAGGGGGCTGTGCTTCTCTCTTGTCTTGCTGTCACATGGGGCCAGCCCCCCAGTCTCACTCTCAGCCCGGCCCCTTTTTCTGCAGATGAGAATCTGAAGGAAGACAGATTCGCCCTTGAAAACATCTACAGCCATTTCCAGCCCTCTCTGGAGAACGTTGACCCTACTACAGAGGTGACTCAGGGGTCTGTCCCCAGCTAGTAGCTGTTCCCTTCCCCCCAGCCCTGCCATCCACCACCCTGGGCTGCCTGGGGGGTGGTGGGCACCCTTGGTCTAGAGGCAGGTAACTTCTATTGGAGCCTCCTGGGCCTCACCTCCTCTCTCCCGCCCCCAGCTCCACATCCAGAGGCCCAGGGTCCTGACAACTGCTCAGTGAGTGAGACAAGAGGCTCCCACCGCTCATCCAGATTTGGACAAGACAGCAGATAAGAGCCCACGACAGCGCTACTCCCCACCTCCCCTGTTGGTCCAAAGGAAACTGACATCAGGGCCTGAGGTGGCCCGGTTCAGAGCTGGTGGGCTTGGTCTGGGCCCTGCTGTGAACCCCCCTCTGCTTTCTCACACTCCGTCCAGGAGCCCAAGGGCTGCCCAGACACCCTGACATCATTGTTTGCTCCAGAGACGCCCCACTCTGGAATTCCCCCTCCCCCCAATAAAAGAGCTAGGCTTAAAGTAGAGAGCTGTGAGTGGTTTCTTTCCCTCCCCTGCAGGGGCCTGGAGCTCAGGAAGCCCTTCTTGGGGACAGCACTCTTCCCAAGATTAGATGCCAAATCTGGACATGGGACACCCAGCACTCTCAGCCCCTTCTTGTGACCATATGTAGAACATGGAGCACGGAGCTCCTCGCCTGTCTAGGTCAGGGCAGAATCGGGCCCACCTCTGCCTGAGGTCACTGTGGCAGACGAGCCTGGGGTCAGAACTTGGGGGCCTCAGGCCCAGGGAGTGATGGGTGGGAGCAAGGAAAGGAGTGAGGACTTGGCTCTGTTGATCTTGGGGTGGGGCAAGGTCACTCTGCATGGCCGTGGAAACTTGTGCTCACCTGGGAGCTCACAGATAGATCTCAGGGCCCACAGATCCAAGAATGCAGCCATCCTGGAGCTGGGCACTGGCCTAGGTGTGGCCATGACTTGCACCCCATGTCCTGGTGGGGTCATCAGGGTCAGTAATGAGAGCTCGAGAAGAAGAGAGGAGGAGTCACCTTACCAGGGGGCTGGAGCGGAATGACGGGCACCCTTCTCCTCTCAGGTTCAGGCCCAGCCTCTTCTCCAAGGGTGGGAACCTCCCTCCAAGGGTCTTCTCAGTTCTCCCAGGCTGCTTCAGGGCCCTGTGCCTGCCCCTCTACCTGGGTGACAAACCTGGTGGCCTGTGTGCCTGCGTGCTGCCTGGCAAGGGAGGGGCTCCCCTCCCTCTGCCCTTTGGCCTGAAATAAAATCCGCACCCCCAGTCAGGATAGAAGCTCACACACTGACTCAGGTGGGCTGGCCCCAGCTTTCCAGTGTCTCAGGGATCAAAGGGCTCTGGGGCCCATTTATTACTGGGGTTCTTTGGCTGACACTCATTTTGCGCATTCCTGAGAGGGTGAATGGCAGGTGCGCTGCCCTCCGAGCTCCAATGTCAAGACTGGTGACCATGATGCTCTGCCTGCTGCCCCTTGTCTTTCAGCTCCTGTCTTGCCATGCTGCTGCTGGGCAGGGTGAGTGAACCCCCACCTCGCCTCTTCTCCCCGGTCTGCCCAGGCTCGAGGGAGGGCTGCTTCCGGGGGCGGGCACAGGTTGGGGTATCATCTGCCTGGAGCTCAGCTCATGTCCCTCACCCTCTCTTCTCCCCAGCTACATTCGGGAGAAGAGCCAGGGCTTTGGGGTGGGTCCAAGTTAGCCTTTCTGAGCTTGCTTCCTCTCCAGAAAGAGAATAAGAACTCAGACTTGTCAGGGCTGGAGGGTTAGACTGAAACCGCTCCCCCCTGCCCTGCGGTCCCTGGCATATAGCAGATGCTCAGCCAATATTAGGGTCTGTCCTTACCCTGTGGATGTGCCCCTCCACCCCCCTGGCCACCTCCCCCCAAACATCCAGGCCTTCCTTTCATAAGAGACGAAAGCCTGAAGTCTCTGCTCTGACTCTTGTTCTGGCCATTTCTGTATCACCCCACCCCTGCCTTGTGCCCCGAGCATGTCCCAGGGCTGTCAGGCATCCCAGAACCAGGAAAGGGGCCACTGCTCTAGCCAAATGGGCACAAACTGGGGTTTGGGGAGCCCCAGATTCTAAAAATGCAGTGAAACAGCTGTGTGCTGTGGGGCAGCTCAGTTCATCTCTGGCTTCAGTGTCTTCCCCTAAAGGACAAGGGTTGGGCCCACTAAGGGTTCCATGGCCATGGGGACTGGGCTCAGGTTGGCAGAGAATGACAGGGGTTCCTGGTCAGACCTTTCAGGGGTTCCCTCTGCCACTCGCCTGTCCCCAGAGAAAGAGGGAGGGGAAAAGGCAGAAACGAAACTGCAGGCCTCAGATTTGCACTCCCTTGAGACGTGCTCCAGGAATGGCCTGGGTGGGGTGGGAAGGGGTCTTAGAGGCAAAAGTGGGGGCTCATGCTGGACCCTGTGGATGTCATTCAGACTGCCATGTCCTGGACTGTGTTTTGCCCTGAGCTCAAAACACCAGGAGCAGCGGGGGCTCCTGGTTCCCTGGACCCAGATCTTGGGCAACTCTTCTCCAAAGAGGAAATGGAGTGGGGGCTGGGAAGAAAGTACCTGTAAATGTAATCCTGGGGCTGGGGCCTCCTTGGCCCAAACCCACCCAAAGGAGACAGGGCCTTCTCTGGAGGCCTACCTGAGGGCTGACTGGCAAATGAAGAGAATGGAGGGAGGTAGGGGGGCCGAAGTCTGGGACAGGGTGGGGCAGTGGCTTGGCATGGTCTAAAGGGCTGGTTCACTGACCTGAACCCTGCCATCACTTGGCATGGACTCCCAATGTGACGACACCCAGAGCTGCCACCTTATTAGTACTGAGAATGACACCCTCTTCCCAGGCACTGTGTGTGCTATCCATATTCTTAGTGACTTATCTCTAATAGTGGCATTTTAGGCACTAAAATGGGCCTTAGTTGGGGAAGATGTTTCCAGCTCCTTCTCATTCCTCCACTCCCCTGCTCTCCCCTTTCTGCTCTCTGTTCCTTCTTTCTGGCCCCTCCCTCCACTCCCTCTCCCTCTCTCCCCCTTCTTCTTTTTCTCCTCCTCCCACCCCTTGGTCTCTCCCACATTCTGCACCCTGTGGCTCATCGCATCTCCACTCCCAGTCTCCCCCCTCAGTGAAATGGAGCCTTGAAGACTCTCTGGGATTCTGTGGTCCCCTCTCTGGGCCTGGCATCAGCTGGTCTGTAGAGCCCTGGCCAGCCTTGAATGGCACCTGACTCTCCCATGTGTCCTTTTGGGGACCCAGAGCCACATCCCTTCTCAGGCTACTGGGCTGGGGATGCCTGAGTGGGACGTGGGCCTTGAGGAAGAATCTGGTGGCCTTCACCTGGCTCTTCCCGGCAGGCACACCCTCTTCTGGCCATCTGGCCCCTCCTTCCAGCACACCCTGGTTATATTGCTTGTCAACGAAACACAACATTCTGGGCCCAGTCGAGCCCTGTCCAGCCCTGGTAAGTGCCTCTTACCTCCCATATCCAGCACAGATGTGTCCAAGGCCTGGGTGCTCAGTCATCTCCTTCTGCTCGCTTCCCCTCCTTCCCTTCCCCAACCTGAGTGCTTTTGCCCACCCATGTCCTCACCACCCTGCTACTGTCATCCTCCTCCTGAGGGAGTCACTCCAGTGGCTATCCCCCCAACCTCGCCTCCATCAACAAGGTCCTTCTCCTCTGAGGAGCTTTCCTAGGGGTCACCACTGACCTCTCTCTCCTTGAATCCACTGCTGCAACCACAGGTGACCAGAAAGAATTTCCCTTCCAGGGCCACCATAACAAATTAGCACAACCTGAGCGGCTTAGAACAATGGAATTTCTTGTCTCACAATTCTGGAGGTCAGAAGTCCAAGACTAAAGTGTCAGCAGGACATGCTCCCTCTGAAGGCAGTAGGGAAGGAAAGAACTATGCCAGGCCTCTCCCCTGGCATCTGGTAGCTGCTGGCAATAGACATTCCTTGGCTTGCAGGCACGTCACACCGATCTCTGCCTTCATCTTTCCCTGAGGGGTTCTCCCTGTGCGCACGTCTCTGTGTCCAAACTTCTCTTCTTTTTTTTTTAGTTAAGTTTATTTTTTTATTTTGAGAGAGAGAGAGAGCGAGCAGGGGACAGGTAGAGAGAGAGGGAGAGAGAGATTCCTAAACAGGCTCTGCGCGGTCAGTGTAAAGCCTGATGTGGGACTCGAACCTATGAACTGTGAGATCATGACCTGAAACCAAGAGTGTGACATTTAACCAACTGAGCCACCCAGGGGCCCCCAAACTTCCCTTCTTCTGTTTTTGATTTTGGCTATTCTGACAGTATGAGGTGATACCTCATTGTAGTTTTGATTTGCATTTCCCTTTTGATGAGTGATGTTGAGCATCTTTTCATATGTCTGTTGACCATCTGGATGTATTCTTTGGAGAAATGTCTGTTCACATCTGTCCATTTTTAAATTGGATTATTTGATTTTTGAGTGTTGAGTTGTATAAGTTCTTTTTTAAGAATGTTTATTTATTTATTTGGAGAGATAGAGCTCGCAGGGGAGGGGCAGAGAGAGAGAGGGAGAAAGAGAATCCCAATCCTAGTCTGACAGTGCAGAGCCCAACACAGGGCTTGATCTCATGAACCATGAGATCATGACCTGAGCCAAAATCAAGACGTTTAACCCACCTAGACACCCAGGGGCCCCTGTATAAGTTCTTTATATATTTAAGATACTAACCCCTTATAGGATATGTTGTTGCAAATATCTTCTCCCATTTAGTAGGTTGTCTTTTAGTTTTGTTGATTTTTTCCTTTGCTGTGCAGAAGCTTTTTATTTTGATATACTCTCTGAATTTCCCTTCTTTTAAAAAATGTATTTAAATTCGTGTCAGAATTTCCCCTTTTTATAAGGACACCAGTCATAATGGTCATAAGCCCACCCTAATGGCCTCATTTTCACTTGATTTCCTCTGTAAAGACCTATATCCCAATAAAGACATGTTCTGAGGTCCTGAGGGTTAGGAATTCAGTATAATTTTTTGAGGGATGGATAAATTCAACCCATGACAATTGCCAAGAATCAAAAAAGCTAGATAGCATACTGGTTGTTGAGAATGTGGGAAAGAGACACTGCCAGCCACAGAAAGGGAGTGTGATTGGTACAGTTCTATAGAAGGTTTTTTTTTTTTTTTTTAGACGGTCTTTGAGAAAAAAGGAACACAATATCCAGGGCACATGCTCTTTTGCCTGGCAATTTCTATGTGTAGGAATTTGCCCAATGGATACACTCATATACCAATGCAAAGTCACAAATACAGGGATATCCATATTCACCTTAGCAAATGACGTGGCATCTCTCTGTTGCTCTTCTCTGAGTTCTCTTCTGTTCCTTTCCCTGCTTTTAAGGGCTCATGTGATAACATCGGTCCTGCCTTGAAAATCCAGGATAATCTACCTATTTGACCTGATCAGTCAATTGATTAGCAATGTCATACTTGCCAAGTTCCTTCTGCCACGTAACATAACATACTCTTGGAATTAACACCAGGGGGCAGAGACCATGAAGACCAAAATTCTTCCTACCACACAGCCCAAACACCCATCTCCAAGAGGTAAATTAAATAAATCTATATATCTATATCATGGAGCACTATGTAGTCATTACAAAGAAGGAGGTAGCTTAATATGCTTGAGACAAAGAAAAAAAGCAAGACACAGAACCACGTATACAGTATGCAACCATACCTCTTTTAAGCGCTTGTTGATGTATATAATATCTGAAAGGTCTCACAAGAAACCAGTAATAGAAGATGAGTATGAAAAGGACAATTTGGATATAAGGTGGGAGAAAGGCTTATTTTTTAAGTTTTGTATCATATGTATACGTTAATTATTCCAAAATCAAACCCTGTTTCCTTTTTCTTCCTCCTTTTCTTCTTCTGCCTCCTCTTGCTTTTTTTTTTTTTCTTTTACAGCACAGGAAGATAATCTTTACTATATTTTAAATAAAAACAGAGCAGATATCAAGTCCCCAGGTATTTTGATCATTATTCTTTTAAAATAAGGCTTCAGTAACAATAATCAGGAGCAAGACTTAACTGCACAGATATTTTGGTCACTATTATAATCATCCAGGACACAAAAGCCAGCAACACGAAGTAAAATAAAGGTCATGGCTGTGAGAATTTTTGACGTGCCAAAAATATAGACCACTACATGAAACTCTATCTTTGTATTATCTCAATATTCTTCTTTTTCTAAAAAAAATTTTTAAACATTTATTCATTTTTTAAGAGACAGAAAAAGACAGTGCCAGTAGGGGAGGGACAGAGAGAGGGAGACACAGAATCCAAAGCAGGCTCCAGGCTCTGAGCTGTCAGCGCAGAGCCTGATGTGGGGCTCGAACTCACAAACTGTGAGATCATGACCTGACCTGAGCCAAAGTCCAGTGCTTAACCAACTGAGCCAGCCAGGCACCCCTTTTTTAATTTTTTAAATGCTTATTTATTTATTTTTGAGAGAGAGAGAAAGAGAGCGGGGAAGGGGCAGACAGAGAGGGAGACAGAGAATCCCAAGCAGGCTCCAGGCTATCAACACAGAGCCTGATGCGGGGCTCTAACTCACAAACTCTGAGATCATGACCTGAGCCGAAACCAAGAGTTGGACACTTAACCGACTGAGCCACCAGGTGCCCCTAAAATCTTTTCCTACATAAATGATGCTGCACACAATAAGAGATAATCTGCCAATTTACCATGAGATAGTTGATAGCTTTGAAGAGTCTTGCACATCTGTCATACAGCACATTAATAAGTAACAATTACTCTTTTAAGGAAAGACAAACTGGAAGGGCGCCTGGGTGGCTCAGTCGGCTGAGCATCCGACTTCGGCTCAGATCGTGATCTCGTGGTTCATGGGTTCAAGCCCTGCGTCCAGCTCTGTGCCGACAGCTCAGAGCCTGGAGCCTGCTGAGGATTCTGTGTCTCCCTCTCTCCATGCTCCTCCCCTGCTCACACCCTGTCTCTCTCTCAAGAACAAATAAAGATAAAAACAATTTTTTTTTAATAAAAAGAAAGGACACACTGGCAAATTGTTAAGTTAACAGCTTTGGCTGAACACTTTTAGTCTGTCACAGGTCAATAGCAATGGTAGAAACATTGACTACACAGTTCATGGTTCGGTCCTCCCATCTTACACTACAAGTTCCATCAGAGGTGGCAACCCCCCAAAACAGCAACTGGCTGTGTGAAAGCCATATGCGCTCCTGTGGACCACTGCATAGGTCACAACATATTTATAAGCATTTCCCAACATAACCAAATGTGTTAAGGTTTGCTCTACTATGCTTGCGGTCTGTTGGTTGATGTTCTTCCGGTTATAATCTTCACCACTGAAGGTCCTATTCATATGCTCTTTAAGGATATTGTTGGCTTCATCAGCATTGAAGCCAGCTTTGTGGCAGTGGCAGTGGTACTCCTCCATGGTGGCACTAACCCCCACAGGATGGAGTCTTCTCTTGTTTCTTGTTTTTTGTTTTAAGTATAATTCCTTACATGAATCCTGAGAATCTCAGTGTAGGGCTGTATTTCCTAGGACTGACGCAAGATCTTCCTGAGTTCTCTCTCTGCCCAACGCCCTGTGAATTATAGGCTTTCCCAGTTTGGCTGGTGGAAAGAGCATTGTTCCCATGCCTACGTGAGAGCCAGGTCTCTTTCCTTCTAATCTTTTCCAGTGGCATTTCCTGGATCTTGGGTAGTTTCTTGAGAAGCAAGAAGGCAACTCTAGCTGCCTCATTCTTTCAAGACACTGGTCTACATCTCCTCAACCCAAGAGATCTTGCTGGAAACCCTCTCAAGTCAGTCAGCTAGGGTGATCACAGGCACATCCAGTGTATTGAAAATCATTGCTTCCTGTCTTTGCTATGGTTATCAGGTTATTTGGGGGTGGGTGTTGTTTCCGGTAGGAGGTTGAATCCAGTCTCTGATGCTCCATCTTGGCCAGAAGCAGAGCATAATGTTTTTATAAGGGGCTTTGATGAGTGTTTAATCTATTTTACATACTTGGCCAATTAAATTACTTTAAACATTTTAAGTTACATTTATAAAATTAATACATTACATTTCCTATTTAAAGACTTCAATTGTTTGATTCATAAACAAAATCTTTTCAAGTACTCAAGAAACTCCATAAACCTAATACATTAAAATGTTTATTTTTAAAACTTCCTTCAAACCTTCAAGCCTAATACATTATATATATGGTGGATCTTAAGTACTCTTAAATGTTCTAATACTGTTTATAATCTTGGCAAGATTTTCATGTAAAATGACAAGTCTAAATTGATCACTCAATTATATATTTTATTTTTTAATGTTTATTTATTTATTTTTAGAGAGAGAGGGAGAGAGCAAGGGAGGAGCAGAGAGAGAGGGAGACAGAGAATCCCAAGCAGGCTCCACACTGTCAGTGCAGAACCCAACACGGGGCTCGAACTCACAAACTGTGAGATCATGACCTAAGCAGAAACCAAGAGTTGGACACTTAACCAACAGAGACACCCAGGCACCCCTCAATTACGTATTTTAAATTGAAACTACAAGGTTGCCACATTAAGCCAAATTCTCTTGAATATTACAAATATATTAAATCTCAAGTGTGAAAAGGCTATTTGATACAAAAGGTTTGAGTTTCTTGAAGATGATTAGAGTAAGTGTATCTGTTCCTAGGGTTAAATGAAGCTCTTTACTATATTAGGATATTTTTGTATATGCTATAACAAATATGCCCCAAATGTGTCATCGCTCAACCGTGGTAGAAGGTTTTTTCCCTGCTCATGTAACGATAGGAGAGCAGATGTTCCCGGTCGGCAGGTAGGTTTTCTTCATGTCGTGATCCAGGGACCTGGCCTCCTTCTTCTTAGGCTTCACTATCTTCTTGGGCCTCCGTGCTATCTGACTCCAACTGGCAGAGAGATCAGGACAACCGATCAGGACCACCGGGGAAGTTTCTGGGCTGGCCTGGAAATGGCATGCTCAGTTGTGCTCACATTCCATTGGAAAGGACTTAGTTGCATGTAAATACTTCCTCGAAATCTGACTCCTGAACTGAGCAAGAGCTCCCTTTCCCACAGCTGCAAAACCTGAAGTTTGCCCCAACCTCTCAAGATCTTCAAGACCTTATCCCTCAAACCCTGGTCTTCTCGCTTCACCTCTGTGTGAACGAGGTCCTGATGCTTGATTTCTAGACCGTGAAACAAACACTGTGGCCCTTTCCAGGGGAGGCAGGGATGGGGGTGGGGAGATGAGGTTGGGCAATCACAGAGACTTGGGGAGAATAAAGGACTTGCAAATGAGAAGAAATGTTATAGCTCCAGGAGACTAACCTCCCTTTCTCTTTTTCAGACATCCCAGAGGACAGGGCTGTATGGGATGGAGGAGGGTGTGTGTCTCAGGGGAACCCCCGGGACCCTCAGTGCAAGGAGATGAAAGAGATCCATGATACAGGTGAGGCCCAGCAGCCCTAGAGATGCTGGGAAGGGCACCTCTGAGCAAAAGGACTGGAAAACTCAAAAATCCCAATCCCCCCCAACATTTTACAGTCCATGACTACATGGTTTTTAGGGCCGTAAAGATTATTAAAAGTAGATGGGAACCAGCCAGGATATATGGAAAGGGGTTCAGGCTCTGGGGTTCAGAGCCGAGAGGAGGGCAAGAGAGACATGGATATACCTGCAACAAATATTTCTGTTCATTTAGACAATGGATTTTGACACCAGATTTTTTTCTAAAAAAGCTACAATAAACACCGCACTTAGTACCCATTACTCACACAGACCTCTGTGGACTCTAGAGGGCTTAAAATATTTTCAAAAGCACTGACAAAAGTGACACAATCTGACAACTTTTACAGGAACTGCAAAGGAAGAATCATATCTGACTGACAGTAACAAAATGCTGATAACTTTTAAAAGGAGTAGAAAATCTGGAAGAAATCCCACCATAAACAAGCCCATGTTGTCTGAAGAAGAAACTGTGGTCCTAGCTACCGCAAAAAATACCAGGAAATTCTCTTCTTCTACAGAGGCCACTTCCTCTCCAACATCCACAGAAGTTGCCACCACAACGTCTTCTTCTGCAGAGGCCAGTTCGTCTCCACCTTCGCCTGACAGCACCACCACAGTGACTTCTTCTACCGCAGCCACTTCCTCTGCAACCCCCATTCAGAGTGCCACCACAGTGCCTACATCTATAGATCTCAGTTCCTCTCCTCCTCCCACCGACCATGCCACAAAAGTGTCTTCTTCTACAGAGGCCACTTCCTCTCCAACATCCACAGAAGTTGCCACCACAACGTCTTCTTCTGCAGAGGCCAGTTCGTCTCCACCTTCGCCTGACAGCACCACCACAGTGATTTCTTCTACCGCAGCCACTTCCTCTGCAACCCCCATTCAGAGTGCCACCACAGTGCCTACATCTACAGATCTCAGTTCCTCTCCTACTCCCACCGACCATGCCACAAAAGTGTCTTCTTCTACAGAGGCCACTTCCTCTCCAACATCCACAGAAGTTGCCACCACAACCTCTTCTTCTGCAGAGGCCAGTTCGTCTCCACCTTCGACTGACAGCACCACCACAGTGATTTCTTCTACCGCAGCCACTTCCTCTGCAACCCCCATTCAGAGTGCCACCACAGTGCCTACATCTACAGATCTCAGTTCCTCTCCTACTCCCACCGACCATGCCACAAAAGTGTCTTCTTCTACAGAGGCCACTTCCTCTCCAACATCCACAGAAGTTGCCACCACAACCTCTTCTTCTGCAGAGGCCAGTTCGTCTCCACCTTCGACTGACAGCACCACCACAGTGATTTCTTCTACCGCAGCCACTTCCTCTGCAACCCCCATTCAGAGTGCCACCACAGTGCCTACATCTACAGATCTCAGTTCCTCTCCTCCTCCCACCGACGATGCCACAAAAGTGTCTTCTTCTACAGAGGCCACTTCCTCTCCAACATCCACAGACGTTGCCACCACAACGTCTTCTGCAGAGGCCAGTTCGTCTCCACCTTCGCCTGACAGCACCACCACAGTGATTTCTTCTACCGCAGCCACTTCCTCTGCAACCCCCATTCAGAGTGCCACCACAGTGCCTACATCTACAGATCTCAGTTCCTCTCCTCCTCCCACCGACAATGCCACAAAAGTGTCTTCTTCTACAGAGGCCACTTCCTCTCCAACATCCACAGACGTTGCCACCACAACGTCTTCTGCAGAGGCCAGTTCGTCTCCACCTTCGCCTGACAGCACCACCACAGTGATTTCTTCTACCGCAGCCACTTCCTCTGCAACCCCCATTCAGAGTGCCACCACAGTGCCTACATCTACAGATCTCAGTTCCTCTCCTACTCCCACCGACGATGCCACAAAAGTGTCTTCTTCTACAGAGGCCACTTCCTCTCCAACATCCACAGACGTTGCCACCACAACGTCTTCTTCTGCAGAGGCCAGTTCGTCTCCACCTTCGCCTGACAGCACCACCACAGTGATTTCTTCTACCGCAGACACTTCCTCTGCAACCCCCATTCAGAGTGCCACCACAGTGCCTACATCTACAGATCTCAGTTCCTCTCCTACTCCCACCGACGATGCCACAAAAGTGTCTTCTTCTACAGAGGCCACTTCCTCTCCAACATCCACAGACGTTGCCACCACAACGTCTTCTTCTGCAGAGGCCAGTTCGTCTCCACCTTCGCCTGACAGCACCACCACAGTGATTTCTTCTACCGCAGACACTTCCTCTGCAACCCCCATTCAGAGTGCCACCACAGTGCCTACATCTACAGATCTCAGTTCCTCTCCTACTCCCACCGACGATGCCACAAAAGTGTCTTCTTCTACAGAGGCCACTTCCTCTCCAACATCCACAGAAGTTGCCACCACAACGTCTTCTTCTGCAGAGGCCAGTTCGTCTCCACCTTCGACTGACAGCACCACCACAGTGATTTCTTCTACCGCAGCCACTTCCTCTGCAACCCCCATTCAGAGTGCCACCACAGTGCCTACATCTACAGATCTCAGTTCCTCTCCTACTCCCACCGACGATGCCACAAAAGTGTCTTCTTCTACAGAGGCCACTTCCTCTCCAACATCCACAGAAGTTGCCACCACAACCTCTTCTTCTGCAGAGGCCAGTTCGTCTCCACCTTCGCCTGACAGCACCACCACAGTGATTTCTTCTACCGCAGCCACTTCCTCTGCAACCCCCATTCAGAGTGCCACCACAGTGCCTACATCTACAGATCTCAGTTCCTCTCCTACTCCCACCGACGATGCCACAAAAGTGTCTTCTTCTACAGAGGCCACTTCCTCTCCAACATCCACAGACGTTGCCACCACAACGTCTTCTTCTGCAGAGGCCAGTTCGTCTCCACCTTCGCCTGACAGCACCACCACAGTGATTTCTTCTACCGCAGCCACTTCCTCTGCAACCCCCATTCAGAGTGCCACCACAGTGACTACATCTACAGATCTCAGTTCCTCTCCTACTCCCACCGACAATGCCACAAGAGTGTCTTCTTCTACAGAGGCCACTTCCTCTCCAACATCCACAGACGTTGCTACCACGTCTTCTTCTGCAGAGGCCAGTTCGTCTCCACCTTCGACTGACAGCACCACCACAGTGATTTCTTCTACCGCAGACACTTCCTCTGCAACCCCCATTCAGAGTGCCACCACAGTGCCTACATCTACAGATCTCAGTTCCTCTCCTACTCCCACCGAAAATGCCACAAGAGTGTCTTCTTCTACAGAGGCCACTTCCTCTCCAACATCCACAGAAGTTGCCACCACAACGTCTTCTTCTGCAGAGGCCAGTTCGTCTCCACCTTCGACTGACAGCACCACCACAGTGATTTCTTCTACCGCAGCCACTTCCTCTGCAACCCCCATTCAGAGTGCCACCACAGTGCCTACATCTACAGATCTCAGTTCCTCTCCTACTCCCACCGACGATGCCACAAAAGTGTCTTCTTCTACAGAGGCCACTTCCTCTCCAACATCCACAGACGTGGCCACCACAACGTCTTCTTCTGCAGAGGCCAGTTCGTCTCCACCTTCGCCTGACAGCACCACCACAGTGATTTCTTCTACCGCAGCCACTTCCTCTGCAACCCCCATTCAGAGTGCCACCACAGTGCCTACATCTACAGATCTCAGTTCCTCTCCTACTCCCACCGACAATGCCACAAAAGTGTCTTCTTCTACAGAGGCCACTTCCTCTCCAACATCCACAGAAGTTGCCACCACAACGTCTTCTTCTGCAGAGGCCAGTTCGTCTCCACCTTCGCCTGACAGCACCACCACAGTGATTTCTTCTACCGCAGCCACTTCCTCTCCAACCCCCATTCAGAGTGTCACCACAGTGCCTACATCTACAGATCTCAGTTCCTCTCCTACTCCCACCGACAATGCCACTAAAGTGTCTTCTTCTACAGAGGCCACTTCCTCTCCAACATCCACAGACGTTGCCACCACAACGTCTTCTTCTGCAGAGGCCAGTTCGTCTCCACCTTCGCCTGACAGCACCACCACAGTGATTTCTTTTACCGCAGCCACTTCCTCTGCAACCCCCATTCAGAGTGCCACCACAGTGCCTACATCTACAGATCTCAGTTCCTCTCCTACTCCCACCGACAATGCCACAAGAGTGTCTTCTTCTACAGAGGCCACTTCCTCTCCAACATCCACAGACGTTGCCACCACAACGTCTTCTTCTGCAGAGGCCAGTTCGTCTCCACCTTCGCCTGACAGCACCACCACAGTGATTTCTTCTACCGCAGCCACTTCCTCTGCAACTCCCATTCAGAGTGCCACCACAGTGACTACATCTACAGATCTCAGTTCCTCTCCTACTCCCACCGACAATGCCACAAGAGTGTCTTCTTCTACAGAGGCCACTTCCTCTCCAACATCCACAGACGTTGCTACCACGTCTTCTTCTGCAGAGGCCAGTTCGTCTCCACCTTCGACTGACAGCACCACCACAGTGATTTCTTCTACCGCAGACACTTCCTCTGCAACCCCCATTCAGAGTGCCACCACAGTGCCTACATCTACAGATCTCAGTTCCTCTCCTACTCCCACCGAAAATGCCACAAGAGTGTCTTCTTCTACAGAGGCCACTTCCTCTCCAACATCCACAGAAGTTGCCACCACAACGTCTTCTTCTGCAGAGGCCAGTTCGTCTCCACCTTCGACTGACAGCACCACCACAGTGATTTCTTCTACCGCAGCCACTTCCTCTGCAACCCCCATTCAGAGTGCCACCACAGTGCCTACATCTACAGATCTCAGTTCCTCTCCTACTCCCACCGACGATGCCACAAAAGTGTCTTCTTCTACAGAGGCCACTTCCTCTCCAACATCCACAGACGTGGCCACCACAACGTCTTCTTCTGCAGAGGCCAGTTCGTGTCCACCTTCGACTGACAGCACCACCACAGTGATTTCTTCTACCGCAGCCACTTCCTCTGCAACCCCCATTCAGAGTGCCACCACAGTGCCTACATCTACAGATCTCAGTTCCTCTCCTACTCCAACCGACAATGCCACAAGAGTGTCTTCTTCTACAGAGGCCACTTCCTCTCCAACATCCACAGAAGTTGCCACCACAACCTCTTCTTCTGCAGAGGCCAGTTCGTCTCCACCTTCGACTGACAGCACCACCACAGTGATTTCTTCTACCTCAGACACTTCCTCTCCAACCCCTATTCAGAGTGCCACCACAGTGCCTACATCTACAGATCTCAGTTCCTCTCCTACTCCCACCGACAATGCCACAAGAGTGTCTTCTTCTACAGAGGCCACTTCCTCTCCAACATCCACAGACGTTGCCACCACAACGTCTTCTTCTGCAGAGGCCAGTTCGTCTCCACCTTCGCCTGACAGCACCACCACAGTGATTTCTTCTACCGCAGCCACTTCCTCTGCAACCCCCATTCAGAGTGCCACCACAGTGCCTACATCTACAGATCTCAGTTCCTCTCCTACTCCCACCGACAATGCCACTAAAGTGTCTTCTTCTACAGAGGCCACTTCCTCTCCAACATCCACAGACGTTGCCACCACAACGTCTTCTTCTGCAGAGGCCAGTTCGTCTCCACCTTCGACTGACAGCACCACCACAGTGATTTCTTCTACCGCAGCCACTTCCTCTGCAACCCCCATTCAGAGTGCCACCACAGTGCCTACATCTACAGATCTCAGTTCCTCTCCTACTCCCACCGAAAATGCCACAAGAGTGTCTTCTTCTACAGAGGCCACTTCCTCTCCAACATCCACAGAAGTTGCCACCACAACCTCTTCTTCTGCAGAGGCCAGTTCGTCTCCACCTTCGACTGACAGCACCACCACAGTGATTTCTTCTACCTCAGACACTTCCTCTCCAACCCCTATTCAGAGTGCCACCACAGTGCCTACATCTACAGATCTCAGTTCCTCTCCTACTCCCACCGACAATGCCACAAGAGTGTCTTCTTCTACAGAGGCCACTTCCTCTCCAACATCCACAGACGTTGCCACCACAACGTCTTCTTCTGCAGAGGCCAGTTCGTCTCCACCTTCGCCTGACAGCACCACCACAGTGATTTCTTCTACCGCAGCCACTTCCTCTGCAACCCCCATTCAGAGTGCCACCACAGTGCCTACATCTACAGATCTCAGTTCCTCTCCTACTCCCACCGACAATGCCACTAAAGTGTCTTCTTCTACAGAGGCCACTTCCTCTCCAACATCCACAGACGTTGCCACCACAACGTCTTCTTCTGCAGAGGCCAGTTCGTCTCCACCTTCGACTGACAGCACCACCACAGTGATTTCTTCTACCGCAGCCACTTCCTCTGCAACCCCCATTCAGAGTGCCACCACAGTGCCTACATCTACAGATCTCAGTTCCTCTCCTACTCCCACCGAAAATGCCACAAGAGTGTCTTCTTCTACAGAGGCCACTTCCTCTCCAACATCCACAGAAGTTGCCACCACAACCTCTTCTTCTGCAGAGGCCAGTTCGTCTCCACCTTCGACTGACAGCACCACCACAGTGATTTCTTCTACCTCAGACACTTCCTCTCCAACCCCCATTCAGAGTGCCACCACAGTGCCTACATCTACAGATCTCAGTTCCTCTCCTACTCCCACCGACAATGCCACAAAAGTGTCTTCTTCTACAGAGGCCACTTCCTCTCCAACATCCACAGAAGTTGCCACCACAACGTCTTCTTCTGCAGAGGCCAGTTCGTCTCCACCTTCGCCTGACAGCACCACCACAGTGATTTCTTCTACCGCAGCCACTTCCTCTGCAACCCCCATTCAGAGTGCCACCACAGTGCCTACATCTACAGATCTCAGTTCCTCTCCTACTCCCACCGACAATGCCACAAGAGTGTCTTCTTCTACAGAGGCCACTTCCTCTCCAACATCCACAGACGTTGCCACCACGTCTTCTTCTGCAGAGGCCAGTTCGTCTCCACCTTCGACTGACAGCACCACCACAGTGATTTCTTCTACCGCAGCCACTTCCTCTGCAACCCCCATTCAGAGTGCCACCACAGTGCCTACATCTACAGATCTCAGTTCCTCTCCTCCTCCCACCGACAATGCCACAAAAGTGTCTTCTTCTACAGAGGCCACTTCCTCTCCAACATCCACAGACGTTGCCACCACAACGTCTTCTTCTGCAGAGGCCAGTTCGTCTCCACCTTCGCCTGACAGCACCACCACAGTGATTTCTTCTACCGCAGCCACTTCCTCTGCAACCCCCATTCAGAGTGCCACCACAGTGCCTACATCTACAGATCTCAGTTCCTCTCCTACTCCCACCGACAATGCCACAAAAGTGTCTTCTTCTACAGAGGCCACTTCCTCTCCAACATCCACAGAAGTTGCCACCACAACGTCTTCTTCTGCAGAGGCCAGTTCGTCTCCACCTTCGCCTGACAGCACCACCACAGTGATTTCTTCTACCGCAGCCACTTCCTCTGCAACCCCCATTCAGAGTGCCACCACAGTGCCTACATCTACAGATCTCAGTTCCTCTCCTACTCCCACCGACAATGCCACAAAAGTGTCTTCTTCTACAGAGGCCACTTCCTCTCCAACATCCACAGAAGTTGCCACCACAACGTCTTCTTCTGCAGAGGCCAGTTCGTCTCCACCTTCGCCTGACAGCACCACCACAGTGATTTCTTCTACCGCAGCCACTTCCTCTGCAACCCCCATTCAGAGTGCCACCACAGTGCCTACATCTACAGATCTCAGTTCCTCTCCTACTCCCACCGACAATGCCACTAAAGTGTCTTCTTCTACAGAGGCCACTTCCTCTCCAACATCCACAGAAGTTGCCACCACAACGTCTTCTTCTGCAGAGGCCAGTTCATCTCCACCTTCGACTGACAGCACCACCACAGTGATTTCTTCTACCGCAGACACTTCCTCTGCAACCCCCATTCAGAGTGCCACCACAGTGCCTACATCTACAGATCTCAGTTCCTCTCCTACTCCCACCGACAATGCCACAAGAGTGTCTTCTTCTACAGAGGCCACTTCCTCTCCAACATCCACAGACGTTGCCACCACAACGTCTTCTTCTGCAGAGGCCAGTTCGTCTCCACCTTCGCCTGACAGCACCACCACAGTGATTTCTTCTACCGCAGACACTTCCTCTGCAACCCCCATTCAGAGTGCCACCACAGTGCCTACATCTACAGATCTCAGTTCCTCTCCTACTCCCACCGACAATGCCACAAAAGTGTCTTCTTCTACAGAGGCCACTTCCTCTCCAACATCCACAGAAGTTGCCACCACAACGTCTTCTTCTGCAGAGGCCAGTTCGTCTCCACCTTCGACTGACAGCACCACCACAGTGACTTCTTCTACCGCAGCCACTTCCTCTGCAACCCCCATTCAGAGTGCCACCACAGTGCCTACATCTACAGATCTCAGT
Organism: Panthera onca; assembly: GCF_046562875.1. Lineage (NCBI taxonomy): Eukaryota > Metazoa > Chordata > Mammalia > Carnivora > Felidae > Panthera > Panthera onca. Next base: position 7,938,916 of record NC_138354.1, read on the forward strand.
TCCTCTCCTCCTCCCACCGACAATGCCACAAAAGTGTCTTCTTCTACAGAGGCCACTTCCTCTCCAACATCCACAGAAGTTGCCACCACAACGTCTTCTTCTGCAGAGGCCAGTTCGTCTCCACCTTCGACTGACAGCACCACCACAGTGATTTCTTCTACCGCAGCCACTTCCTCTGCAACCCCCATTCAGAGTGCCACCACAGTGCCTACATCTACAGATCTCAGTTCCTCTCCTCCTCCCACCGACAATGCCACAACAGTGCCTTCTTCTACAGAGGCCACTTCCTCTCCAACATCCACTGACGGTGCCACCACAACGTCTTCTTCTTCAGAGGCCAGTTCGTCTCCATCTTCCACTGACAGCGCTACCACAGTGCCTTCCTCTACAGAAGCCAGTTCGTCTCCCACATCCACTGAGAGTACCACCACAGTGATTTCTTCTACAGAAGATACTTCCTCTCCAATCCCCACTGGCAGTGCCACCACAGTGACTTCTTTGACAGAGTCCAGTTCTTCTCCCACTTCCACTGAGAGTGCCACCATGGTGCCTACATCTACAGAGCCCAGTTCCTCTCCTACTCCCAGTGACAGTGCCACTAATGTCCCGATTTCTACAGAGGCCAGTTCCTCTCCAACTTCCACTGACGGTGCCACCACAACGTCTTCCTCTTCAGAGGCCAGTTCGTCTCCACCTTCCACTGACAGCGCTACCTTATTGCCTTCCTCTACAGAAGCCAGTTCGTCTCCAACATCCACTGATAGTGCCACCACAGTCATTTCTTCCACAGCAGCCACTTCCTCTCCAACCCACATTGAGAGTGCCACCACAGTGCCTACATCTACAGAACACAGTTCCTCTCCAACTACCACTGTCAGTGCCACCACAGTGACTTCTTTGACAGAGTCCAGTTCTTCTCCAACCCCCACTGAGAATGCCACACTAGTGCCTACTTCTACAGATCCCACTTCCTCTCCAACATCCACTGACAGTGTCACCACATTGTCTTCCTCAACGGAGGCCAGTTTCTCTCCAACTGCCACTGACAGTGACACCAGTGTGCCTATATCTACAGCAGCCACTTCATCTCCAACTTCCACCGACAGTGCCACCACAGTGACTTCTGCGACAGAGTCCAGTTCCTCTCCATCTCCAACAGAGAGTGCCACTACACTGCCTTCCTCAACACAGCTAAGTTCCTCTCTAACTCCCACTCACAGTGCCACCACAATGCCTACATCTACAGAGGCCACTTCATCTCCAGCTTCCACTGATAGTGCCACCACAGTGTCTTCTTCGACAGAGAGCAGTTCCTCTCCAACCTCCACTAACAGTGACACCCCAGTGCCTCCTTCTACACAGGCCACTTCCTCTCCAACTCCCACTCACAGTGCCAGCACAGTGCCTTCTTATACAGAGGTCACTTCCTCTCCAACTCCCACTGAGAATGCCACCACACTGCCTTCCTCAACAGAGCCAAGTTCTTCTCCAACTCCCACTGACGGTGCCACCACAGTGCCTGCATCTACAGAGGTCACTTCATCTCCAGCTTCCACTGATAGCGCCACGACAGTACCTTCTTCGACAGACGCCACTTCCTCTCCAACTTTCCCTGTCAGTGCCACCACAGAGTCTTCTTCTGCAGAGGCCAGTTACTCTCCATCTCCCACTGACAGTGCCATGACTGTGCCTTCTTCTACTGAGGCCACTTCATATCCAACTTCCACTGACCGTGCCACCACAATGTCTTATTCTACAGAGGCCACTTCTTCTACAACTTCCAGTGAAATTGCCACCACAGTGCCTTCCTCTACAGAAGTCAGTTCCTCTCCAACTTCTGCTGACAGTGCCACCACAGTGCCTTCTTCTCCAGAAGCCAGCATGTCACCAACTTCTGTTGACAGTGCTATCACATTCCCTTCTTCTACAGAAGCCAGTGTGTCACCAACTTTTGCTGAAAGTGCCACCACTCTGCCCTCTTCCACAGTGGCTACACCGTCTCCAACTCCTCCTGATAGTGCCTCCACAGTGCCAGCTTCCACAGGGGCTCATACATCCCCAACACCCTCCCCTAGCAATATCACTATATCAGCAACTTCCATCGGGGGCCACACTTCCCCAACATCTTCTGTAGGCAGCACACTTTCAACAAGTGCTTCTCACACCACCTTACCTGTATCCATTCCTGGTCACTCCAGTTCTGCAACAACTTCTGCCTCCTTTACGTCTGTGACTCCTGAGGTTGTTACTACCACTACTCTGTCCACCTCGATCTCTGGGACAACACCCAGCACACAGAGGAGTACCTACACCACAGTCCCGGTTGTCTCCACTAGCTCGACCACTGTTATAAGCAGCACCCCTACCCCAACATCTACTGCTCCAGCAACCACACCAAGTAAGCAATTTCTTGAGTTTGCCTTTTGAAGTTTACATTTCTTTTCAATCTGCCCCCATGGGTGGTTTTCTTCTTAAAGTTTTACCCCTTATACTCTTCTTTTGCTCTTACTGGTTTCCCATGAGATCAAACATCCTCAGTGTTGTCACCCTGTCTCTGACCTCTCTGTCCTGCCCGCTGTTTCTTGAACTAGGTCTGCTCTTTCGTACAACACACTTTACCTCTCTGCCTGGACACCTTCAATCCCCAACAAAGTGTCTGTACACCCCATTCCTTCCTTTTGTACTCTGCAAGCCTCTGTCCCCCTGCGTTTTATATTCTATAATCTCGTGAACTTCATATTTTTCATTTGGATTTCACATCTTTTTAGTGTTTTTTTTTCCTCATTGATTTTGCTTATGCTTAAGTGCAAAGGTTTTTTGTTTCTGTGTTGGAGGAAGGTGTTGCCAAAAGTATTCACATAAGCCTTTGGCAACTATCTCTCTGCTACCATTCACTTATTCGGTTTTCTCTCATTCTCTGAGCATCCACCATAGAAGCCAAAGAGGGTTCGCTTTTATCAGCTCTGAACTCTGCCTCTATCCCCTCAAATGTTTTCATATCCTTATGCCTCCCTGTCTGTTCTCTGTCTCTAGCTTCCACTCAATTCTCTTCATTCTGGGTAGTATGAGACCTGCCCCACTCCACACCTACTGTTATAATAAGCTGTCATTATATGATATGTAACATATAATATATATTATACAATATACTGTTATACTTGTGAGATTTATTATCACAGTGAGAGAGGATATTTGACATACGTTAAGAAAAATATACAAGTTAAAATACTTGAAGACATTTCATGGTTTAGATGAACTATAGATAAGCCCAGAGACATATGGTCTGTGTCTGCCTGGAGCACTGCCCAATCCTGTCCTGAATTCAGGAAAATGAAGGGCAGCTGTTCAGCATTTGGCTACTGCATTTTCTCAGTGCTTTGTGAATTTTTCCTCTGGTGAGTTCTTTGCCTGGCTTTGATTTTATGTGGCTTTGTTCTTTGGTTTCTCTCCAATGTGGCATTGTCTTGTTGAGCTCTCTGGTTCTCCAAGAGAGGTGCTGAGCATCTTCAGAGAGAAGGTCTGGACCTTGCATCTCCAGGAAGTCCCACAGGTGTCTCATGGTGAATGCACAACCAACAGGCCCATAGCTGGTGCTGATCACCTTTCTGAAGGCAGATGGTCTCCCTTAATCTTCCTCCTATTCCCTGGAGGTTGGCTTCCCTGTTGACTCTTGGGCAACAGGTGACAGACCCCAGTAACTGTTTTTGCTGCTACGCACAAGCTTGTGCTCAGCACTTGGATTAGGTCTAGACATCTTCAGTAACACACAAGAAAGACAGACAGACAGACAGACAGACAGACTTAGGATTTATGGATCTTTATTGTGCCCAGGACACCACTCTTGACTCAACTCTTCCATTCTTCCTGAATGTCTTGGACCAAACACCTGTAACCAGAAGCTGTGTGCTATCATGGCCATGGTGTGGCCCATGCACTCTGAGTCTGGTGGGGGAGGTGAGGAGTAGACCAGAAGGTAGAGGTGGGGCAGGTCTTCATAAAGTATGTGCATACCTTATGTGCCTTCCTTCACATAACACACCTGGAATACTAGTCTATGCAGGTACAGCTTTTTTCAAGAAAAGCCAAAGAGAACAGAGCTGTCACTTTTCCAGTTGGTAGATATTGAGAGTTGTCTGTAACCACCTCTTTTCTATTTAAATGAAGTCTACACTCCTCCCTCAAACTACACATCCCAGAAAAATAAAAAGGAACCATGAATAGTCATAATGGTCACAATTTCCAGTATGAGCTCTTTCGAAACAGGTATTGAAGAGACAATGACATACTCGTTCCCAGGCTTGCTGGAATCCTAGATGGGTCAAGTTCCTCTGGGTTCTCTCAGTTTCTAGTTCCTCTTTTCTTTTCCTCAGCCTTGACTGTGTTGTCCCTCACTCCATGACAACACCAGGTTTCCTGTTCCTTGCTTTTTGGTGCTAAAGTAATTCATACTGAAATACTCCAAGACCAGGTCAAGTCTGGCCTCCACATGGACCCTTGAGCAGGTGTCTTAGTCTCTCTCCAGCTCACTTGCCCCATCTGTAAAGTGGGCATGACACTAACTGTCTTGCCCACCTCAGGGTCTCATAAGAATATCAAATTAGATGGTGTCTGTGAAAATGTGTTGCAAGCTGTAAAATGTTCTGCAAGTATGTGTGGGTAAACAGGGTCTTGTCCCTTTCAGTGATCTGCTTAAATGGAGGGACGTGGGATGGGAAGACCTGTATTTGCCCCACCGGTTTCCAAGGAGACCAGTGCCAGCAAGAGATCATGCTCTGCCAGAATGGAGGCTACTGGGATGGAATCAAGTGCGTGTGCTCTGGCCTCTTCCAGGGGCCAAAGTGCGAGGACGTAGTCCCGAGCATTGAGATAGGTGAGTAAGACAGCAGGGCCCTGCTGTCCCCAACCCTGGGCCCAGCCTCCACACTGGGCCCCCATTCCTGCCCCTCTGCATGCCCAGGAATGTGGTCTCTTTGGGGGCAACCATTTTACTCAGTAGTAAGAAAGTTGAAACATTAAAAAATGAATAAAGCAAGAAGGTACAGTTTGGAACAAAACACAAATCTGGTGCAGAATTTTACCCTAAAGTACACTTCAAATAAGTGAGTGTATGATTAAGCAGAATAGAAAAAAAAAAATGTGTGCAATTCTTTAAAAGAATCTAAGACTTGAGAGCCCCTCAGCTCCATCCCAAAGCCATGAGAAGTTCAGTGTACTCCCCACCCTACAGGGGCACTCTAATGAGACCTGAGTGGCTGTCAGGGTGATGGTCCAGGGAGGAATTGCTGGAGGTGTGTGTCTCTTTGGGAAGGAGACCCTCAGGGGGGCTCTGTCCTCAGTAAATGGTGCTACTGTCTGACTCCTTCAGAGCCTCCGCCGGAGACCGTCTCTGCCCAGGTAGACATGACCGTGACAGTGACCAGTATGGAGTTTACCAAAGAACTAGAAGACCGGACTTCTGTAGCATTCAAAAAATTCAGTGACATATTCGAAGAAGAGGTGAGTCTGGGAGAGCAAGTCCCTGTGCGCCACTCAGCTCTCCCCAGGGAGGAGTCTTTAGAGATGAAGAAAGCAGTTGAGGGCTTTTCTCATGTTAGGGGTCTGTGTTTCTCTGCTCACCCTTTTCCTCAGGGCTTGCCAGAGAGAGGGGAAAGAGAAAGCAAGTTTCCATGTAAGGGCTACCAGGGGCCCCCGCGGTGGGGATGGTGTCTGAGAAAGGACTGCTCCATCTGGACAGTGTGCCACTGCCAGCTTCTGGTGGGGGATGCGGGATGTGGGATGCAGCCAGTCCATCCTCTGCCCTCCTGAGATTCTATGGAAAGGCCTGGCAGGCTCCAAGTTGGGGCCTCTGGGATGACATAGTGACCTCCTTGCCTTTCAGATGGAAACTGTTTATAAAGGAATCCCTGAGTATGATGGAGTCAACATCACAAAGCTGTCGTGAGTATCTGTGACTCCTGGGAAAAAAGTCTTGGGGTGGAAGCAATAGTCATAATTATTACAAAGACGATTGTAACTGTGCCTCCTGTATTAGTTTGCTAGGGCTGTCATAACAAAATACCCTGGAAATTTATTTCTCACAGTTCTGGAGGCTGGAAGTCCAAGATCAAGTGTCCAGTAGGTTTGGTTTCTTCTGAGTCTCTCTTTGGCTCGCAGACAACCATCTTTTTGCTGGGCCCTCACACAGTTTTCCTCTGTTCATGCACATCCCTGGTATGTCTTTGTGTGACCAAATTTCCTCTTCTTTTTGTTTTCTTTTTAAGTTTTTATTTACTTATTTATTTAGCAATCTCTACACTCAACATGAGGCTCAAACTCATGACCCCGAGAACAAGAGTCATACCCTCTTTCCAACTGAACCAGCCAGGCACCCCCCAAATTTCCTCTTCTTTTTTTTTAAATGTATTTTTATTTTATTTTATTTTTTATGTTTTTATTTTATTTTTGAGACAGAGAGAGACAGAGCATGAGCAGGGGAGGGGCAGAGAGAGAGGGAGACATAGAATCCAAAGCAGGCTTCAGGCTCTGAGCTGTCAGCACAGAGCCTGATGTGGGGCTTGAACTCACAGACTGTGAGATCATGACCTGAGCTGAAGTCAGATGCTCAATTGACTGAGCCACACAGGCACCCCTTTAAAATATATTTTTAATGTTTATTTATTTATTTTGAGAGAGAGAGAGGGAGAGAGAGGGAGAACAAGCAGGGGAGGTGCAGAGAGAGAGGGAGAGTAAGAATTCCAAGCAGGCTCCGCACTGTCAGTGTAAAGTCTGATGTGGGGCTCAAACTCATGAACTGCGAGATCATGACCTGAGCCGAAGTCAAGAGTTGACCTCATTTTAACTTAATCATATCTGTAAAGGCCCTGTTCTCAAATACAGATATGTTCTGAGGTGCTGGGGGTTAGGGCCTCAACACATGAATTTGGGGGGAACACAATTCAGCCCATAACACCCTCCAACAGTTATAGTTTCACACATATTTTCCAATTTGGAAGCTCATAACCATCCTGTGAGTGAAGCCAGCAGGACTCTTCCCATTGCACAGATAAAGAAACTGAGGCCTAGAGAGAGGCAGTGAGTTGCCTGAGGGATCGTTTTTGGAGTGGTAGAGCCAAGACTCAAACAGAAGTCCTCTTATGCTGGAGACACTGACACACAAGAACACCTGGAGGTTACTCGTGGGATGGACACACCATTTGCCTTCAGGGATGAGGCCAAATAACTCAGCTTGAGAGGGAACCACAGGGACATGGTATCCATGTCCACAGTTGTCCAGTATTCACTTCCACTCACCTTGCACAGGATTCCAGCCCTGTTATTGACCTCAACTTCTTGAAACCCTGCAGGTATCTTGGGTTTTCTACTCTACTTCCTTGGGCCAGATATGAGGAGACAGCTGGGCTCTGAAGGCTCCAGAGAGGTCTGGGAGTGGGTGTTATAAGTGAGAAAAATTCACCTCAGAATCTTGGAAAGAAGAATCTCTCTTTCCATCTCTGGTGTGGGAACCATCTCTCTGGTGTGACCCTCATGTTACAGATGAGGGAACAAAGGTCCCATGGTGCCAACTAGCTGGTCAAAGATTACCCTGATACTCAGGGCCAGTGCCAGGATTTCATCCTGCACCTCCTCACTCCACTACACCTGCAAGGCCTTGATAAAGCCATGTTTCTCCATGGGAACTTCCAGAACAGGGACTGAGGACAGTGATGGAGCCTGGGAGATGCCTGAGGCCATCACCACATCATGTCCTTATTGAGAAAGATGCCATTGAGCTAGAAGATCCCCTGCTCCCCTCTAACTTGCTATTCTATGGGTTATTCTAATTCTACTATTCTATATATTATAAGTTTAATTATTATATCATATAACTCTATTATTCTATATTATATTATTCTTTATGTTGTTCAGGAGTATCACCACTCCTCATCTTTTTTTGTGTGTTTGAGTCTCTGAATATAGCGGTAAGGAAAAAACAATGGAAAAAGAGTGCTTTTGGCTTCTAGTATTTAAGAATCCTGAATTGTGAGCATGGGAAGGCTGGACTTGTTGCTATATTTTTAAACCCAGAAAGCACTCAGTCCTGGAGTGCAAATAATCCCTAATCTATGTGAGACAGAAGTAATGCATGTTCTGGAATAAGAGCTTGTTGACCTCCAAGCATTTCTGATTCTGTTTTGCACACACACAAGATGGAAAGCTTTGGGGATTCAGAGTTAGGGAAGAGGAATGGACTCAAATGGAAGCTGTGAGTGTGTCTGAAACCAGTCTCTTGGTGGCTTTGCCCCTGGTTTCTCCTAGCTCCTAAGCAAAGAGTAGGGAGAGATTTTGGGCTAGAATTTTAACCTTTTACGTGTCAGAGATTCACTTTAGAATTGACAGAAGTGTATGTGAGTAGAAAATATGTACATATGCACTTTCAAATCTTTGCATTCTCTTAAGAGACTCACAGACCTGCAGCCTGCCACCCAGCAACTCATGAATCCCTTAAGAGTCCCTGTGTGACCTCTTACCTCTTAAGGACACCTTGCCAGCAGCTGCCCGGTCTCTTCCTGGAATGTATCTAATGATACCTTGATCTTCCACAGTCCCATCTCTCTATCCATCTTTGCCCTCAAGCTTTCCCACAGGGTTGCCCAGAACCTAACCTTTGAGACAGTCCTCTTAGGTACAGGTTGTGGTATGAGCCCTATGGGGAGGTGCTTAGCACAATGCCTGGAATGAGCCTTCACCCAGTGAACACTGTGTCATCATTTCAACCATCCTCCCCCAGCTCTGCCTTCCCATGGGGGCAAAGAGGGCATGGGAAAAGGGGTGGAAAAGTAAGCACCTATTATGACCTAGGAGGATGCTCATAGACATCTTTTTCTCTCCTCAGTGCTGGCAGTGTGGTGGTGGAACATGAAATCCGCCTGAAGGCCAAGTTCACCCCAGAATACAAGGAAGTTTTGGATAAGGTCACCCAGCAGGTGACAGAAAAAATCCAGAATGTAACCAAAGAACAAATAAGCATAAATAATACCTGCAAAAGTAAATTCCTAGGCTTCTGGGAGGGGCATGAGGCGGTCCTCAAGGAATCCTTAAGCTTTGTCATCCCTGGGGTGGTGGAGGGGGAAAAGGCAGGTGTACATGCAGGCTAAATTCTGTGGGCACCAGCTTGTGGGAAAATGAGAACAAGCATGGCTTGTTATGTACAGCAGATTTTTCTGAATGTAATGAGTCCTGTGGGAATCTTAGCAAAGGTGTGTGTGGGAGAAGAAGGACATGGGGAAGGCACGGGGCACTTGGAGGGCCATTGTTCTGGAGAGCTGGGAGTGAGGCTGGCATTCCCAATCGTCAGGGATGGGTTTCCCACCGCTCCCTATTGCAGCCCCACTCCCCCACCCCCTACTAAGCAAGTTTGTTGTAAGGGGCTCTATGTGTCTCCTTTCACAGGCAAACTGTGTTTCAACACGACTGCCACTAAGGTGCAAAACATCACAGTTACCCAATACGACCCTGAAAGTAAGCGACTGGGGGGGCTCCAGGGAGGGCGGGGGAGGTGGGCAGTGTGCCTGGCTTCCTGGTCACGGCAACTCCTCCGTGCCCCACAGAGGAATGCCAGAAGAAGGCTGGGGCAGAATATGCTGCCTACTTCTTCGTGGAGTACAAGAATCTGAAACCAAACTGCATCAACCGCTGCATGCCAGGCTTCAACCAGTCCATGGACTGCCACTTTGGGAAGTGCCAGCTAGAGACGAATGGTCCTCGGTGTTAGTGAGTGTCCCACCACCCCACTCTAGCTTGGTTTTCCTCCTTCCCCCCTGGGGACCCCACCTAAAGGCCAAGGTCATGTAGTGGGTCCTGGCCTCTCTTGAATGCAGCCGGCCACAAAGGACATGCATAGGCAGAGCCCCAAGGCCAGGTCTCAGTAATCTCAGTAGCTCCCCTCCCCTCGGGTTTATGCAAGGATTGCGTCAAGCTCTGAAGAAGCAGAAGGAAAGCTTCAGCCTTGGGAAATCCCCAGTCAGTTGGGGAAGACAGGGTCTGGCTTCCAGGGGGAGACCAGCATACTCTGCTGATGAAATAAGGGGACGCACCCACATGGGGAAGGCGGAAAGCCCGTAAACGCTGAGTCACAGGAGTATGCGAGCAAAGAAAGGCATTGCCTACTGAAACTAAAGCAAAAAGAGACCAGGGGGAAGGAGTCACAAATATGCAAAGGCCTGAGAATATGTCCTGGGAAAGTTTCCTGAAAGAAGATTTTGCAAGCTGGTGTGGGGAGGAGAGGAAAAAGTGTATCTCCAGGGAAGAGAGGGAGCTTCAGAGGCAGAGTGCCTGCTGGGGATCCAGGAGGGGGAGTTGCTTTTCCTGATGGAAAGGGTGGCTGATAACATGATGGTTAGTGTGTGGATAAAAGGGTTGATGTTGGGGTCTCAAGTTCCTGGGTACAGCCCAGGGCAGTGCCAGAGTCAGGCCAACTGTTCTAGATCCTGGGCTGCAAAACCTGAAAGTATTGGACTGAGTATCGGGCTTCCATGGTGTGGGAAGCTGGACTTTGCTTCTGTCCATCCCCTCAGGGCTCCTTGTTCACCCGTGGGGTCGGCCAGCTCTGAGGCAGGGAGGCTGCAGGTGTCAGCTGGCCCTGACTCAGGATGCTCCCTCTCCCTACTTTCCCCCTCTGTCCATCTCAGCTGCCTCAACACAGACACTCACTGGTACAGTGGAGAAACCTGTGAGTTCAGCACCAAGAAGAACCTGGTGTTTGGGTTGGTGGGGGCAGGCTTCGCCGTGGTGCTAGTCGCCCTTGCTGTTCTCTTGCTGTTCATGTTCCGTTCCAAGAAAGAGGTGAACAGGTGAGTCACTGCTGCCACCTTTTCCACTTGCCTCCAACTTTTCCTTTTTTAGTCCCACTGCCTTCAATCGTTCATCCTCAGGGTGGACAGTGGGGGAGCTGAAAGCAGGGACATAGCCAGTCCCCAAATCTGCATGCTTGTCCTCTGCTCATAATGGAATCTCTCTGGGGCTATTTCTATCAATAGGCAAAAGTATAAAGTGACTCAGTTGTACAAGTGGCATGAAGAAGATGGAGGACCGGAACCTGGGACTTTCCAAAACATTGGCTTTGACATCTATGAAGGTATCGGAGATCCTCAGTGGACTCAAAATGTCTCCACGTGTGGACACACACATGAGAGGCACGTGGGAGGACTTAAAAGAGCAAAGGGAACAGTATTTCCATCTCTAAAACATTTGGTTACACATCTGTACCCCTATTTCCACCACTGGCTCCTGCAAGGCCCTGAATGAGGTGTAAGCATTTGCACAGCATAACTAGACCACTGGGGGAAGCACAGGTTACTTGATGATTATAGATTTCTCCAGAACCTAAAACTGCCTATATGGACACCAATAGACACCTAGGAATAGGTGAGCTCACCGATAGGTGAGTTCTAGCTCAGCCACGTGAATAATTGTGGATTTTGTCAGGTTAAATGTACTTGTTCAAATTTTGAGAAATCAAGTCTTTACATTCTAGAGAAGGGAAAAATAGAGTGGGGAAAGCATTTTTGCCAAGCCACAAATAGACAAGAAAAGAGGAACAGATGATAAGGAAAGGGATGACAAACAGGAACACAAAACAAAATGGCAGGAAATAATCTACCATATCAACAACAACAAATATAAGTGGATTAAACACTCCAGCTAAAAGAGGGATTTTTTTTTTAAATCTAGCTATTTCCAGTGAATGAAAGGCAAAGAAAGGACAAAGGCAAAAGTATGGAAAAGGACAAAAAGGAGAAATACTAATACTATACTAATACTAATACTATAGCTATATTTGGTGCAGGCAAATAAACTCTAAAACAAAAAGAATTATTAGGGATCAAAATGATCAATATCTACTAGGAAATAGTCTTACTCTGCTAAGAAGATATAACAAGTCCAACTCATGTGCCCTATAAAGGGCAAAAATTGACAAAACTATAAGGAAAAGTTGATGAATCTAACAACATAATGGGAGGGTTTTTATTTTATTTTTTTAATGTTTATTTATTTTTGAGAGAAAGAGGGAGAAAGAGGATGAATGGCGGAGGGGCAGAGAGAGAGATAGAGGAGACACAGAATCTGAAGCAGGCTCCAGGCTCTGAGCTGTCAGCACAGAGCCCAGTGAGAGGTTCAAACTCTCGAACCATGACAGCACAACCTGCCAAAGTCGGAAGCTTAACCATCTGAGCCACCCAGCTGCCCCACATGATGGAGGATTTTTAAAACATCTCTGCTGGTAGTTAATTAATCAAACAGATGAAAAATCATCACGGATATAGGACTTTCATACAAAATAATGAATAGCCTTAACATAATTACCATAGATTGAATTCAATGACTGGAGCGTATGTATTCATTACAAGAGCATACAGAAAATTTGTAAGACTCACCGCACACAAAGCCATAAAAAGTCTCAAGAAATTTCAAAAAAAGCTATTTAAATCAGACTATATTATCCAACCAGAATGCATATAATTAGAAATTAATAACAAAAATATTTCTGGAAAACAAAACTAAAAATCCTATACCTTTCGAAATTAAATTATTTTTTCATTTTATTTATTTTAGCGAGAGAGAGCACAATCAGGGCAAAGGGACAGTGGGGAGAAAGAGAGAGAGAGAGGAGAGGGGGGTGAAAGAGAGACAGAATCTTTAAAAACATTTTTTTAAACATGTATTCAGTTTTTGAGAGACAGGAAGAGAGCATGAATGGGGAAGGGGCAGAGAGAGAGGGAGACACAGAATCAGAAGCAGGCTCCAGGCTCTGAGCTGTCAGCGCAGAGCCCGACGTGGGGCTTGAACTCGTGAACCATGAGATCATGACCTGAGCTGAAGTCGGATGCTTAATCAACTGAGCCACCCAAGTGCCCCAAGATAGAGAGAGAATCTTCAGCAGGCTCCACAATCAGTGCAGAGCCTGACACAGGGCTCAATCTTATGACCCTAGGATCATGACCCGAGCCAAAATAAAGAGTCTGGATGTTCAACCAACTGAGCCTCTGCTCATCATAAAACAATTTTCATTTCCTGGTGAAGGTATCCAGGCAAACACACGGAAATCATTTTCAATGATAAAACATTAGAAGTCATTCCATTTGGGGAACCTGGCTGGCTCAGTGGGTGTAACATGTGACTCTTGATTCCAGGGTAGTAAGTTCGAGCCCCACGTTGGGTGTAGAGATTACTTAAAAAAGTAAAATCTTTAAAAATAAATAAATAAATAAATAAATAAATAAATAAATAAATATCATTCCATTTAACCAGGGGTTCGTAAACTTTTTCTACAAAGGGCCAGATAGCATATTTTGGGCTTTGTGGACAATATGATCTCCATTACAACTATTCAAACATGCTGATATAGCATGAAAACAGCCATAGACAATATATAAATGAATGATAAGTGTGATTGTACCCAATAAAACTTTTTGACCCTTCAAAACTGTAAAAAAAAAAAAAGTTCTTAGTTTGTGAGTCATATAAAAATAGGTGTCAGACTCACAGGCCATAGTTTGCCAACATCTGCATTGAACCAGAAGCAAGTCACAGATGCCCTCTATTACCAGTTCTATTAATTATTGTCCTGAGTGTCCTAATCAGTATAATAAAAAAGAAAAAGAGATAAAGGTTTAAAGATTGGAAAGAAAAATGTCTGTCATTTGCTGACATATTTCTATGTCGTCTAACATAAAAATCCAAGAGAGTGTTATCTCACTAGAAGTAATAGAATTTATCAATTTGCAAGACATAAGATCAATTGCATGTCTATGCATCAGCAACAGATCATTTAATTTAAAAAATACTCCTTATACAGCAACAAATATATATAATACCTAGGAATATATCCAACAAAAGATATTGAAGACTTTCCAGTGGAAACTGATAAAACTTTATTTTAAAACATTGTAGAAATCCTAAACAAAGGATGTCCATGAACTGGGGTATCAATATTCTAAAGTCATCAAATGGTGCCCCCAATCCAAGGCCAAAACTTAATGGGCTTTTCACAAACTTAAGAAGCTGCTTGCCAAGTGCTTGTGGTTTTTCTTTGTTGAATTTTTAATGTGATTTTCCACATCTTCCGAGAACCAATCAACCCATTTGCTGAGGTCTGGTAATTTAGGTAGGCTTCATGTTTGCAATGGTTTTTGGTTTCCTGGGAAGAGGGGATACACCTCTCACCCTGCAGTGGGTGGGATTAGAGGTAAAGACAGGAGCTTGTCTTCCTAACTATCTGCTTCTGTGGGGCTTTCCTCCTGTCCAGATCAAGAGGACTCCATCCACTTGGACACCATTTATAATAACTTCCAACCCTCCTTGGACCACATAGACTCTGAAACAAAGGTAAGAAAGGCATGGGTGAAGTGCTAACCTCCCCTACCCTGAGTCCCTAGATCCTCTCCTACCATGGGGAGATCTTTAGGAAAGCAAAGTCATGTTTATGACTTGTTAGCCCAGGTGACCATCTAGGTCTACATTGCTGGAAATAAACATAACTCAGAGTGCCAACAGGTGGGAGAAGGAGCTAAGCAGCAGGGTGGAATCTAGCTTCTCTAGATCCCTGAGGCTCCAGGCTCAGAGATTTCTTTTCACTTTAAGCATGTCCTTGATGGCCAGCTTATTTAGTTTATTTAGTTGTGTTAATTTTGAAACCCACCTAAAAGTAAAAATAGTAATGCACTAAATACCTCACCTAGACCAACAATGTTTGACATGTGGCCACATTTTCATTGCATGGCATTGTGTGTGTGTGTGTGTGTGTGTGTGTGTGTGTGTGTGTATAACATACATTATCACCAAGTTTTGCTGAACCATTTGAAAGTCAGTTGCAAACATGAAGACATTTGATCCCTAAAAACTTCAGTACACACCCCCAAATACCATTAGCATTCCCAGTAAGTTGATGATAATTTCACATATAATCCATTTTCCCAATGAACCCAAGAACATCTCATATTACTAGTTTTTTGAATGTGAAAAAATTTCACTCCCTGACTTTTGTTGAGTCTCCTTGGTCTCTTAAAACCAGAATTGGGGTGCTGGGTGGCTCAATCAGTTGAGCATCTGACCTCGGCTCAGGTCATGATCTCACGGTCCGTGAGTTCGAGCCCCGCATCGGGCTCTGTGCTGACAGCTCAGAGCCTGGAGCCTGTTTCAGATTCTGTGTCTCCCTCTCTCTCTGACTCTCCCCCATTCATGCTCTGTCTCTCTCTGTCTCAAAAATAAATAAACACACAAAAAAAAACCCAGAATTGATTCCTACCTTTAAAATATATTGACTTTTTTTTAACAGTCTAGGATGATTGTCTTAAGGAGTGTCCCACATTTTGGATGTATCTAATTATTTCCTTGTGGTGCCATTTAACTTGCCCCTCAATCCTCTCTATTTCCTATAAACTGACAATTAAGCCTAGAGGCTTGATTAGACCCAGCTTAGACATTTTTGTTAAGCAGATATCATGGATAATGCTACTGCATCACCTCATGAGGTAGCTAATGTCAGGATGTCCTACTATGATTGAGGCCAAGATTGGTCACTTGGCAAGGGGTGACCACTCATTGATTGCCATCTTAATTTTATTTCAACTGGATGGATGTTCAAGGGCAGACAAAATGCCCTCTAAGTATTCATACTTCAGAAGAAGTGTGATTAGCTTCAGGCACTGTACTCCTTAAAGAAAGCCTTGGGGCGAAGATAAACTTCCTAGCCAGGATACCTTTAAAACTACATAAGTCGGGGGTGAGTGGGGGAGACAATTGGTTTGTACTAGAATCTAGGTTATAGGGTAAGTTCTAAGCTGAGCACTTCCCCAATCCCAAGACTCTTATGTTTCCAAATCTCAGGTTCCTTATAAACCTAGCCTTCACCCGGTTCTATCTCTCTTTCCAGATCAAAATTCAGAGGCCCCATGTGATGATGACATCGATTTAAGGCAAAGGCAGTTTCACGTGGAGCTGGGAGTGAGGAAATCTCACTTTGGCTAAGCCTGGTGGAACATTTCCCCATTGAGAGCATTCCATGGAACCTGATGAAAACAAAACCCGCACCAAGGAGGAACAGGAGAGAGACCACAATGCTGGCAAACTCTCAAAACACCATGGAGAAACTCCTGTGGGCTTGTCATGATCTCAGGCGAGGCCCTCCTGTTCACACAGGGAAGTTCTTCCTCCCCCCTGCCTTGCTTCAGCACCAAGGACAGCACCCAAAACCAACAGCTTGTAGTGGTGCTCACTTAAACACGGAACTGAACTTTACATTATACAAAACACTCTTGCAAGATTTATTGCCCTTCATCTTCATGAAAAACATGCTTTAAAACATTGAGAATTTTCTTTGAATATGTAGGATTATTAGTATTTCTAAATTTCTAATATTTATCTATAGGTTCTGATTTTTTGTTAGTATAATAATATATATTTCTAATAACTAAAAATAACAAATGAAGCAAATTTGTTACATTTTTCATGGTTCCCAGTTCTTTATCCAGGTGATCCCCTATACTAGTTCCTGTTTCTCACCTGCCAGGCTCTCTCTCCTCCCTTCCTCCAGGATGTGGGGTCTGATGAGTTTGGCCTTAAGCTGAAAAGAAGAAAATCTGCAGCCAGGAAGAGTGCCATTCTTGACCTTACCCAGCATCATTTGCTAGCCACTGAGGATGCCATGAGGCAGGACTCACACATTCACATGATACAGGGACTTCCATCTGGGAGAGAACTGAGTTCCCCTTCTGGAGATAGGCTTATGTTTCTTTCCATAGATCTGCAGAGATAGTCTTGGGTTTTGTTTTTTGTTTTTTTCCTGATTTCTATTCAACTCCCTATGTTAAATTTGGGAAAAGTCATATTTGACAATTTGGACTCAGTCTTGCCTTCTGGTGAGGACTAGGTTGTTTCTTTCTTTTCTTTTTAAAATATATATTTATTTATTTTGAGGGAGAGTGTGAGCAGGGGGGAGCAGAGAGAGAGAGAGAGAGAGAGAGAGAGAATCCCAAGCAGACTCTGTGCTGTCAGTGCAGAGCCCAACACAGCTCGATCTTACAACCCTGAGATCATGACCTGAGCTGAAATCAGGAGTCTGATGCCCAACTGACGGAGCCACTCAGGTGCCCCAAATAGGTTGTTTCTTTTTTTCTTTTTTCTTTTTTTTAAATTTTTAATGTTTATTTATTTTTTGAGAGACAGAGAGAGAGACAGAGTGTGAGCCAGGGAGGGGCAGAGAGGGAGACAGAATCCAAAGTAGGCTCCAGGCTCCTAGTTGGAGAGCTCCAAGCGCTCCAGCAAAGAGTCTGACGCAGAGCTCGAACTCACAAACGGTAGTATCGTGGCCTGAACCAAACTCAGAGGCTTAACCAACTGAGCCACCCAGGCACCCCTTAAAAAGTTTTTTTAATGTTTATTTTTGAGCCAACTAGGTTGTTTCTAAAGTCCCCCTTATTGCTGTCATTCAAAAAAAAATTTTTTTTAATGTTTTTATTTATTTTTGAGACAGAGAGAAGACAGAGCATGAACATGGGATGGGCAGAAAGAGAGGGAGACACAGAATCTGAAGCAGGCTCCAGGCTCTGAGCTGTCAGCACAGAGCCCCACGCGGGGCTTGAACTCACAGACTGTGAGATCGTGACCTGAGCCGAAGTCGGACGCTCAACCGACTGAGCCACCCAGACGCCCCTATTGCTGTCATTTTAAACACTTTTAAGATGCTTTATTACTATTCCTGCCATGCAGCTCAGGATTCATTTTGTTCTGGAAGATGTCTCCTCCCACAGGCTACCCCATTTAAACCTTAACCTAAAACAGAGCCTAGGCTCTCTGCTGCCCCCTCATGATCACTTGGAGCATCTCCAGGCACTGGTCAGGTCACCGCCATCCCCTCCTGGCTTCCATCATGGGAAAGCCATCAAAATCCCCAGCTCTTAAAACTGAACTTAGCCCATTCAGGCTGCTGTAACAGAATATCATAGGCTAGGTGGCTTATAAACAACACACACTTATTTCTTACAGTTGTGGAGGCCAGGAAGACCAATACAAGATGCTGACAGATTTGGTGTTTGATAAGGTCTCACTTTCTGATTCACAGACAGCCATCTCTTTGTGTCCTCACATGGCAGAAAGGGTGAGGGAGCTCTCTGGGTTCTCTTTTATAAGGACACTAATCCCATTCAGGAGGGCTCCACCCTCATGACCTACTTGCCTCCTAAGGGGCCCTACCCACTAACACCATCACATTGGAGATTAAGTTTCAACATATGAACTTGGGGGTGGGGAGAGACCAACATTGAGTTTATAGCCCATGCTGAATCCAAATGTCTGCCTTTTCAAAGCTGGCTCCTACTTCACACAGGCCCAGACATCAGTGGTCATGGGAGGGGCCATTCAAAAGAACTGCAGACCCCACGTCCAGTTTAGAACTACATCATCCACCTCAACTTCTTCCTGCTCTCTCTTCATATCTGTTCAGTGGAAAGGCAGGATTCACTAACTAGACATATAGTTGGTTTGGGTCCAAAACTTGGCCATCCATTTACTACCTGGATGAACTTGGGAAAGTAAATTCTCTGTGGACTTCAGTTCTCTTATATTAAAATACTGACTGACCACTCCCTTTGTGCCAATCACCATTGTATATTTTAATTCATTTATTCCTTACAAGCCTATGAAGTGGGAACCATCACCATCCTCATCATATAGATGAAGGAGTCAAGGCAAAGACACATTCAGTCACTTGCCCAAGATCATGCAGCCAGTGGATGTGAAGCTGGAGTTACAAACCAGGGAGTCTGGCAGTCAAGCCTGTGTTCTTGACCATCAGTTATGTGCCCTCCCTGTGGGGCCACTGTTGGGATTAACTGGGTTAATTCATGTAAAGTGCTTGGAACAAAGCCTGGCACATAGAAATTTCTCAGAAGGAAGGAAAAATGGAAGGGAGGGAGGAAAGAAGGAAACATTAGTTATTAGTGCATCAGCTTTTTCCCTCACAATTCTCTCCCTGGTGTCCCTTCTCTCTTAAGGCCCTTTTTCCTCTCCTCCTCCAACCATAGAAGAGCCATGGGCTGGACTGGGGGCAAGATGAAAGGAAAGCCCTGTTATTTTGCAGAAACATGGAAATCCAAAGATGCAGAAATGCGCAAAAGAAGATTGGAATCAGAAACACAAAGCATGAAGAGGAGGGTCTGGTGGGGGCTCAAAGAAAGGCAAAGAGAAATTTGGGAACCACCCCTCCAGTCTCACCTTTGGCCACCTGCATCATCCCCACAGTTAGGTGGTTCCACGTACTACCCTTGGGTGCTGCTCTTGCCCTGACCTATAGGACCTTATGGGCATCGCCTCTGGCCCCGCCCATTGCCTTGTCAGCCTCATGGCTTCTCTCCTTGTAGCCTGCCGTCCTGCCAATCACTGCTTCCCATGCAGCCACTGGCTCCTTTCCAATAGTGTTGTTCACCTGTTCAAAAACACTGATGCCCCTACCCTGTTATTAAAGCAAGATCCATGCTCCTTAGTGTCTTCAAGGTTCCTAGACTTGGGGCCTGCCTTCCCTCTTAGCTCCATCTCTCCCTTACCTCTCCACCTCAGGCTCTAAGAGCTCTATGACCCCACTGCATAGACTGCTGCAATACCACCCTCTGCCTTTGGCTGCTTCTTCAGCCTGCAATGCCCTTTTCACACCTTCCTCTTTAGAACCTGACTCATCCCGCAAGCCCAATTTCATCTCCTCCAGGAAGCCCTCCATGATAGAACCCTTTACAGTCTCTCTCATCTATGTTTCCATGTCTTAGTCAGCTTAGGCTGCCATAACAAAATACCAACACTGGGTGGCTTAAACAACAGACGTTTACTTTCTCACAGTTCTAGAGACTGGAAGTCCAAGGCCAGGGTGCCAGCAAGATCACATTCCTGCGAGGGCTCTCTTCTTGGCTTGTAGACCAGCCTATTTCTTGCTGTGTGCTCACGACTGCTTTTGTATGCACACACACACAGGGCACAGGGAAGAGGGGGGGGTCACAAAAAAGCTCTCTGTTGTCTCTTCTTATAAGGGCACACATCTCATCAGATCAGGGCCCCATCATTATGACTCCTGCCTCCAAATGCCATCACACTGGGGGGGGGGGGGGTAGGTCTTCAACATATGAATTTTAGGGGAACACAGACACAGTCCATAGCACTCCTTAACACTGTGGTGTATACTTCTTATGCCACATCACAATTTTCCCTACATATCTGTCCCTACAATTTGAGGATGTGGCTTTGTTTTCCGCCCCCCCCATACTCCCACAGTGTCTAACACAGTGCCTTGTGCATCAAAGATGCTATTAATGTTTGTTTAATTTAATTGAATCAAGACTCATTTTCACAAAGCCATCCTTCTCTGGTCTCTTTGTGGGCTTGTGTCAACATGACATAATTGAATTCTTACTTGTTCTCTGATTGCTTCACGTATGCTTATGTCTGATAAAAAAAAAAAAAAAAAAAAAGAAAGAAAGAAAGAAAGAAAGAAAGAAACCACAGGCCCCAAATGGAGTCACTCATGCTAATCCCATGTCAGCAAATAACACTTAACCTCCTTGTAGTGTTAGCCTCTCCCAAGACTGTGACCTTTAACCAGCCATTCTGGAATTACCTGGTCAGCACTAGTGACATGATCTACTGGATAGACCCCTGCTCTTCTCTCAAGTGGGGTTGACCTTGTCTGAAACAATCCACTCATTGTTAGAAACTTCCTTTTTCTGCCCCTTTCTACCTATAAAAGCTTCCATTTTATAGGAGCACCTTTCTATTTGCTAGATGGAATGCCACCCCATTTATGAATCATTGAATAAAATCAATTGGATCTTCAAATTTACTCAATTGATTTTTTTTTTTAATTTCTGGTCCTATGGAAAGTACCGTCGTCATCTTCTTCTTCTTCTTCTTCTTCTTCTTCTTCTTCTTCTTCTTCTTCCTTCTCCTTCTTCTTTTTGAAGAGAATTTGATTTTTTTAAATTCTATTCCCAACATGGGGCTCAAACTCACAACCCCGAGATCAAGAGTTGCATACCCTATGGACTGAGCCAGACAGGCGAACCAGAAAAGCACCATGTTTTGGAGCCAAAGAAATTAGCTCAGATCGTGCATTCCAGGGCCTCTCATACATCCTGGATTTCTCCTTTCCTCCCATAGCTAAGCCTTTCCTTCTCTGGAAGAGATCAAGACAGAAGGAATGGCACAAACTTCTTTGTTCATCTTGGGAGCCCTGGGTTTGGGAATAAACACAGCATCCCAGTCTCCCTCCTTGTCCTTCTCTGGGTCTTTCCAGTTCACTTCCAGTCACTCAAAGACACTGGAGGTTGGGCAAGTGTGAAATGAGGCTGGAAGTTGGACGCCCATTCCCTGATGATAAATTAAGACTAATTCTACTATCTTGCCCTCAAAATGTGTGGCAATAATTTTCCAAGGCACCCTCTAAAACTCAGCTCTCTTACAGGCAGATTATAGTATAGCTTTTGGAAAAGAGTAAGGGTCTTGGCGTTTAGAACCCCAGCGATTTTACTGGATTGGGAGGACGTGACAGTTGTGTTTTGTTGCTCAGGGTGGTATGACTCTGTAGATAGAGTTTAGATTACACCCCCAGGTCGGGCAGGCCTGATTCATCTGTGATGATACAGCAGGTGGGGGAGCTGGCGCTTTCCTAAGTCAGGCTGCCTGACGAGAGGCAGGGCTCACAAGGGAGCCAGGCAGCTAAGGAAATTTACTGCGTGTTGTAGCCAGGGAAAGTGGAATTGGACCTGGGTGATAATCAGCCTGATTAGCTTGGTTGCCTCCTGGAGAGAGCCAAGGCAGGAGGTGGTACAGGGCGGGGGGAGGGTGGGACAGGTCAGCCAGCTTTAAGGTGGAAGCCCAGAGGCTGGGGTTTGTTCAGGTCAAGAACAATAATCGGGGCCCAGAGAAGTCTATAGAGCAGCAAACCCAGAGAAAATGAGCCCAATCATCAGTATTAAATGAAAAAGGCGACAACAGACCCAAAATGGAGTCACTTGTGCTAATTTCACATCAGCAAACTGAGACTTAATATCTAACCTAATTGCAGTTTCAGCTTCTTCCAGGAATACAACCTTTAACCAGTCAATCTGGAAGAGCCTGGTCGGCACCAGTGAGGTCATCTGCCTAATAGACCCCAGCCCTTCCCCCAACAGAGGGTGACCTTGCTGAAACAATACACTCTTTGTTAGAAACTTCCTTTTTTCTGGCCCCTTCTGCCTAGAATAGCCTTCCATTTTGTACAGCTCCTCAGAGCTTCTTTCTGCTTGCTAGATGGGACGATGCCTGGTTCATGAGTTGTTGGATAAAGCCAGTTAGATCTTTAAATCTATTCAGTTGAATTTTGTTATTTATCAGATTTAGTGGGAGAAATGGGATCTGCAGTGAACTTCTGATGGTTCGGGCACGATGAGAAACACAGGCATGGTACCCATGAACCCTCTGAGTTCTCTGTTTTGGTCGTCATTTCTGAGGGCTGGCCTAAATTCCTCTCAGCTCTGAGCCCCACTCTCTTTGCATTGGGCTCCTGAACTGATCTGCTCTCCAGTAAGCTCCTTGTTGGGAGCTGCTGGTAATTTAGTTGCAATTCCCTACTTTGAGTGGAAAACAGCCCTTTGTTCTGTCCCCAGTTTCCACACTGGGAACTGCTGGTAGCAGCTGCAGTATTGCCTATTTGTTTGGAATCAGTCCTTAGTCCCCATTCTTTGGGGTCTCTTGGTTCAGTCCTTTCCCCAGCTCCAAGTTCCACACTGGGAATTGCTGGGGGTATACACAGGACCTTCTCCTGGCCAGGATGCAGTAGCATGTCTTGGTTACTGGACATATTAAGGTGTACATGTTTGATTATCTTGTTTTGTATAGATAAAGTATTGATAATGGGAATCTTAGAAGCAGCAGCAAAATTGGTGGGCACTGGGCGGCACCTGGGTGGCTTGGTCGGTTGAGCAACTGACTGGCTCTTGACCTCGGCTAGGGTCATGATCTCACGTGGGTTCGGGCCACGTGTCAGGATCTGTGCTGGCAGTGTGAAGCCTGCTTGGGATTCTCCCTCTCTCTCTGGCCCTCCTCCGCTCTTATGCTCTGTCTCTCTCTCCAAATAAATAAATAAATAAATACAATAAAAATTAAAAACCTAAAAAAAATTGGTGGGCACTGGTAGAGCATTTAACAGCTGTTTGCGTGCTCACCACCTAACCCAAAGACTCTGTTAGGATAAGTTGGTCATGGAACAGGTCATAGAACTCAACCAACCTCAAAAAAATTTCTGTGTAATGAGGTACACTGTAAAACACCACACAATCTCCAACCCAGTGACACATCCCTTTTAGGTATTAGTTTGGCTCCAAGAGACCCAAAGGCTTAGCCTAAATAAGTAAATAGGGGCACCCGGGTGGCTCAGTCGGTTAAGCATCTGACTTTGGCTCAGGTCATGATCTCACAGCTCATGAGTTTGAGCCCTGCGATGGGCTCTGTGCTGACAGCTCAGAGCCTGGAGCCTGCTTCCGATTCTGTGTCTCCCTCTCTCCCCTACTTGTACTCTGTCTCTCAAAAATAAATACATTAAAAAAAATTATAAGTAAATAATTAAGTAAGTAAACAATCCCAAAATTCCAAAGATGAGCACACTACCTTTGGCACATCTGCTTATTTTTTTTGTCTAAGAACTGTGTTCTGGAAGCTATAAATATCTACATAACTGTCAAAATCTAACAAAAGTTAACCTAGAATTATAACGGCCATTATGGGGAATGTTCCAGTTGGACAAGATCATTCATTTAAGAAGTGCACTTGAAAGCAAGGATTCCCAAGTTCAACAAACAGAATGGGATACCTGTTATTATTTTTTATTTTATTACTTAAAAAAATTTTTAATGTTTATTTATTTTTGAGAGAGACACAGAGCACGAGTAGGAGAGGGGCAGACAGAGAGGGAGACACAGAATCTGAATCAGGCTTCAGGCTCTGAGCTGTCAGCAGAGCCGAACGCAAGGCTCAAACCCATCATCCTTGATATCATGACCTGAGCCAAAGTCTGATGCTTAACCAACTGAGCCACCCAGGTGCCCCAAGATACCTATTTTAATTGGCACACAGAAACTTCCGAAAGCTTTCAAGATTCCAAAAATGCTTTATTTAAACAATCCATTGCAAAGGCTAATGAAAAATTAAAGACACAAGGATACCTAAAACAATAGATGATAAAACTAATGTGACTCCTTTATCCTTATTTACCCGGGTACTCACAAATATACTAATCCTCTATTTTGAACCACCTTCCCACTCTGAAAAGACTATTCACCAGTTACCTTATAAAATAGAACCACTGAAGTTGCAGAAGGCCCTCCTTAGATATCTTTCTCTTCCTGGTCAAAGACCAAATTAATGGCCACAGTTAAAGAATTTCCTAAACCCAGAGAAGATGCCCAAAAGTGTTCTGAAAAATTTAGTCTTTATCGGGGCCTATGACCCTGGGCTGCCAGGTCTTTACCAGCTTGTGCACCTGCTGGTGGGACCTAGCGAGGAATGCAAGGAAGCAGCATGGTATAACCCTGAGGATGGTATCCAAGATCATCAACCTTCACACAGTCAACCCATGAATCAAAACCTGCCTGCATTGATTGGTGTATTATTCAAACATGCAAACAAAAGAAAGATGAATCTGTGGCAAAAGTGAGAGCCCATGTGGAAACTCTCTTCCTATGGCATCCCAGGTTCCGTGCAATAAATGAGGTCACCCAACCTGCTTTAGTTGCTCTTTTTGTACACTGATTATCTTCTGAGATTAGTGGATTGATAAAAAGGCAGAAAATAGAACAGAAAATCACCAGTATGACTAAACCTGTGACCCTAGAGGAGCAATTTGAAAGGACTTTGGAACAAGATTGCAAGCAAATATCTGCCAAGCTATTGGCCTTAGAGCTACAACAGCTCCAAGTCCAAGCACCTAAAATACCTCCTGAGTGCTCCATATCACACCCTCCTCAGGGTCCACCATCAAAACAGTGGCCCAGGGGTCAATATTTCATTTGTAACCAACTGGGACACTGGGGAAAAAAATGTGTCCTCAGAGACCCTATGCAAATTTTTCAACTGATGACTTGACTCTCCTATCTCTGTGGTCAGAAGCTGATAATGAGAACCTGATAGGAAGTTATTTTTAGAGCTTCTCACCTAAGCTAAAATAAAACTGTGTACCCAGAAGGAAAGAAAAACCTTCTGAAGACCTTGTAAAAAGATTTATGGGTGGATCAACCCAATTTCTTGAAGAATTAAAATCAATTGTCCTTAACTTACAAATCTTTATAAAACCAAAAGTGGCTCCAGAAAGAATTCAAAGTCCACTTACTCTTTCTCCAATTCCCAAACCTCCTCTATTTACCTCAAAAGTATTTTTGTATTTTGTATTGTGAAAATTTTGCCCTTAGGAAACAAAAAAGTTCTTCTCAGGGAAACTAGCATTCATTCTTTGTGTCTTTGAAATGTAAATGTCCTCCTTGATCCCCACAGGAACACTAACTTTGGCCATTTCTTTAAGATACCAACGCCTTAGGGCTCCTGAGTGGCTCAGTCGGTTTGACTTTGGCTCAGGTCATGATCTCACAGTTTTTGAGTTCAAGCCCCACGTCGGGTGCTTCTTTCTCTGTCTCTCAAAAAAAAAAAAAAAAAAAAAAAAAAAAAAAAAAAAAGAAAGAAAGAAAGAAAGAAAAAAGAAAAAGAAAAAGAAAAGAAAAGCTTCCTGGTGGAAATTCTTATTTGAAAAGGTGGGGGGAGGGGTACTTTAAAATTTAGGCAAATGAAAAATCTTATGTCTTCTCCATAAACATCAATAAAAAGCTTTAGCCATTTGAGAAGCTAACCTTAACTTATTCCATCAGCCAGGAACATAATTTAGATCCAACCCCTTTTATGACTACCCTCATTCGTGGCTACAATTTTAAAATAAAAGCTGTAAGTCCTCTGTATCTGCCTGCGTGTTTATGTGTGACTATATACGTACTGTCTATGTGTGGCATTTGTTACCTCTGGATAGTATTACTAAAATTAACTTATAAAAGAGCTTTATTTAATTGTCCTGAAGAGAACTGATCACTTGTATAGATTAAGAATTCCTGTATCTGGGGTGCCTGGGTGGCGCAGTCGGTTAAGCGTCCGACTTCAGCCAGGTCACGATCTCGCGGTCCGTGAGTTCGAGCCCCGCGTCAGGCTCTGGGCTGACAGCTCGGAGCCTGGAGCCTCTTTCCGATTCTGTGTCTCCTTCTCTCTCTGCCCCTCCCCCGTTCATGCTCTGTCTCTCTCTGTCCCAAAAATAAATAAAAAAACGTTGAAAAAAAAAAAAAAAAAAAAAAAAGAATTCCTGTATCTCTCAGAAATATAATAGAAATTAATCCAAATGCTCAAGTTTATGTGATCTGAAATAATCTTTGGTAAATAAAAGGTAGTTCAAGTTTGTTGGATTAATTAAAATAGGTATGTCTTCAGAATTACCAACATTAAACATAATGCAGATGTACAACTTTATTCTTCTTGGGTTTTTCAGTCAAGTAAGTTCACATTATCTCATTTACAAAATTTGTCAGGTAGAAAAATAGCTTGGGATGATGACTGGCTTTGTCTCATGTCTTGTGAACTTTTTGTGGGTAATCTAAATGTAATTATTGAGAACAAGTGAATTAAATAGATGTAAGTGAGATAAAAGGTTTTAGGCAAACATTTTTTTTTAATTAAAAAATTTTTCTTTAATTTTTAGAGAGAGAGTGCCAGCGGGGTAGAGGGGGAGAGAGAGAGAGAGACGGAGAGAGGGAATCTCAAGCAGCCTCCACACTCGGTGCAGAGCCTGACTAGAGGCTACATCTCATGATCTGAACAGATATCAAGAGGTTGGATGCTCAACGGACTGAGACACCCAGGCTCCTCTAGGTGAATTTTGTTTTTTAATTAATTAATGTGTTTTTTGAGAAAGAGAGCAAGCAAGCTGGGGAGGGGCAGAGAGAGAAGGAGAGAGAGAGAGAATGCCAAACAGGCTCTGTGATGTCAGCACATGTGGGACTCAATCTCACCAACTGTGAGATCATGACCTGAGCTGAAATCAAGAGCTGGTCACTTAACTGACTGAGCCACCCAGGTGCCTCCCCCCCACCCAACCCAGATGAATTTTTTAAATAGTTTCCCCAAATCTTTTCAGTAACCTAAAACTTTAAAGTTTTGCTAAGTTAAATTAAATGATAGATAGTCATTAAATATCTAGATCATTTCTAAATAAGATAAAATACTGAAACATTAATTATTGGTTTATCCACTTTGGGCTTCTTTTTATAGAAAACTAAAGGTTATTTGTGTTTATTAGCAAACATGTTTTGTGACACACTGGAAACTTTTACTACTGAGAAAGCATTGCACTTTTGGAAATTATAAAAAGTATTTATAAGTCTACCAATCCACAGAATGCTAGTGTAAGAGACAGTCCACATTTGTTTACTTCTTAATTTTTACTAGAAATTAAGGTTTTTAAGTGTTAAGAATTCTCATATATGCAATTGTAGCAACTAGAAATAATAAGGGAAAAAAATCTCCACATGCAAGGAAAGTAGGCTGTGTGTTTTCAGTAAGAAAAGATATGAGGGGGGGCGCCTGGGTGGCTCATTCGGTTAAGCGGCCGACTTCGGCTCAGGTCATGATCTCACGGTTCGTGAGTTTGAGCCCCTAGTCGGGCTCTGTGCTGACAGCTCAGAGCCTGGAGCCTGTTTCGGATTCTGTGTCTCCCTCTCTCTCTGATCCTCCCCCGTTCATGCTCTGTCTCTCTCTGTCTCAAAAATAAATAAACATTAAACAACAGAAATTTGTTTAAAAAAAAAAAAAGAAAGAAAAGATAGTGAGGGATGGAGGTGGATTTTTGTTGAGGGAAAAGGAAGTAATCTTGTCCTACAGTGAGGCTCATTGTTTCAGAAGGAGAAAGAGGAAAAACAGGACAAAATCTGAATGTGAAAGAAAACAATCATAGAAACTTTCTGGAAAACAATCTTGGAAAAGGAATTTTATGCATGGTCAAGATGACTAAGATTGGGATAAATATATTTCAGTAAAAAAATGATGAGTTTTAATATCAAAAGTACACTGGTACAAAATAAGAATTGGTTTCTTGTTAAAAAAAAACAAAGTTTTCTTGGACTTTTGGTCTGCTTTTGGCAACAGGTTATGAAGTTTCTTTACCTTTTAAGTAATCTGCACAGAAAGCAAAAATTTTGTGTCTTGCCAAAACAATTTACTGTGCTTCATGGCATCCTTTATCATGGCATCTTTGATTACTTAAGAAAACAGTCTTCTCTATTAAAAGAGCTAAGTTTTTTTTTTTTAAACAACTATTTAACTGTATTTGACTATAAGGTCTTCAACTGCCACTATGGTTAAAATAGGTAAGTACTGGTTCACAGTGACCTGTGAACCTATTTGACCAGGTGTTTTTAAATATTTTTGTATTTTTGACAAACTTCTCAAAATCAAATTCTAAATGAAGTATTTTTGACCTTGTGAAATTTGAGATTTTTTTATTTGAGAGAGAGAGAGCAAGAGTGCAAGTGGGTGAGGGGGCAGAAGGGAGAGAGAAAGGGAGAGAGAGGGAGGGAGAGAGAGAATCTCAAGCAGGCTCCACATTCAGCATGGAGCCAAACACTCAGGGCTTGATCCCATGATCCTGGGATCATGACCTGAGCAGAAGTCAAGAGTCAGATACTCAAATAACTGAGCCACCCAGGCACCCCAACTTTGGGATTTTTAAGAGGCGTCCTGGAACATCTCTAAATATTTGTTTTCTCTCCTTATAGAAAGAGATGTTAAACTAGTAAGATATATGTGGTATGCTAAATTATATGGGAAGCATTGTCAAATAAGAAGTAAAACTAAGCCTTCCTTATGTTGAAGATATGTACATGAAATTCCTAAAGTCTGATATGTCCTGGTATAATGTTATCACCATAATTCCAGTTATCATCTAAAAATGTTGGGTGCCACAAAAATGACCAAGTTTCCTTGTCAATTCCACTATAAAGAACTCTTAACAGATCTTTCATAGCGGGCATTTTTTGTCTGTTGTCATTTACACATAGTTATTGCTTTACTCAGGTGCTTTTGCAATAATGTTCCTCCCAAAGTGCGTCATGAATCAAGGAGATTCGTAGAGAGGACTTTGGCAAGTACAGGTTTTGATAACTTTAAGATCATAAAAATGAACTGGATAAGAATTTCTTTAACTACTAGAAAAACTGGACTCAAGCAGAACAGGGATTAATCGCATGGAAGTGGATGAACCAAGGAGGATGATTGTAATTCTTTATGACTTTTTGTTTGAAACATTGCTGGTTCTTTAATGTTTTATTTTCCAAGATTTAAGAAACCTTTTCTTAAGCTATGTATTATCTACAGCAATCTGGTAAAGTATACCTTTATGACAAAAATGAAACATTTACTTTCTCTCCCTGCCCAATTCCTTCAGAATTTAGAAACTTTTGCGTATTCTTTTCACAGCAATATAACTGGTTATTTGCAGAAGTTCAATAAGAATCTGCTCTTCTTGAAACTGGACACAACTGGAAACAATGGCTATATTACCTAGGCTTTGATTGGAATGTGTTATTGGAGAGAGATGACCAGACAGCTTTCAGGAACTGCTTGAAAAGTTAGCCTAGTACCTTGCTTATAGCGTTCCCAGCAGCCTTACCAGGTGGATAAGGAAGGTCACTCCCTGGCAGGCCCACAAATATCTCAGGATATTTAGGGGGACCTCAAGAAGGGAGGAATTCACCCAAATCAAAGTACTGCAGGTAAAATCTAATGGTCCTTGGCTTAGCCTCCTGACCTCAGGGCTTTTAAGAGTTCAATCTGAGATTTCTTATGAAAATTTCCTGTGAAGCAGACTTAAAAAGGGGTTTATATGGTCAATCACTATTCTTACTACACTTATGTAAATAAATAATCAGGCCAAGTTTAATGTGAACAAACTAGCTTTAATGTGATTATCTGTGGTTAAAAATAAGATTGGGGCTAACTGTAGAAAGAAAAATTATGCTTGCAGCTTTATAGAGTTTAGATTTTAATATTGTTAATTGTCTTTGAAGTTTTGTGATATACCTGTAAAGCAGACTTGATCCTGAATTCTTCTAGTTCTCAAACATCTATCTAGCTATGACTCTCTAAACTAATGTTTACAATTTTCTGCCACCTTTCTGATTTGAGATCAGTTAAAACAAAGACTTTCTTTGAATCTTCTTGCAAGAGCCTATACCAGGTCCTCCCCACTGCCCAGATGGCAGCCAGACTTCAGGGACTCAAATGCTGGGTACACATCTTACAGCCGAAGAAGGTTCCACCTGAGTCCTGGTCCTATGCGGACGCTGGCGACTCTCCGCATCAAATGATTAGGAAGAGAAGCAGCTGACATTGATTGGATTCTTTCCATCAAAGATGCCAGATCAAGACTTCTTACTTTAAACATAAAACCCTTTCTTCTTTTCTTTCTTTCCTTTACCCTTCATTGGCCTAGAAAGATAACACTACTATGCAGTAATTATGAAATTATATCTCAGACAAATAAGATTTGTTTGTTAGCCTTTTGCTGTTGATTTTAAAGTTATTCACTATAATCAGAAACCACAGTTTCTAGGGTGCAGAATTGTTGGAATTTATCACGTTTCCTTTGTAATTTCGTGCATGGCCAATGTCTGTGAATGCCTCTCAAAGTATGCTTTGAGTGCTCTCAAAGTATGGCTAGTTTCTGTTTCTTGGGCATAAAGATACTCTCAAATACATTAATATACATAATGAATTGTTATTAGATCATGTTTAGCAATGTTTATTCAAATATTCCATTTCAGAATTAGGCTGAAGATAGATATTTCCTTAGGAGAAAGATATGAAAGGGGGTTGAGATCTTGAAAGCCAAAAAGACTTTAAGGCAGGAAACATTATAATATAAAGGCTTGGTTGATGTTAGCATATGATATTAGCATAATGGTAAAAATGGTCAGTTAACTGCAAAAATATAACAATTCTAAATGTGTATAGATTTAATATACCTTAATATACATAAGTCACAAACTGGCAGAATTATGAAAAGGAATGGACAAATTCCTAGCCTTGTGAGATATTTACAAAAGCATGTGTTGGTGATTAAGATCTCATACAGAAAAAAAATTACATTAAAAATATAGAGGAGTTGAATAAGACAGTTATAAGCTTGCTGTGGTGGACATAAAAGAAAATTTTGGTCCCAGAAATTTAAAGAACATACATACATACATTTTTCTCAAACACACATGAGGCATTTATAAAAACCTATGACACACTAATCCGTAAAGCACATCTCTGTAAATATCAAAGGGAGGCAAGAATGAAAGCCAGAGGCCAGTAAGGAGGTATTTCAGTCATTCAGGAAAAAAGTAAGGAGAAGAGGTTGGATTCAGGTTACATTTTGAAGGTAAAGCTGACAAAGTTTGCTGATGGACCGGATACACAATGCAACAGAAAAAGAAGAACCAAGATGGTGACTATAGTTAACGATACTGTGCTGTATATTTGAAAGTGGCTAAGGGAGTATATCTGAAAAGTTCTCATCACAGGAAAAAAATTATAGCTATGTAAGTTGATGGACATTAACTAAACTTATTGTGATAATCATTTCATAACATATGCATGTATCAAATCATTATCTTGTGCATTGTCAGAAATAAGACATGGGCCCAAAATGGAGTCACTTATGCTTAGCCCCATGGCACCAAACCAAGACTTAATTATGGTTTTGGCTCTCCCAGAAATAGGATCTTAAACCAGTCAATCAGGAATCACCTGATCAACACCTGTGAGGTCACCTGCATGAAGGACCCCAACCATTCCCTAAAGGAAAGTAACCTTGAAATAGCCAACCTACTTTCTTGCCCTAGCATAACTTCCTTGTTCCTCTCTATAAAAATCCTTCAATTTGTACAATTCCTAGGCGCTCCCTTCTAGATTGGATGCTGCCAAATTCATAAATCATTGAACAAAGCCCATAAGATTTTTGAAAGTTATTCACTTGAATTTTGTTTTTTAACAACACCTAAAACCAATACAATGTTATATGTCAATTGTATCTCAATTCAAAAGAAAAGGAAAGAAAAGAAAGGAATAGGAATCAAGGATGATTGCAAGGTGTGTGTGGCCTCAGCAACTGTAAGATGGAGTTCTATTACAGAGATGGAGATGCCTGGGGTGGAGGGGGCAGGCTAGGATCGGGGGCTCATGTCAGGAGTGGAAGTCTGGGGGCACCTGGGTGGCTCAGGTCATGATCTCACAGTCTGTGAGTTCAAGCCCCAGGTTGGGCTCTGTGCTGTCAGTGAAGAGCCTGCTTCAGATCCTCTGTCTCCCTCTCTCTGCCCTTCCCCTGCTTGCACTCTCCCTCCCTCTCAAAATTAAATAAACATTAAAAAAAAAAAAAAGAATGGACATCTGTTTGACTTACACGTGGAAATGTCCAGTGGGGCAGTCAGGCACGAGTCTGGAAGTGAGGGGAAAATTCTGGTCTGGGGATGAGGTTTGGAAATAGCCTTCCTACCATGGATATAACATCAGTTGGCGCTGTAAAACTGGGAGAGATCACCTCTGGAAGGAGTGTGGACAGATAGGAGGTCTCAATGCGCTCGCTCTGATGTTTAGGGTCAGAAAGATAGAGAATCCAGAGAAGGTGGGGACAGAAAGCAGGAAGAGAAACAGGAGGGCTGGGAGACTAAGTCTCCAACAGGAAAGAGATCCGGGGAGTGGGGGATCTCCTTTGTCAAATGCTCAGCCAAGAGGAGCACCAATAAGGTGCAGGCCATTGGTGACCTTGGCCAGAACAGCCTGGGGTGGGGAGGGAGGGGGTTGAGAACAAAAGCCTGATTGTAGTGGGTTCAAGAGGAAAAGAAAAACAAAGCAGAGAATGAAGGGCATGTGAAGTCAAGCAGGGGACTGTTTTTCTTTTGTTTTAAGACAGGAAATATATTAAAGAAGAATCCAGGGGAGAGTGGAACAGGTGATGTTGCAGGACAGAGGCAAATACAGAAGAGAAGTCCTTGAGTAGGTGGTAAGGGGTGAATCCTAGCCGTGCAGGGCTGAACCATATTGAAGTTAGAAGCCAAACGAAAAATCAGTAATACTGATTCAGCCCTTACTTAAAATTTTGATATCTTGCTCACTGTGGATTTTTTGCACTGATTTTGCTTTTAAAATATTGCATTAAAATATTATTTACGTTGATTAATGTTTTGGTTTTTATTTTGGTACTCTTTCATATTTTGCACCTGAAGCCCTGTGGAGGGGAATCTTTGCAGGAGATTTCCTACTATAAGAGGGCGGTGGAATGGAGGCGAGTGTATCAGAATAGAGGGTACAGGGCTTCTTAAGATTGGCAGGACCCGCCACGCGGGCGGACAGGCATCCCCCAAAGCCCAGAAACCAGGATAGGTAGTTTGTGTGGGCTCCTCCGTAACACACCAAGACCAGGACTAGAGAGTCAGCTTCAGCGGAGAGAGAGCTCCCTCTGGTGGGTCTGGGTGGCAAAGACAGCTCAGAGCCGAATGTGCTGCGGAGTGTGGGGTGTGCAGGGGCGCGGGTGACCAGGGTGCCGGCAGAGGAAGAGAAACCCTGGAACACCCCCTAGTGATCAGGGAAGGAGGAGGTCAGGCAGCCGATAGAGGAGAGCATTTTGAGAAGGGAGTGATCAATGGTTTCAAATGTCCGAGAGTCCTCATTTAATTTTGGCCTGATTATTTGTACAGGTGCAGCAAAGGGTGTACATCAACACATGTAAACCTCTTCAAGTATACAATATTTTTCAAACTAAGATGAAAAACTTATCTTCCGGGGCGCCTGGGTGGCTCAGTTGGTTAAGCACCCGACTTCTGCTCAGGTCATCAATTTGCACAACTGGCGGTTTGTGGGTTAGAGCCCTGTGTTGGGTTCTGTGCTAATGGGTCAGAGCCTGGAGCCTGCTGCGGATTCTGTGTCTCCCTCTCTCTCTGCCCCTCCCCCGCTCGTGTTCTGTCTCTGACTCTCTCAAAAATAAATAAACATTAAAAAAAATTTTTTTTTCATTATCTTCCATGTGGAAATTTTCTAAAGGAATTAAAGCTTGGAATTTTAAAAGCCTCTAGTATTTGTTTTTCTATGCTTGACCAGGCCAAGAAATTCCCTTCATGAAATTTCACCTGCAGTGCCTATAAGTCCAATGAAATCTTATCTCAGGGCTATTCCTAACATTTTTAAGGTTCTGATTCTCAAGAAGTGACCTTCCTTACCACTGTGAGGCTGGAAACTTAGAAAAATAATGAACAAAGTGTTAGAGAGGTTGGGGGATGTAAAAGGTAAAAAGAAGCTACTGTCAACCTGGGCTATTGGTGTAGATTTTCCTCTCACTTGGTGTCGGATCATGGGGTCTTTGGCACTGGGCCACGTGAGCTGGCTGGCCAGTGACAGGATGGATTTTTGAGTGATTCAGAGCAACTTTGGTTCCAATAAGACCGACTGAATTCCAGCTCCACACCAACCAAAATATCAGGATTGAGTTCACCAGCTCTGGTATCCAGAAGGTGAGCAGGAAGTTGGGCACCACCACCCATCTCACCTGGATAGCTGGAGGTAGAAACATTCTTTGGAGCAGGAGGTATGTATCCAGTCATGCTTCTCAGCGGAAACTAACACATCCAGTCTGATGGGTTTAGGGTGCACATCAAACCCACATTGTCTGCTCTGCTGGATACCAGAAGCATGATAACCAGGACCACAGGCTGGGTTTAGCACTATAATTTTGCCTTTAAGTGAATGCTACACAATAATTTCATTTTAAACTATTTTGCCACATAGCTACCTTCAGAATCTAATGGTTCTTTTTAATGATAAAGGTCTGGGATGTAAATATTGCTAAGGATCCCATGATGCCTGCATGTTGGTTTCCTCCTGGAAACTGAGGCAGCCCAGCAGAAAATAAAACCTAAGGGAGACTTAAGTACAGCTGAATTCCAGGTGTGCTCCCCAGCCTACACTCTGGTGATCTGGCAGAAGGTGGAAGCCTTAAGGGGCCCAGGAACTTGAGCACATGCAGATGACAGGAGATCCTAAAGTCAGACTAAAATAAATAAGAACAGAAGAACCAAACAGAGATATCAATGACCACACACAACTGGAGAAACAAGTCCAGTTTAGGTCTAGTTAAGTTGCTAAGCAACAGCAGCATCAGCAACAACCCTCAGCATCGAATGCTCCAAGATGCACAAAGAAATAGGAAAGTGTGGCCCATACTCAGGAGAAAAGAGTAGTCAACAGAAACTGATTTTGAGTGGGCCAGATAAGGTATTTAGCAGACAGATACTTCAAAACAGCTATTATGAATATTTGCAAAGAATTAAAGGGATTGCACTGATGAGAGTGACTCAAAAAATAGAAAATCTCAGCAGGGAAACAGAATCTATTTTTTTTTTTTTTTTTAAAGAACTAGATGGAAACTCTATGTCTGTAAAGTAAAATAACTGGAATGAAAATTTCATTAGAAGGGTTCAACAGCAGGGGCACCTGGGTGGCTCAGTTGGTTAAGCATCCAATTCTTGATCTCAGCTCAGGTCTTGGTTTCAGGATTGTGAGTTCAAGACCCATGTTTGGCTCCATGCTGAGCATGAAGCCTACTTAAAAAAAAAGGGGGGGGTACAACTGGTGTATTCGTATAGTGACCAGGAAGTATTTACTAACACAGAAACTTGCCCAAATTCTGTTTCCACAGGCCAAGAACACGTTCTCAACTAAAAATCTGCAATTAGGCTACACTACATCTTGAATGTTTCCCTATTCCTTCATTTGCTCCTTCTCCATTCCTTTATTGTGTATGAAGTGACTGGGGTATATGCACAAGCATCTTGCTTTTTTTTCTTTAAATAAATGGCAATGATGAATATTCATCAACATTACACAGAGATGAATTAGGGAAAAATATTGTTTCTGTGAGAATACCCCCTTTTTCCATTAGGAACATGCTCTTTTAACTCCCATTTTTATATTCCAGTAAGTTATTAGCTCTTACTGTCTAACAAAAACAATAACGAAAATATTCCTGCATTTTTGGGGGCACCTGGCTCAGTCAGGAGAGCATGTGACTCTTGATCTTGGGGTTGTGAGTTCAAGCCCAGCATTGGGTGTAGAGATTACTTAAAAATAAGATATTAAAAAATATTCCTGCATATCTTGTTAGGAGAATTTCAATGGTCTTCATTTGTCATTGTAAAAACAAAGACAAATTTATAACTTTTTTCTATGTATGGCAACGTCTTTAAGTAGTGATAAATTGTTTTTCTTTAAATTTTTTCAGATATATATATATATATATATATATATATATATATATATATATATATGTTTACTTTTGTATTTTTAAAATTCCAGTATAATTAACATATAGTGTTACATTAGTTTCAGGTGTACAATATAGTGATTCATCAATTCTATAGATTACTCAGTACTCATCAGGATAAATGTATTCTTAATCTCCTTCTCCTATTTCACTCATCCCCCAACCCACCCCACCTCTGGTAACCACCAGTTTTGTCTCTCTAGTTAAGAGTCTGGTTTTTTGTTTATCTCTTTGTTCATTTGTTTTGTTTCTTAAATTCCACATATGACTGAAATCCTATGGTATTTCTGTATGGTAAATCCTATGGTAATCTCTGACTGACTTATTTAACTTAGAATTATACCCTCTAGATCCATTTATGTTGTTGCAAATGGCAAGGTTTCATTCCTTTTTTATAGTTGAGTAATATTCCTGTGTGTGTGTGTGTGTGTGTGTGTGTGCACACGTGTGTGCGCATGTGCGTGTTTGTACACCACAGTGATAAATTACTTTTAAAGGATTTGAGGTAGTTTTCTCTTCAAGTCAAGCATATTGTTGTTTAAATCAATTTCTTATTGAAATTTTTTAATTAAAGCAAAAATAAAGACAGAAAACATTTCATAATGGGAAGAAGATATAAAAATTCTAAATATATAGGCATCTAATAACAGAGCCCCAAAATTCATAAAGCAAAACTGGCAAAACTGAATAAAGAACTAGACAATTTAACCACTAAAGGTGGAGATTTCAATATTCTGTCAGTAAGTAATAAAACAACCAGGCAGAAAATAAATAAGAATATAGAACACTAGGGGTGCCTGGGTTCAGTGGGTTAAGCGTCCACTTTGGCTCAAGTCACAATCTCACAGTTTGTGGGCCCCTTGTCAGGCTCTGTGCTGATAGCTCAGAGTCTGGAGCCTGCTTTGGATTCTGTGTGTGTGTCTCTCTCTCTCTCTCTGCTCCTCCCCTGCTCATGCTCTGTCTCTCTCTATCTCAAAAGTAAATAAACATTAAAAAAAATTTTAAAAAGGAGAGCCTGGGTGGCTTGGTCAGTTAAGCGTCTGAATTCAGCTCAGGTCATGATCTCACAGTTCATGAGTTCGAGCCCTATGTCAGGCTCTGTGCTGACAACTTGGAGCCTGGACCCTGCTTCAGATTCTGTGTGTGTGTCTCTCTCTCTGCCCCTTCCCCACTTGCGCTCTGTCTCTCTGTCTGTCTCTCAAAACTAAATAAACATTAAAAAATTTTTTTTAATTAAAAAAAAGAACATAGAACACTTGAACTATATTATCAACTAATTTGATCTAACATATATACACAACACTCCACCCAACAATGGCAGAGCATCCATTCTTTTCAAGCACACATGAAACAATTGTCCAAAATAAGCCATATACCAGGCCATAAATCAAGTCAGTAATTTTAAAAGGATTAGAATCATACAAAGCATTTTCTCCAACAACAGAATTAAATTAGTAATCCACAAAAGGAAGAAATCTGGGAATCCCCAAATATTTGGAAATTAAATAATGCATTTCTAAATAACCCACAGGTCAAAGAAGATATCATAAGGGAACTGGAAAATATCTAGAACTGAATGAAAAGGCAAACACAAGTAGCAAAATTGGTAAGAAACAGCAAGTGGTATAATAGAGCGAGTTGATACTGGCTCATGAGACCCAATTGTGCATGTCCCTCCCCAACTTTGTGTTCAGTGGCCTCACACTGATAGCTTTAAATCAATCATGGTGGGAGTATTTACACCACACAAATTGGCAAATGTTGTAAAGTCCCCAGACCTAGTCATTAAACATTTACTAGAACACCACTTAACAGCAGCTAAAGCAATGCTTAGAGGAAAACGTATAGCTTTAAATGCTGATGTTAAAAAAGAAGACAGATATAAGAGCAATAATGTAAGTTTCCATCTCAAGAAGCTAAAAAAAGAAGAGCATATCAAACCCAAACTAAGTAGAAGCAAATAAATAATAAAAATCAGAGTGGAATAAATGGAATAGAAAATAGAAAAGCAATAGAATTGGTTCTTTGAAAAGATCAACAAAATTGATAAATCTTTAGCAAGACTGACCAAGAAAAAAAGACAGAAGACACAGAGTACCAAAATCAGTAATGTCAGATGAGAAATTACTACAGATCCTAAATAATCAAAAGGAGTATAGGGATTATTATAAAGAGTTTTATGTCAACAAATTAAGCAACTTAGATGAAATGGACAAATTCCTATTAACACCACCTAATTGACTCTATTAAGAAAATCTGGGCGGGGGGGTGCCTGAGTGGCTCAGTTGGATAAGCGTCCAACTCTTTATTTCGGCTCAGGTCATGATCTCACGGTTCACAGGATCGAGCCCTGAGTCTGACTCTGTGCTGACAGCACAGATCCTGCTTGGGATTCTCTCTCTCCCTCTCTCTCTGCCCCTCCCCTGCTCATACTCTCTCACAAAATAAATAAATAAACTTTAAAAAAAAAGGGGGGGGGAATAAAATCTGAATTGACCAATACTGTAAAAAAAATGAATGAATAATTTAAAAACTTTTCCACAGAGAAAAGTTCAGGCCTAGATGGCTTCACCAATGAATTTATCAAACTTTTAGGAAGAAATAATGTAATTCTTTAAAAAAATTTTTTTAATGTTTATTTATTTTTGAAAGAAAGAGAGGAAGACAGAGCATGAGTGGGGGAGGGGCAGAGAGACAGGGAAACACAGAATCCAAAGCAGGCTCCAGGATCTGAGCTGTCAGCACAGAGCTCAACATGGGGCTTGAACTCACGAACCATGAGTTCATGACCTGAGCAGAAGTCGGATGCCCAACTGACAGCCACCCAGGTGCTCCAATATTAATTCTGTAGAAACTCTTTCAGGAAACAGAGGAGAAGGGAACACTTGCCAACTTATTTTATAAGTTTCATATTATCCCAATATCAAAGCCAAACAAAGACATGACAAGACAATAAAATAACAGGCCAATATGACCCATGAACATAGACATAATTTTTTTTTAGTTTTTATTTATTTGTTTTTAGTAATCCCGACACCCAGTGTGGGACTTGAACTCACAACCCCGAGATCAGGAGTCCCATGCTCTTCCAACTGAGCCAGCCATGTGCCCCTAGACACAAAAATTTTAAACAAAACATTTTCAAACTGTATCCAGTAACATAGAAACAGGATTATACACTATGACTAAATGGAGTTCATTCTAGGAACGTAACATTGCTTTAAGTCTAAAAATAAAATAATGTAATGTATCACACTAATAGAACAAAGGAAAAATGCATGATTATCTCAACTGATGCAAAAAAAGAATTTGAAAAATCCAATTCTCATTTATGATTTTAAAAAAACCTTCAAAAATTCTCAATAAACTAGGAACAAAAAATACACAGCTAATGTCACACCTAATGATGAAAGACTGACTGCTCACCCACATAGCCAAGAGCAAGACAAGAATGTCTGCTTTTACCAATCTTATTCAACATTTTCTGTAGATTCTATCTAGTTCAAAAAGGAAAGAAAAAAATTAAAGGCATACATACCACGCTCAGCACAGAGACTGCTTGGTACACTCTCCCTCTCGCCTCTCTGCCCTTCCCCCACTCACATATGCTTTCTCTCTCTCTCAGAATAAATAAATAAACTTAAAAAAAAGTAATCTGGGGGCAACTGAGCAGCTCAGTCAGTTGAGCATTTGTCTTGGGCTCAGGTCATGGTCTCACAGTTCATGAGTTTGAGCCCCGTGTGGGGCTTTGTGCTGACAGCTCAGAGCCTGGAGCCTGCTTCAGATTCTGTGTCTCTCTCTCTCTCTCTCTGCCCTTCCCCTGCTTGTGCTCTGTTTCTCTCTGTCTCTCTAAAATAAATAAATAAATGCTTAAACAATTTTTTTAAAGTAATCTGTATGCCTTAATTTTTTTTTAAGAGAGAGAGAGAGGGGTAGTGGGAGAGAGAATCTCAAGCAGGCTCCATGCCCGAAGTATACATATTACTTTTGAAGAAATGGATCCAGGGGTGCCTGTATGGTTCAGTCAGTTAAGTGTCTGACTCTTGGTTTTGG
This sequence comes from Panthera onca, assembly GCF_046562875.1. Taxonomy (NCBI): domain Eukaryota; kingdom Metazoa; phylum Chordata; class Mammalia; order Carnivora; family Felidae; genus Panthera; species Panthera onca. Next base: position 7,979,399 of record NC_138354.1, read on the forward strand.
CTCAGGTCATGATCTCATGATTCATGGGTTCAAGCCCCACACTGCTATCACTGTGGAGCCTGCTTGGGATTCTTTCTCTCCCTCTCTCTTTGTCCCTCCCCTGTTTGCACTCTCTCTCTAAAAAAAAAAAAAGAAAGAAAGAAAAAGAGAGAGAGAAAGAAAGAAAGAAAGAAAAGAAAAGAAAAGAAAAAATAAAGAACAGAAATGGATCTAAGGAAGAAATAAAATTGTCTTTAGTCATAAATGACATGGCCTTTTATGTAGAAAATCCTAAGAAACTTATAAAAAGAAAAAAACTATCATAACTAATAAGTGAGTTTAGCAAGATCATATGATCCTAGATCAAAATATAAAAGCCAGTAATATTTCCATAAACTAGCAATAAACAATCAAAAATAAGGTTTAAAAAAACAATTCCACTCCCAAAAGCATCAGAAAGAATAAAATACTTAAGAACAAATTTAGCAAGAGAAGTGCAAGACCTGCACAGTGAAAACTGGAAAAGCTACTGAGCAATTTAAAGGACAAACAAATGGAGAGATATATACCATGTTCATGGATTAGGAGACTCAAAAGTATTAAGATGGTAATTATTTCCAAATTTATCTATAGACTCAATGGAATCCCTATCAAAATCCCAGAAAGCTTTTTTTTTTTTTTTTTAGTAATTGGCAAGCTGATCCTAAAATTTATATGGAAATGCAAAAGACCCAGAATTGCCAAAATAGTTCTGGAAAAGCAGAACAAAGTTTGGGAACTCACTCTACCTGATTTCATAGCCTCCTATGAAGCTGTGGTAATCAGGATAGCATGGCATTGACATAAGGATAAACATGTGGAACATGGAATAGAATGGAAAGTCCAGAATAAATACTTATATTTATAGTCAATTGATTTTTGACAAAAGCTCCAAGAAAATTAAAAGGGGGAAAGAATGGCTTTTCAACAAAGAGTGGTGGAACAGTGAGAAAACCATGCAAACAAACAAGGAATGCTTATCTCATAACATATACAAAAATTAATTAGGGGCACCTGGGTGGCTCGGTTAGTTAAGTGTCTGATTCTAGGTTTCAGCTCAGGTCATAATCTCACGGTTCCCTGCATCAGGCTCTGTGCTGATGGTGCAGAGTCTGCTTGGGATTCTCTCTCTCTCTCTCTCTCTCTCTCTCTCTCTCAAAATAAACTTTTAAAAAATAAAAAATAATTGGGGCGCCTGGGTGGTGCAGTCGGTTAAGCGTCCGACTTCAGCCAGGTCACGATCTCACGGTCCGTGAGTTCGAGCCCCGCATCAGGCTCTGGGCTGACAGCTCGGAGCCTGGAGCCTCTTTCCGATTCTGTGTCTCCCTCTCTCTCTGCCCCTCCCCCGTTCATGCTCTGTCTCTCTCTGTCCCAAAAATAAAAAAAAAAAATAAAATAAAAAAAAAATTAAAAAAAAAATAAAAAATAATTAAAAACAGATTAAAGACTGAAATGTAAAATGTTTTAGCTCTAAAACTTCGAGAAGAAAACATAAGAGAAAATCATGCCAAAGCATGACCCATTGGTAAAGTGGACTCATCAAAATTAAATACTTTCTCCTGCAAAAAGTATTGTGAATAGGATGAAAATATAAGCTACTACAGACCGGGCAAATATGTTTGTAAATCACAAATCTGACCGATGACTTGTGCCTAGAGTATGTAAAGAACCCTTGAAACTCAACAATAAGTTAAAAAATTCACTTAAAAAACTGGCAAAAGAACAGACATTTCACCACAGAAGATATACAGATGGTATATCAGCATGAGAAAAGATGGTCAACATCATTAGCCATGAGGGAACTGTAAGCAAAAACGATGATGATGATGATGACGGTGATGATGATGCTATCACACCTACTAGAAATAAAATAAAGAAATCGGACAATACTAAATGCTGGCGATGATGTGGAGAAACTGAATCTTGTGTACTTTCCTGATGGGAAGGTAAAATGGTACAACCACTCTTGTAAAATAGTTTGGCACTTCTTGTAAAATTAAACATACACCTATCATAAAACTGAGAAATCATACTTATTTTTTTTTTAATGTTTATTTATTTTTATTTATTTATTTTTTTTTAATTTTTTTTTCAACGTTTTTTATTTATTTTTGGGACAGAGAGAGACAGAGCATGAACAGGGGAGGGGCAGAGAGAGAGGGAGACACAGAATCGGAAACAGGCTCCAGGCTCCGAGCTGTCAGCCCAGAGCCTGACGCGGGGCTCGAACTCACAGACCGCGAGATCGTGACCTGGCTGAAGTCGGACGCTTAACCGACTGCGCCACCCAGGCGCCCCAATGTTTATTTATTTTTAAGTCGGGGTGGGGGGAGAGGCTGAGAGAGGGACAGAGAGAATCCCAAGCAGGCTCCATGCTGTCAATACAGAGCCTGACATGGGGCTTGATCTCACAAACTGTGAGATTATGACCTAAGCTGAAATCAAGAGTCAGATGCTTAACGGACTGAGCCACCCAGGTGCCCCTGAGAAATCATACTTCTAAGCATTTATCCCAGAAACATGAAAACTTAGATTCACACCAAAACCAGTATAGAAATGGTTTTAGTAGGTGTATTTGTAATAACCCAAACTGGAAACCATCTGAATGTCTTCCAACATCAGAATGGATAAACTGTGGAACACCCAAACAATGAACCATTACCCTGCAATAAAAGGAATGAACTACCAACATGTACATAATAACTTGGGTGGATTGTCCCAATCCAGAGGTTTCATACTTTGTGATTTCATTTATGTAACGTTCTTGAAATGGCAAAATTACAGAGAAGGGGGACAATAGCTCACCAGCTGCGGGAGTTAGGGATGGGGGGAGTTTCTTTGTGTTGATGGGACAGTTCTGCATGTTGATTCTGCACAGAATTATATACAACACACACACGGTGAGAAGTGAATAAGGTCTATAGTTAATAGTATTGTCCCCGATGTCAACATCCTTATTGTTATATTGTACTATATGATTGCATTGGTAATTATTAATGATATGCATTTGTCAAAACTCACCGAACCATACACTTAAATAGGTGATTTTTACTGTGTGTAAATTATACCTCAGAGTGCTAACTTTAAAATATAAAATAATAAGTAGTACAGTCACTGAAAAAAAGAGGAAGGAAGGGAGGGAGGGAGAGGTGGCACAGGGAGAGGGAGGAAGGGAAGGTGTGGGAGGAAAGGAAAGAAGAAACAATAACTTGGGGGGGGGTAAACAGAAACCACGCAAAGTAAGAACACACACACACATACACACACACACACGCACACCCCAACACGTTCCTGTCCTCAGAAAAATAGGAGAAGATACCAGATGGATCTGTGCAGAAAAAACAGGATACAGAAAAATTAGGATGTTCACAAATTAAAACAGTGACAGCAGATTTGAAAAACACAACAGTTAGAAGGCTTAAGTTGAAGAAATTTCCCCAAAAGAGAGAGAAATGGAAAATGGGAGAAAAGATACAATTGGAGGACCCATCCGGGAGATCCAGCATCTGAATGATGGAAATTCCAGAGGGGGAAATCTTAGGGGAGAGAATCACCAACAACACAGGAGAATTTCCCAGACCTGAAGGAAAATGTGCCTTGAGACTTAAAGAGCCCACTAAATGCTCAGCACGAAACACTCACTGTGAAATTCAGAACACTAGGGACAAAGAGAAGATTCTAAAAGCTTCCCAGGAGGACTGGCTCCTGAAAGCTCATTGTTAAATTTTAGGAATTTTGCAGCCAGTTGTTAAATTATTGGTAGCATGAAATCAGCCATGATGGGAATATTTACACTATTATTTACATCACGGAAACTGGTAAGGGGGGAAGCTGGCTTATCAGCATATTACTAAATAGTTAAGTAAATTACGGCATACAACTTATGCAGCCATTAACAATCATAGCTATGAAGAATGTGTAGAAACACACAGAATGGCACCTGGGTAGCTCAGTCAGTTGACCATCTAACTTCAGCTCAGGTCATGATCTCACATTCATGGGTTCGAGCCCTGCGTGGGGCTTTGTTCTGACAGCTCAGAGCCTGGAGCCTGCTTCAGATTCTGTGTCTCCCTCTCTCTCTGACCCTCCCCCGCTTGTACTCTGTCTCTGTCTCTCTCTCAAAAATAAATAAACATTAAAAAAAAAAGAAACACATAAAATACCTAGGAATAAATCTAACCAAAGATGTAAAAGATCAATATGCTGAAAACTATAGAAAGTTTATGAAGGAAATTGAAGAAGATACAAAGAAATGAAAAAATAGTCCATGCTCATGGACTGGAAGAACAAATATTGTTAAAATGTCAATACTACCCAAAGCAATCTACACATTCAATGCAATCCCAATCAAAATTGCACCAGCATTCTTCTTGAAGCTAGAACAAGCAATCCTAAAATTTGTATGGAACCGCAAAAGACCCCAAATAGCCAACGTAATATTGAAGAAGAAAACCACAGCAGGAGGTATCACGATCCCAGACTTTAGCCTCTACTACAAAGCTGTAATCATCAAGACAGCATGGTATTGGCACAAAAACACATAGACCAATGGAATAGAATAGAGACTCCAGAATTGGACCCACAAAAGTATGGCCAACTAATCTTTGACAAAGCAGGAAAGAATATCCAATGGAAAAAAGACAGTCTCTTTAACAAATAGTGCTGGGAGAACTGGACAGCAACATGCAGAAGGATGAATCTAGACCACTTTCTTACACCATTGACAAAATAAACTCAAAATGGATGAAGGACCAGAATGTGAGACAGGAAACCATTAAAACCCTAGAGGAGAAAGTAGGAAAAAACCTCTCTGACCTCAGCCTCAGCAATTTCTTACTTGACACATCTCCAAAGGCAAGGGAATTAAAAGCAAAAATGAACTATTGGGACTTCATCAAGATAAAAAGCTTCTGCACTGCAAAGGAAACAATCAACAAAACTAAAAGGCAACCAATAGAATGGGAAAAGATATTTGCAAATGACATATTGGACAAAGGGCTAGTATCCAAAATATATAAAGAACTCACCAAAATCCACACCCGAAAAACAAATAATCCAGTGAAGAAATGGGCAGAAGACATGAATAGACACTTTTCTAAAGAAGACACCCAGATGGCCAACAGGCACATGAAAAGATGTTCAACGTCACTGCTCATCAGGGAATACAAATCAAAACCACACTGAGATACCACCTCACACCAGTCAGAGTGGCTAAAATGAACAAATCAGGAGACTACAGATGCTGGAGAGGATGTGGAGAAACGAGAACCCTCTTGCACTGTTGGTGGGAATGCAAACTGGTGCAACCGCTCTGGAAAACAGTGTGGAGGTTCCTCAAAAAATTAAAAATAGACCTACCCTATGACCCAGTTGTAGCACTGCTAGGAATTTACCCAAGGGATACAGGAGTGCTGATGTACAGGGGCACTTGTACCCCAATGTTTATAGCAGCACTTTCAACAATAGCCAAATTATGGAAAGAGCCTAAATGTCCATCAATTGATGAATGGATAAAGAAGTTGTGGTTTATATATACAATGGAATACTACTTGGCAATGAGAAAGAATGAAATATGGCCTTTTGTAGCAACGTGGATGGAACTGGAGAGTGTTATGCTAAGTGAAGTAAGTCATACAGAGAAAGACAGATACCATATGTTTTCACTCTTATGTGGATCCTGAGAAACTTAACAGAAGACCATGGGGGAGGTGAAGGAAAAAAAAAGTTAGAGAGGGAGAGAGCCAAACCATAAGAGACTCTTAAAAACTGGGAATAAACAGGGTTGATGGGGGGTGGGAGGGAGGGGAAAGTGGGTGATGGGCATTGAGGAGGGCACCTGTTGGGATGAGCACTGGGTGTTGTATGGAAACCGATGTGACAATAAATTTCATATTAAAAAAATAAATAAATAAAAATTTAAAAAAAGAAAAAAAGAAACACAGAAAATGCTAATACAATATTAAGTTAGGTAAGTAAACAAAAATATAAGCACACTATAAATACAACTATGTAACATATATTCCTAAAACAGAGACCAAAAGAAATAAACACAGGAAAAGGTTATTTTGTTACAATGATAGGAATGTTTTATTTTGTTACAATGATGACAGGAATGTTTTAAACTTTATTTTTTAAAAAATTTTCATGTTTATTTATTTTGAGACAAAGCAAAAAGGGGAGGGGTTGAGAGAGAAGGGGAGACAGAGAATCTCAAGCAGGCTCTGTGCTATCAGTACAGAGCCCAATGTGGGGCTCGATCTTACTGTAAGATCATGACCTGAGCCAAAATCAAGAGTTGGACGCTTAACCCACCGAGCCACCCAGGTGCCCCTAAACTTTACTTTAAATGATTGGGGTGCCTAGGTGGCTCAGTCGGTTAAGTGTCCAACTACAGCTCAAGTTATGATTTCACAGTTGGTGGGTTCAAGCCCTGGATCAGGTTCTGTGCTAACAGCTCAGTTCCGTCTCCCTCTCTCTCTCTGCCCCCTCCCCCACCCACTTGCACTCTGTCTCTCCCTCTCTCTCTCAAAAATAAATAAACATTAAAAATAAATAATCCTTATTATTTGTATAAATTAAGATTAAAACCTGTGCTCAGCTCACACTCCCCAAATACCTACAGAACAAAGTTCAAACCTGCTTAATGAAAATCCCATAAATGGCTCCCCATTACTTTGAGGCCCGACAGGTAATTTTTAAGTTTGTTCTGCCTGCCCACCCCCATCTCCTGCTACTTCCCTCCAGCCACCTGTGCTTCAGTCCTATAAGACCAACCACCCGTGAGAGGCCTTCCTTGCCTAGGGTTATCTTAAGGGACCCCCAGCATCTGGTAAGAATCCACATGCCCCGCCCCCATATGTGTCTTTGTGGTAACCCTTATCACTTGGCTGTAGGTGAGTTATCCCTTAGCTTAGGAGTCTTCTCGGGGAAAGAAACCGTCTTCCTGGACCCCATAGGTGTTTTAAGTAATTGTTCAATGTTTGGGAAGACAGGGTAGGACAGCCACTGAAGGCCGCCTCCTGCATGAAGCCTTCCTGATTCCCACACCACCTCCACCATTCCGGGAGAAATCAAACTCTCCCTCTCTTGTGTTGGCACAGCACTTTATGTGACCTTGGGTGACAGAGTTATTCTCTCTTAACTCAGAGTCCTCATCTGTAAAATGGAGCAGTAACAGTGCCTATGTCACCAGGTTATAGTGAGCATTAAACCAGGTTATGTTTTCGATGCCCCATGCCACGCTCAGGGTAAATACCCAGTAAGAGAAGCCACTGTGATGATTATTTTGACATTTGCCTTACTGTCTCATATTGCAGCATGTACACTCTCACCTCCCCTGTTAAATCGAAAACTCATCTGGGGCGGGAATATATCCTGTCTATCTCTGTGTCTTCCATAGTGCGTGGCAGGCTCTCTTGCTGCAGTAGACATTGACCAATCATTCCTGAATGTGCACAAAGAAGCACACACGAAGGCCAGACACATGTGCAGGTGTGTGCCTATACATTTGTGGACACACATGCATCAGTCTGTCCTTCTGTCCTCACTTGGCTGGACTGTCTGGTCTGCAGCATTCAACAGCACTGATCACCCCCACCTTCTGGAAGTGAAGCATTCCCTAGCCTGGCTCCTAGGATCTTTCCTCCCTTGGATTTCCACTCTTGGCTCTCTGGCGACTACTTCTCACCTCCTGCACGCCCAGCCTCTCCCCCACTTGCCCTGAAATGTCTGGTCCCCGTAGTGCCATCACAGCCTTCTTCTTAAAGTAATTTTTTTAATTAAACTTTTTTAACTTTTTTAATGTTTATTTATTTTTGAGAGAGAGAAAGAGACAGAGCATAAGCGGGGGAGAGGCAGAGAGAGAGGGAGACACAGAATCCAAAGCGGGCTCCAGGCTCTGAGCTGTCAGCACAGAGCCCGAAGCGGGGCTTGAACTCAAAAACCGTGAGATCATGACCTGAGCTGAAGTCGGACACTCAACCGACTGAGCCACCCAGGAGCCCCTCAGCCCTGCTCTTCTTGCTTTGGACACTGTTGAGTGACTTCACCAAAAGCACAGATACACTGGAAGAGTGTGGAACGGTCACAAGCCTGGATGTCGCCAGCCTCGCTCTCCCTTCTCACCTCCAGACCCGCCAAGCCTGCCCTCCTTCCTTCACCTCCCTCCCCAGGGTGAGTCATCAGTGCTGTGGTGTCAACAGTAGCTCCTTGAAGGATTCCATCCTCCTCCACCCTCCGCTAGTGGTCCTACGGCCACGGCCACGGGGTCTGCTCCAACCTCTCCACTTTTTACCTGGACCCTGCAGCCAGACTGAGCACTCCTTGGTTCAGCATCCTGCTGAAAGCCCATCACTGTGGACCAAGGGATGCATACAGGAATAGATACGCAAGAAATCAACTTTCATATCTCAACTGTAGAATCTAAGTGGCAGGTATAGGAGTATTTGTGGCAATTCCTTCAACTTTTTTGTGCTTCAAAATTTTCATAAGATATTGGGGGAAAATATCCTTCAATGATTTCTTTTGACTTCTTGGATAAAACTCAGACTCCTTCATGTACACCATAAGGCCCTCTATGATATGGCCTCTGCGTCACTCTGTAACATCATCTGCCGCCACTCACACGTCCCTTCCCATAAACCATCCTGAAATGCTTGGAGCTACTGGGGAGAGTTGGGGTATTTCATTCCTCTGTGCCCACCGATTTGCTGTTCCCAATTCCCAAAATGTTCTTCCCTGCGTTCTTCCTCCCAACCTCCTCTGTGCCCTTCAAACTCATCTCAAGTGATGCCTCCTCCAGGAAGCCTTCACGGACTCATCTGGTTCCTCTGCCTCCCCCCTGGCCCGGCAAAGGTTTAAGGCGTGCAGGGCCCCACCTAGGACTAGATTGGCAGCTGTGCCGCCTCACTGGAGGCCTGGCCCGAGGGCTGGGCTCTAGTTACATGGCTCTGAACCGAGGAGGAGCTCTCATTTCTCCCCTCAGAGGACGCGTCCTCGGGCAGGTCCTCTGCGTGTGCCACAAACACACTTAGCTGGCTGAGCGGATCCTGATGCTGGATCTCACAGGGCGACCTGGGGAGCCCCGCCGCCGAGCCCCGCGGCCTGCAGCAGGGGCCGCGCCGGCCAAGGGTGGAGGCCCCCCCTCCCGAGGAAGAGGTCCGGCCTGGGGTAGGGAAGAAGGCGGGGCCTGAGGCCGTGCGAGTCGGTGTCCCGGGCTGGGGACGGAAGTTGCAGAAGTACCATTACTTTCAGTTTTGTTTCTCTTTCAGGCACCCAGCCCCAGCGGCTTCCAGGCCCCGGGCCCCCCACGCCCCGTCCCGGAGCCCAAGGTCAGCTCAGACCTGGTAAGGAGGGCGGATGACGGAAGAGCTGGAAGGCGTGGGGGGAAGGGAGCGGGAGGAAGGGGGAGGGGAGGGACCCGGAAGGCGGGAGGAGAGGAGAGGGTGGGAGGGAGCACCCCGCCTCGCCCCACTCCGGGGCCAGAGGCCTGAGGCTTACCTGGGAAAGGCCTCCTCCCACTCTCTGGCCTGTCCTCCCCGACCCCACGCTCCAGAAGTTTGGGGGAACACCCCCCTCCCGCAGTCTCTTCCTGGAGGATTTCGTTCACTGTGCTGGGATCTGGGGGAGAGTCACAGACGGGTCCACACAACTCCCCTTCAGAGGCTTCTAGGAAAGCTGAGGCCCCTTTCAGCAGGACAGGTAGAAAGAAAAGCCTCTAGGAGATGAGGCACAGGTTGCGGTGACCCCAAGGTCTAAGAGCTAGAAGGAGCGCAAGGCCGCCACCACCCCACAGCCTTACTTCCACCTGCTCCAGAACCCTCCCAGGGGAAATTGGGCAGAAAGTGGGGCCCCTTGACCCCTGATGTGGTTCCCAGGGTCTAGAAAACAGGTGTGAGGGGCTACAGGAGTTGGGGCCCCTTACCCTGCCCCAGTTGCCACAAGTAGAGGTGACTGCGCAGCCAGACCCTCTCCTATGTCCTCTCTGCCTGCACCCCACCCCTGCACCTGTCCCCAGCAGGGCCTCAGGACTACTCACACAGGGCTAGCGCCACACTTGCCAACAGGCCTGTCAACCCTGGGGTGCTGATCATCACACAGCTCCCTAAGGCTGGGCTTCTTGGTCCGGTTCTTTCTCAGGGCACTAGGCACAAGGTACAAGGCAGGAAGCATTTACTTTTTTGCATTTGCTGAATGTATGCCCGGAGAGGGGCGGCTCCCTAGCTCAAGAGCAAGCAGCCACAGGCCCTGGAAGACCAGAAGGACGTTCCTGGCCATTCAGGTGAGACCTCAGCCCTGGTGGGGCTTGGGGATGGGGGGAGAGCCAGGCTGGCAGGCTGGAGGCAACGTGGAGGTACCCTCTGCCCTCTGACCCCGACCTCTCCCTTGCAGCATGGTTTCCCAGGGATCCTCACCCTCCCTACTGGAAGCCCTGAGCAGCGACTTCCTGGCCTGTAAAATATGCCTGGAGCAGCTTCGGGCACCCAAAACGTTGCCCTGCCTGCACACCTACTGCCAGGACTGCCTGGCCCAGCTGGCCGAGGGAGGCCACCTCCGATGCCCTGAGTGCCGAGAGACCGTGCCCGTGCCACCGGCGGGCGTGGCCGCCTTCAAGACCAACTTCTTTGTCAACGGGCTCCTGGATTTGGTGAGGGCCCGGGCTGGCGGAGACCTGCGCGCGGGGAAGCCAGCCTGCGCGCTGTGTCCCCTGATGGGGGGGGCCGGCACGGGGGGGCCGGCCACTGCCCGGTGCCTGGACTGCGCGGACGACCTGTGCCAGGCCTGCGCTGACGGGCACCGCTGCACTCGGCAGACCCACACCCACCGGGTGGTGGACCTGGTGGGCTACCGGGCAGGCTGGTACGACGAGGAGGCCCGGGAGCGCCAGGCGGCCCAGTGCCCTCAGCACCCGGGAGAGGCCCTGCGCTTCCTGTGCCAGCCCTGCTCCCAGCTGCTGTGCCGCGAGTGCCGCCTGGACCCCCACCTGGACCATCCCTGCCTGCCCCTGGCCGAGGCTGTGCGCGCCCGCAGGCCAGGCCTGGAGGAGCTGTTGGCAGGCGTGGACAGCAACCTGGCGGAGCTTGAGGCCGCCCGGATGACGGAAAAGGAAGCTTTGGCCCGGCTGCGGGAACAGGCAGCTAGGGTGGGAATGCAGGTGGAGGAAGTGGCCGAGGGGGTCCTCCGGGCCCTACTAGCCCAGAAGCAGGAGGTGCTGGGGCAGCTACGGGCCCACGTAGAGGCTGCTGAGGAGGCTGCTCGGGAGAGACTGGAGGAGCTGGAGGGCCGGGAGCAGGTGGCCAGGGCGGCGGCCGCCTTTGCCCGTCGGGTGCTCAGCTTGGGTCGCGAGGCCGAGATACTTTCTCTGGAAGGGGCGATTGCCCAGAGGCTCCGGCAGCTGCAGGGCTGTCCCTGGATGCCAGGGCCAGCCCCCTGCCTGCTGCCCCAGCTGGAGTTCCATCCTGGGCTCCTGGACAAGAACTGCCGCCTGCTAGGGCTCTCCTTTGAGGAACAGCCCCAGAAGGACGGTGGGCAAGAAGGAGCTGGAAGCCAGGGAGGTGATGAAACTTCGAGCCAGAGAGAGGACGGAGCCAAGTCAGAGAGACACGGTGGAATCCAGCCCCAGAGTAGGGCTGGAGCTTGCACCCCAAAGGAGAACAGAGCCCAGACACCCCAGGAGGACGGAGCCCAGACCCCAAAGGAGGACAGAGCCAAGACACCCCAGGAAGACGGAGCCCAGACTCCAAAAGAGGGCAGAGCCCAGACACCCCTAGAAGATGAAGGAGCCCAGACCCCGAGGGGTGGCAGATCCAACAAGAAGAGGAAGTTCAAAGGCAGGCTCAAGTCAGTTTCCCGGGAGCCCAGCCCAGTGCCTGGGCTGAACCTGGAGGGCTCTGGCCTCCTCCCCAGGCCCATTTTCTCCTGCAGCTTCCCCACGCGGATGCCAGGAGACAAGCGGTCTCCCCGCATCACAGGGCTCTGTCCCTTTGGCCCCCGGGAGATCCTGGTGGCGGATGAGCAGAATAGGGCGTTGAAGCGCTTCTCCCTCAATGGCGACTACAAGGGCGCAGTGCCGGTCCCCGAGGGCTGCTCCCCATGTAGCGTGGCTGCCCTGCAGGGAGCAGTGGCCTTCTCGGCCGGCGCGAGGCTCTACCTCATCAGCCCTGATGGTGAGGTGCAGTGGCGCCGGGCCCTGAGCCTCTCCCAGGCCAGCCACGCTGTGGCTGCCATGCCGAGTGGGGACCGTGTGGCCGTCAGTGTGTCAGGCCACGTGGAAGTGTACAACATGGAAGGCAGCCTGGCCACCCGGTTCATCCCTGGGGGCAAGGCCAACAGGGGCCTGCGGGCGCTGGTGTTCCTGACCACCAGCCCCCAGGGCAATTTTGTGGGGTCCGACTGGCAGCAGAACAGCGTGGTGGTCTGTGATGGTCTGGGTCAGGTGATTGGTGAGTACCGGGGGCCAGGCCTGCATGGCTGCCAGCCAGGCTCTGTGTCCGTGGATAAGAAAGGCTACATCTTCCTGACCCTTCGCGAGGTCAACAAGGTGGTGATCCTGGATCCAAAGGGGTCACTGCTCGGCGACTTCCTGACGGCCTATCATGGCCTGGAAAAGCCTAGGGTGACCACCATGGTGGACGGCAGGCACCTGGTTGTGTCTCTCAGTAACGGGACCATTCATGTCTTTCGGGTCCGCTCTCTTGATAGTTAAAGGGCTAGGACAGGAGAGGGGCTGGGGAGGGACGGGGAGGGGTGCTGGGGCTATAGGGGGGACGAGGGAGGCAAGGCCGCCATGGGATGTGGTGGCTGAGGGTGTTTTCTGGAAGGCAGGGGCTGGCAACCTTTCAATGTGAAGTGCCAAACTGCTAACCCCTCTTCAGGGTGTTGTGGGGATGGGACCAAGGGCAGCAGTGTGACCACAGCTCTCAGAAGCAGGGGAGGAAGGGAGGAGTGCGCCGAGAGCTAACTGTGTCTCCTGCTTTTGGGGGGTGACTGCTGCTTCCGTCGCCACCCTTGTAGGTCAAGTTTCTGAAATTCGTAAGCTTGTGCTGATTGGCGTTCTTCAAAACTACTCCCGATGGGATGGCCCAGGGAGAGTCTTGGTGAGGCTGGCAGAAGGAATCCTCCGAGTCGAGAAGGGCTTGGGGTATGTCAGGCATGTGCCTTCTAGAAGAGAGCTGAGAACCCAGCTCCCCTCAGACTGGAAGCAGGGACACACCAGGTCAGAAGAGGTCTGGGATTTTGAACCAGCCACAGTCCTGACGTAGAGATCCCTCTGAGGGTGGGCTTTGTGGGGGACCAAGTACAGACACCAGCTGAGGCCAAGAGGTGTGTACCTCAAAGTCCGTGAGGTGAATGTGCCAACAGAAGGGTTGGAGTCTAAAACACAGGGTTCTGAGTATGAGAGGGGAGACCCCAGGGTCTCCCCTCCCACCACCAGGCTAATCCAAGGCAAGACCTACATAGGATGTATAATCTCTGCTTTGATGTCTTTACACTTCCTAGAGTCTTATTTTTAGTTCCCCTTAGTTTTCCGGTGTGATTCCTTTCGAGAAAATTTGGGTTTGGCAGAACTAAAGGGTGAAGGAGTTTGCCTTCAGGTGGGCCATTACTGTGGGAAAAACAGCCTAGCCTAACCCTGGAGGCCAGTTGCTGGACTGTGGGGCCAAACCAGCTGGAAAACTTGAGAAGTCAGTTGTGGGGCTGGGCTGGGTGGAGGGATGAAACCCACAGGGAGTTCTGCCAGAGGTGAGCCGCGACCACTGCACTCTTGCATGGGCCATGGCAGCACCAGAACCGAGGTGGACGTGTTGAGCCTGGGGCTGTCGTGAGATGACCAAAGGGAATCTTAATCTAGGGATCATGGACAATGGAATGTTCATAGGGACCAGAGGGATTTTGGACAAGTCCAGAGGGAAAGTGCATGGGAAAAGAAAACCCTTTTCTGGAGAGGTCGTTGCTTATTCTGTTGAAGTAATGGGGGAAATCATCAAGGTCAAGTGTACAAATTCAGTTATATAAAAACTGGAAATGTATACATAGCAAAAAAAAAAAAAAAATGAAAAGGAAAGGAAAGCCAGTAAGATGAGGAAATTATGTAGAATTGGTCCAAGTAAGGGCTGAGCCTCCAGTACAAGCAGTGACCAAGAGATCTACTTGGTTAAAAGACCAATCAGGCGATGTACGCAGGAGGAAATGCACACAGGCCAGGACTAGGAAACTATAAAGTAAAGTCAACCACTTGGCATTCACCAAAAATATATTAAAAATACGTCATGGGGAGGTAGACTGCTGGCATTATAAAGTGTGATGCTTTCTGGAGAACAATTGGCAATAGTTGACAAAGGTAAAAAGAAATGACCATAGGACTAAGTTATCTCACTTTGGGGAATATGTTCTGGGAAAATAATTCAAGAGGAAGAAAGTAGTTGCACAGAGATATTTGTGGCCGTCTTATATGTCACAGTCATCGACTGGAAACTGCTTGGCTGTGAGGGACAGCCAAGCAGCTTGTGGTCTGTTCGGACCATGAGCTATTGCCTTCACGTATGACAACTATGAAAACTATTTAGAAGAATATGTTATGTGATGCAATCATAGCAAAAAGAGAGAGAGAGAGAGAAAGAATTTGGGATTATGACCACTTAATGATAGCAACAAGGTAAAAGTATGTCTGAATAGTTACCGAGTGGAAATACGTTCAACATTTGTAAATAGTGATTTGGGAGACTGAGTTCTGAGTTCTTTCGTGTACATATATATGCACATTCATATATGCACATTCCTACTTCAGTTCTTATTGACCATTAGGTAACATATATGCTTAATATTTACTTCAAAAACATACACCTCTAGAAATGATGTGTGAGCATAGCTATTGGATTTGCAAATGAATGTGTCAGTTGGTATAAACGAGACTGTCCAGTTGAAGGAGAGGCAGGAGTCTGGAGGAGAATCCCAGCTGGCCAGGGCCTGGCAGGGAGGAAGGGCAGAGCAGAGGAGCAGAGGCTTGTCTGCAGAGGTCGGAGAGTCCTCTCGGGTGATCAGATCATTGTGGAGTGTCCACAAAGCAGGGGAAGGTCATATTGAGTTCACCAACGAATTCAGAACAACTGGAAACCAAGTGGTATTTCTACAGAACCAACTAGTATAGAGTAAGTTGTATGGGGATGGGGGTGGGGCAGTGTCTCGTCTGCTTTGCAAGCTCTATTTCCAGAGTGAGCACAGGGGTGGCTCGTGGTAGGTGCTCAATAAATGTCTGTGAAATGAACAGACAGTGGTAAGACTCTTGTAGAGGTTTCCCACCTCAGATGTCTAAGCCCCAGCCAACCAAGCTGTCCAAAAGCTTGGCTTGTGAGAAATTTCTGGTAGGGGGCACTATGGACACAGTCCACCATATGCCTCCTGGGGGGTGGCCCTCCTCTGAGTCACAAAAGAGGTGAGATTGGGGTGACTTGATTGTGTGTGAAGGGGGACCTGGGAGGTCATAGGCTCTAGGGGGTCATACACCTTCAGGTTAGCAGAGCCGTTCTGAGGGTTGCATTGGAACCACAGGAACGCCATCTGGCTGCAAGAAGAGAATCCCACAGATGCTTCAGAGCTGCGGGAACCACTTGGCTCTCCAGAAAGCTGTAGGAATCCTGGGAAGCCAGGCATTGGAAGATTGACGGAAGTACTAACTTTTCCTCGTTGAGGGGTAGGGGTGGGAAGGCACAGAACACTGGCAAAACGTGAAATGCAAGAGAAGTACAGTATTGAGCATGATATGGAGGTAAAATCTCCATCACCTTACCCGTGAGCTAGGAATCCCATTCAGCACCAAAAGAAAATTCTTGGTTAAACTAAAGATGTGAAGAAATCAGGAACATCACGAAAGATGCAACACCCCTCCCCTACACACACACACACACACACACACACACACACACACACACCCCACATTGGGCTTGTAACAATTTTCATTCCATTTCGTGTTTGGGACTTTCCAGGTTGTGCATATACTGGTGAAAGGAGCATGCCGTCCCGGTAGGGAGAGGGTGGGTAGAAAACCTCTTCCGTAGTCTTTGTGTCTAAAGGGAAGTGAATGAGGTAGCAGAGACCTAGGTTGAGTGCTGGCTCCTCCACAAGATAGCTGTGTGATCTTGGCTAGCTTCCTAACCTCTCTGAACCTCCATTTCTATGTCAGTAAAATACACAACATACCCACTTCACAGGGTTGTCATGAGTGCTGGGTGAGAAGCACAGAGAAGTGTTTTGCATACCATGAAGTTCAGATCCGAAGTGTGGGTTAGGAAAAAGCTCAGCCAACTTGTACTGACTTCATATGGACTGTTCCGCCAGTGCAAGCCTGAATGGGGATGTTATAGGAACATGTTGATGAGGTCAAAGCTCAAGAAGGTCTGGGTAGAGTTGTTACCTGTTTCTCTTTTGGAGGCGATGTTTTGCCTTGCTGCATTTATTTGAAGAAGCCATATGTAAGACACAACAGTAATTGTAGGAGCAGAAGGGACCAATGGCCAGCTTGCTAAGACTCAGTGTTGTTCCTAAAAGCCAGCTGAGAACCAGACTGTGCTAAATTAAGGACCGATAACCATAGACATTTAGGAAAAATTCAAAATGGCAAGTGTGGCCTGATCTTTTGATAATTTAGAGAAAATATAACTCGGGAGGGACTAACTTCCCCTTCCATTGTAATCTTATAATTACTATATCTATAAAGCCATGTTACCTAATACATGCTTAAGAGGGAGAATTCCAAAGGGGCAGAGGTCTGAGAGAGAAGTCAGAAATCTTCCAAGGAAATCGGTAAAGTCGGTGATCTGAGCTGGGCAGGATTCAATAGGTGGTTGCCAAGGCCAAGGTGTTTGACCATCTCTCCGTGGCAGGTCAGCTGACACTATAGCTATCCTGTAAATTGAGTGGGAGATTGGACACAGGGCATAGAGGTCTGTTTCAGCAGAGGGGAAGGCGATTTTGGACTAGCTGGGGCAGAGAACTGCCAGAGCGGGCGCTCAGGAAGATGTTCCTGGCAGGAGAAAGATCAAGCTCAGATGCAAGCTTAGGAAAATAGGTAGTTTGACTGAAGATCACAGAACCAGCCTACCCAACTGGTTCATGAATAGAGCGTAATTAAATGGATCAGGACAGAAGCAAAAACAGGTTTTCTGGGGACCATAGACGCCTTTGACAGGAGAGTGGAGTAGTACAGTGGGATCAGGCAAGACCTCACCTGAAGCCCCAGGTGAGGAATCTTTGGGACCATACAAAGAGGCGATTAGGAAGGAGGTTTGGGAGGACAACTTGACTTGTCTCTGGAGAAACTTTGAACCGGTTAGCTCAGCAGCCAAAAGAGACAGGGTTGGAGACAGAACCGAGACCTCAGTACCCATAGGGTCAGCCCAGCAAAGTTTTAGTTGCCATGGGCTGAAGAATCTGTGTTGTAAACTCTTTCATTCCTTTGTGTGCTCTGTATTTTTCTTCCGTTTCGTAATAAATTCTTCTGAAAAAAAAATGTGAACCTTTTCTTACATGGATTCATGGCTGTGGGGAACTGCCAAAGCCCAGAGAGCAAAGGTATCCTGGCCACCCCTGCTGTAGCTCCAAAGATGCCAACATCTCGTCCTTGGGGACACTGCAGGAGGTCCCACCTAGTCCCGGCCACTGCCACCTATAGACAGAGGGCCCTCTGGGCAGAGGTGTCTTGCAGGCTAGGCCTCGGTGGGAGCCAGCCGGTGACCTGGCTCAGCAGGACTGCATGTGGGCACACTCAGGTGAGGAATGGCTGCGTCGAAGTGGGGTGGGGGGCAGGCAAGGGGCCCAGGTCAGGGTGGCTGTGCCCACCACTGGTCTCTGCTCGTTTTCTGGTTTGGAGGAACCAAACAAGCAGCTGTGGGCACCGTCCAGCATGCACGGTGGGCCCTGCAGGGCTGGGCGGAACACGTGCCTGTTCGCCAAACCTACCCGCTCTGACCTAGTCTCCAAAGCCCCTGAGGGAGCTCCTGCCCCCAGCTGTGCTGAACCAGAAGGGGAGAGACCTCAGATGTTCTCTCTCTGTCTCTCTCTTTTTTTTAATGTTTGCTTATTTTTGAGAGAGGGAGAGAGAGACAGCGGGCACGGGGCAGAGGGAGAGGGAGCCAGAGGATCTGTGCTGACAGCAGCAAGCCCGACGCTGGGCTCAAACTCACCAACCGTGAGATCACGACCAGAGCCAAAGTCAGACGCTTAATGGGCTGAGCCACCCGGGCGCCCCAGTTGTTATTTCTAACTCACACAACCTCTGACTTCCCCATCAAATACAGTAGATGGAATAGCAGTTACTGAGTGCCCGCCCACCTGTGCTTCATACCCATCGGCTTCCAGAAGCTTCAACTCCTACAGAGTAGGAATCGTTAGCATTATTTGACAGACAAGGAAACCAAAGGTGGCGAGGCTTGCTCTTGGATCCTGACTCCGAAGCTGCCCTTCCAACCAGCTCTGAATCCTAAGCCTCTTCTCTCCTTCGTCAATGACGGCCGAATGAAATGAGATCTGAGGTTCCTTCCTGAGCTAACAGACCAGGCCCTTGTCCCTATAATAGGACTGGAATCTAACACAGGAAGGGAAACTCAGAGATACTTCTGAGCATCCCAGCGGCTAGTGCTCACTGCAGGGGGGTGGGGCGGGGGGGGGGGGGGAGCAAGACGGAGAAGAGAAGACAGCGGAGGAGACAATGTTTTGAGTGGCCTGGTGGGGAAGCAGGGGGTGGGAGTCAGGGCCCACCACTGCCGCGGTGACAGCCTGAAAAAGAATTCCGCAATTCATCATCGAATGACTCAGCCTGGCTTTGGACCGGAGCCTCTGTGAACCCCGGGGAGCATGACTCAGCAGCTGAGGGGGCCAGGCGCAGGAGAGGCTGCCCGGTCCATGTGAGCAGTAACTGTGGGGAGAACGGCCTGTTCCAGGCCCCAAACCCCAAGGCGGAGCGTCTGCCTCTGTGGTCAGACACACACGGCCTGGGGTTCCTAGCCATGTGGCCAAGACTCCTCCCTCAGACCTGGGTCTCCTCTTCTGCAGGCCTGGCTGCCTCCTTTCCCCACAGCCTTGGGGTCTGCTGCAGGATACTGTGGCCACAGACTCTGGGAGCCTCTTTCCCCTTCACTGCTCTGCCAGGGTCAGGCCGGCCTCTCTAGAAGGGCAGCAGGGGCCCCACTGTAGGGGCTGGGGAAGGCGGGCACATGTCACAGGCAGGGCACGAGACTAGACAGATGGTCACAGCATCCCTCCTCCTGCTGAGGGCCAGGGAATGGGGCGCTCTGCTCTTGATTTTGCTCAAGGGTTAACTCAGAAAACGTCTCTTCCCCCTCAGAAATTTTCTCTCCCCTTAACACTCAGGTCAGGACAGTCCATCAACTTACCAGCTGAAAACAGCCAAAGCAACAGGGAGACAGAATGGCCCTCGAGTCCTATGGGGGAGGCCGGGACACAGAGGTTGTAGGTCAGCAGGAGGGCACACAGACCCGCTCCTCCCCGCCAGTGCCTGGGCACTCTTGTCTGGTGACCCCAGTTACTTTCTCACCTCGATTATTCATACAGTTCTTTCCTCCCCTGCCAAACCCTCAGGACAAGAACTTCTGATTCACATGGAGCATTCCATGATCAGGTGTTCTGTAAATATTTGTTGGTTGAAAGAACAAATGAGTGAATCTGTGCTAAAACCCTAGTCACCGTCCCTAAGGTCAGAGGAAGCCCTGGGAAGAGAGGACAGGCCCTGGGGCAAGAGACGATTATCCCTCCTCCTTAGAAGGGAGGCATGAATAGAAGTTATCCAAATTCTGGGGGGGAAAGATAGTAATCCCGCTGTGCTGTCCTTTTTCTTTTTCCCACCACTCCTTTAACCTTCTAAGGTGCTAGTTCACTTAATTGTTTATCCTGTTTATTGATTATTGTTTGTGTCCCCCCCCCCCCCCCCAGTTGCTATCCTGGAAGGATGCAAGCCCCAGAAGGCATTTTGTCTATTTCATGCACTGATCTAACCTACGTGCCTGGGGTATAGTAGATACTGAATGAATGAATGAATGAATCAATGAATGGTATCTATTGAGCATTTACTCTGAACCAGGCCCCATTTTACATGTATTATCTCATTTTGTGCCCTTAACAGTTCTAGGAAGTAGTATTACTGTCTTCCCTGGTTTAAAGATGAGGAAGGTGAGGGGCACCTGGGTGGCTCAGTCGACTAAGCTCCCAACTTCAGCTCTGATCATGATCTCATGGCTCATGGGTTTGGGTCCCACGTAGGGCTCTGTGCTGACAGCACAGAGCCCGGAGCCTGCTTCGGATTCTGTGTCTCCCTCTCTCTCTGCCCCTCCCCTGTTCACACTCAGGCGCTCTCTAAATAAACGCTAAAAAAAAAGAGAGATTAAAAATGAGGAAGGTGAGGTTAGAGATTATGTAACACGAACAAGATCACCAGGAGCTGGGCAAGGGGCTGGGCAGAGGCCAACGCCAGCTGTGGTCTGCCTAGGGACAGCTTTCTATCACTCCCCGGGGAAGCACTGAACACACCAGGCCTTCCAGGAAAGCCACACCCGCTTCATCCCTTCTGGTTGATGTTTTTCTTTATCCTTCTTCCTACCAACTTCCCACATGATCCCGTCCCACCCCCAGAAGATATCTCTGCCCTGAAACACAGCACCCCAGCTTCCAGACTTTTCCTGGCAGAACCGCAGAGGCCTGAGAGCAGAGAAGGGGACTGGGGAACCTAGGCCTGGCCCTGCCCACCCAGGCCCTGCAGAGTTGAGGCAGGAATGTTCCTGTAGCCCACTCCCTAACACCCCCCTTCCTGCTGTCCCTCAGACTGTGTGGGAGGCTCCCCAGCCCCAAGTTCAAGGAAGGCAGAAACCCCCAGATCACTTTTCTGTGCACTTCCTACCGCTGGGAAGTAGGCTAGAACACAAGAAGGCCTCTGCCTACGCCAGGGGGCCAGTGCTCCCAGACACGTCTCCTGGCAAGGACAGCTTTGCAGGCCCCTCACCTCCTACCTCACTCTCCTGGCCCCTTCCCTGCATCCCCTTAAGCTTCTGTGGTTCTCCTGCCAGGAAGAGTCTGGAAGTTGAAGAGATGCTGTGCTTCAGGGCAGAGATATCTTTTGGGGGTGGGATGGGGTCATGTGGGAAATTAGTAGGAAGAGTGATAAAGAAAAATATCACCGGAAGGCATGAAGCGGGTGTGGCTTCCCCAGAAGGCCTCCTGCAGGGCACCTCCCCAGGGAATGATGGAGAGCTGGCCTCGGGCAGGCCGCAGCTGGCATTGGCCTCTGCCCAGCCCCTTGCTCCTAGTGATCTCTGGGGAAAAGAACGGAGACCCAGGAACAGCAGGAGCAGCGAGAAGCCTACAGACACCTGAGGGCACCCATGTCCATGCTCAGGGAGACACAGCACCTCCACCTCCCTCCAAGGGCTCAGGAGGGCAGTGAGAGAGCGAGGGTAAGGAGGCTGGGATGTCTAAGCAACATCTGGAAACGGGCCGTCACGGGAGTCAGAAGCTAGACTGGGGATTGTCAGGGAGAAACTGAGTCCAGATGTTGGGGAAGCAGTACCACGCCTCACACCTGGGATCCTGCCTGTGGCTGGAGCCAAGCATCCTCGCTGGTGTTGATATGAGAGAGGGGGTGTATCTCTGTGGTCTTATAAACACATGGCGGTAGGCATGCCATTAGGATGTTTCTAGGCAGGCATGCGCCCCATCAAAGAAGCAAGACTGGAATTTCCCTGAGGCTATCATTTCCTACCATTTAATCCTCAGTCGAGGACCACAGGGCCTCCCAAGGGCAGGTGCTGGGGGAGTGGGCAAGGTGCAGAGCTCTCCAGGAATGCCCCCATGCCCCGTCCACCTCTCCACCCACAAGCCCCTCTCCTAACACAGAAGGTGATATGCTCTCCCTCTGGGGTCTTTCCCTCCAAGAAAGGGATTCAGGGTGAGGACAGCCTCATTTTATCCCAGCTCTGTCACTCACTAACAGGGGACACCCGCATGGGTTTCTTAACCTCTCTGGACCTTGGTTCCTTGCCTGTGTAATGGAGGCAGTGAGCTATCCCATGGGGCTCCCAAATGAATAAATGAGATAAAGAATATGAACACACTCAGCCAGCGTCTGGCACATAGGGGATGTCTAGTCAGAGTTCATGGTTCCTTCCTGCCTTCACCTCTTGGGACCACGTGCCTTCTCCCCACACCTTCTGGGCACAAAACACCCGGGCTGAGCTCTTTTCCTTCCACCCCCATGCACCACCACTCAATCAGCCCACCATACAGAAAGCATTTACTGGGCCCTGCCTCTAAGTTACCAACGCAAACAGCAAGAACAAAGATGTGGAGGGAAGACGTGGCCAGCTGGGGTAAGTAGCTGGTCACCCAAATGAAGTGACTTCTCTGTGGAGTTTCATCACATCACAGCCCAGCACTTGATTCTCCAACTAACATGTGCATACCATGGACAAACCGATCTCGGGGCGTACTGACGTCAAGCGTGCGTACAAGACGCACAAAGGGTAGCGTTAGGAACCAAATGCCAGCTCGTTAGTTTACCGACACAGCCACTATCCCCAGGCACCTGGGCACCTCTCTCCTGGAGGCTTCAGAATGGAACTGCTGAGGATGGAATTAGAACGAGGCCAGGCCATTGGATGATTTTAATGGCTGGATGATAACCTGAGGTGTCCACACCACCTCAGGATAAGCCAGTCCCAGGGCCCGGCCCCCTGAGGTTTTAGGCTGTCCTGCACAGCCTAGAGACCCGGCCCCAAGCTGGATCTCCTTGGATCCCCCATTTATAATGAGAAGGAACTCTCTCCTCTGTTGGCATTTTCCCTCAGGCAGAAGACAATGCAGTTAGGTCCCTAAAATCAATTGCAATCTTATCTGCTCTTCTGAGGTTTCACCCAGGTCTCCTTAATTGGATTTGGGATATTTACAGACAGACAGTCTCCTAGGTAATTTCTACAGAGGGCTAATATCCTCTCCTAAACCGGGTTTCTTCCTAATTGGATTCTCCAAAGGCAATGTTAACTTCAAGGTACTTGGCTGTCAGGCCCAAGTCCTGCCCACGTGGGGCAGTATTAAGGGGCAGAGGAGGAAAGCACAGACCCAAACATTTCCTACCTCTAAATGGCACACGACCCAGTAGGGAGAACAAAATGAACATATGTGGTACAGATGAAGAACCCTCCAATGCTGAATGGTGTGTCTGATCATAAGAGTGTTCAAGTTCAAAGGAGAAACAGCTTAGGATGGCCTGCAGGATGCTGGAATGGCTTTGGGGAAAAGGTAGGATCCAAGCCCCCTTGGGAGGCTCCGTGAAGAGCTGATTTGCATATGAACAGCAGGGGGTGTGTGGAACATTCTAGAGGCCAGAGATGGGTGGGAAAACCAGAAATCAGGCAGCGTAGATGGAGGGGATAGATATGGCAGATGGACATCCTGTCCCCGCCGTTATGACTGCCTTCCCACTTTCCCTCTTTCACCCACACTGTTCTTGCTCATCTTCCCCACACACGAACTGGGTTTGTTGAGAAGCCCGGGAGGCGTCAGGAGGCCCGGCAATTAACACAGACCTGGCACATATACCAGGACCCCCACACACATAAACACACACTCCTGTCCAGCTGCTGAGTTAATGGTCCACTGGCAGGAAAGCCCTGTCAGAGCAGAAGGGCGGGGAACCTCGGCCCCAGACCAGGAGTGACAGACCCGCGCCTTCCACCTGCTGCGCTGACGATGTGCCTGATTCAGCCCGGAAACCAGGCCCGTGTGCCAGACACAACAAGACGTCCTTCCCCTTACCTACAGTCCCTTGGGGTTCGCAGAAATGATAACAGGGAGTTCCCGAGTCAGGGGCTTTCCGTCTGGGCTCAGCTCCCACCTTAGCCCCATTTCCCCGGGTAAGCCGCTGCCACAGGCAGACAAGAACAAAACAGAGGGGGACCCGCCATTTCCTGAAAAGATAAGCACTTGAGGACACAGGTCCCCTGAGCCCATCCTGGGGGTTTAGGTCTACTTGATACACTCAGAGCAGAACGGGGTCTGTTGGCGCTCGTCTAAAACAGGAGCCCAGGGGGCGCCTGGGTGGCTCAGTTGGTTTAGCGTCCCACTTCAGCTCAGGTCATGATCTCACGGTTCGTGAGTTTGAGGCCCGCATCGGGCTCTGCGCTGAAAGCGGAGAGCCCACTTCGGATCTTCTGTCTCTCTTTCCTTCAAAAATAAATAAACATTTAAAAAAATAAATAAATTCTCCGCATGGGGCGCCTGAGTGGCTTAGTCAGTTGAGTATCCCACTTCGTGATCTCTCGATCCCACATTGGGCTCTGTGCTGTCAGTGTAGAGCCTGCTTGGGATTCTGTCTCCCCGTCTAGAGAGGGACTGGCTCCCCGCTTGCACTTGCTATTGTGCGCGTGCTCTCTCTCTCTCTCTCTCTCTCTCTCTCAAAAATAAAGAAAATATTTTTTAAAAATTAAAACAGGAGCTCAGAATAAGAAGGTTTCCCCCCCCCCCCCCCAACCAGCTTTCCTGGACCCTAAAGCTCTCCTGTTGGCCCCGCTGTCATTCCACTGGAAGGGTCTAGACCTTGGAAAAGAGAAGACTGCCCTTCTGCTTCCTCAGACCGCCATATCCTTTGACAGAGCTGGCCGGTGCAGGGCTGAGGGCTCAGGAGGAAGGAGGGAGGGGTGTCCACCCGCATGGCCCCGAGCTCCTGACGACCGTGGCAAGACCGACAGAGGCCGTCTGGCCAGCCCTATAGGGAGGTGAGCTGGCAGGCTGGGGCTGCACCCTGGGAAAGAGGGAGTGTGCCTGAGGGAGCCAGCTGTCGGTCTGGGCCGTGAATAACGGGGGCCTCATCACCACCCCAGAGCTGCAGGGGCAGGAGCACCCAGCACGGGGACTGACTAAGAGAGCAGGTCTGGGCGAGTGGGTGACGAGCAAGGAGCAGAGTGCCGGGCTCCTACACACAGGGCAAATCCCTTGGCTGCTCTTTGGGCTCCTTCCTTCTCGGGCCCTTCTCCCCACATGATTCTGCTTCTCCAGCCTGACATGTCCGCATCCTCTCCACCAAGCCTCTCGGCCTTATCCCAAAGGTCGTGTCCCTGCACTCTTCCTGCCTGCCCCCAGGCCTCAGACATCCCTTGGCTGGATGCCTGATCTCCCGTGTTACTCAAGAGGCATTTGGCACACCCCTCCTTGGAACTCCTTGTCTTTACAGCTGTCTGTCTTTCTACCGGAACAGGGCCCTAAGGCCCTCCAGGGCCAGACCCTTATCCTCGGCCCCAGCACCTTTACACGCCCCGCGGACAGAAAAAGCAATAAAAGCAGTTCTCTGCAAATGCTTGCAGATCATTCTTTCAGGTCTAGCTCACAGGCCCGCTCCCACAGGGGCCTCCCGAGCATTTCACGGGTACCTCTCCTGAGGCATTCGAGGCCGGTTCTGGCTTCTCTGGCTCTGAAGGTGAGGACAGTGCCTCCGTGCCCTGACCAGCTTCTCATGTCCTCTCTGCCTTCTCCACCCATCTCAAAGTCGAGCCTGCAGTCCAAGGTCCACAGATAACCAGCCCACAAACGTGAACAGGGCACAGAAACTGCTAACCGAGCCTATGGGTCAAAGGGCAGTGTGCTCCGTCACCAGGCAACCCGGGCTCAGGGCCTCCGGTAGATTCTTTCTCCAAAAGCCACCTGGGGGGTGGGGGTGGGGGAAAGCACACGGGTCTGAAATTCCCCACCCCTGGCCGGGGTGGTCTAAGGCTGCAATCTCAATCCCAAAGGGGAGCCAGCAAAGGCCAAACCAAGCCAGCATCCTGGGATTCTGATTCGAGACTCGAATCATCAGCGATGGGCCCGGCTCTCACGGCTTTTTGAAAGCTCCTGGGTAAACCTAATGTGAAGCTGGGGACGAGAGCCACTGGACGAAGCACAGAATGTCACATCTCCCAAGCGAGCGTGGCCTTCGAGGGTATGAAACGGTCAATCAACACGGCTTGAGCCAGAATCAGTTCCTTGCTCAGAGGACAGGAAGGTTCTGAAGGAAGGAGTCAGGGATGGGAAGGGGAGCCGTGGGATATAGTGAGGGCGGAGCCGGGCCCTATCCTGGGTCAGGGGGTTAGGGGCACAGGCCTGCAGGGGACACCACGGGGACAGCTGTGGCGCCGAAAAACAGAACGGAGGCAGGGCGTGCTGGAGCCAGCTCCTCTCATTAGCTGAGGGGCCTGGAGCAAGAGATCCAACCCATCTCTGTGGCGGTTTCCTCATCTGTAGAATGGGACAGCGCCATCCCCAATCTCTGAGCCAGATGAGAACGAACGCAGGTAATGAGAGGACAGCAGGGCCTGGCAGACAGCAACTTCTCTGCACACTTTAGCCACTGGGACCGCGGCAGTTCGGGGAAAGGGGACTCTTCCCTGCAACTCTGAAGAAAAGGCATGCAGACCCAGCACTTTAGGAATGAAGAGATGTGCAGATCGGCAGCTGCCTAAATAGGGGCACCTGCGGGGCTTGGTTGGTTGAGCGGATGACTTGGGCTCAGGCCGTGACCTCATGGTTTCTGGGTTCTAACCCTGCAGCGGGCTCACTGCTCTCAGTGCAGAGCCTGCTTCGGATCCTCTGTCTCCATCCCTCGCTCTGTCCCTCCCTGACTCGCGCTCTCTTTCCCCCTATCAAAAATAAATAAAACATTTAAAAAAGAAAAGAAACTGCCTAAAGAAATAGACAGGGGCAACCACAAATCCAGACAGCCTGGCACGAGTTTTTGAAGTCTCAGCATCCCCGGCCTTCCCAGTGTGGGAGGCTGGGATGCATCCTGGGGGCACTGCAGCCCCGGTTGGGTGCTTCTTTCTGTCGCTTCCAATGTTTGCTTCTTCTGAGCTCCGAAAGAGGAAGGAACCTCTCACCTCTAGCCCTGCACACAGTGGGGAGCCCTAGGCTGGCCTCCACACTGGACTGACCTGACCGCCTTCATCCCAAATGGAGTGCTCTGAGGCTCCAACCTCCGCAAATCCTATCCTAGAACCTAGACTTGCCTTTGACTTGGTTTCTGGCAGCCGACTGGCCATTTGGGGCCGGGGTGATCCCAGCCCCAGCATGACTGGCCTTCTTCGCCAGATGCTCCTTCAGTTCTGCCTTTGGCCTCCCTACGATCCTCCTGACCTTGGCAGGAGACCCTGTTTTTCCCTTGTAGGAGCTCATCTGCCTTAGAAGGCCAGAGAAGGTGCAGAGGACCATTTCTCCCAGTTGTCCCGAAGCAGGACCCAGGCCTCCAGCCTTCCATGCCAGCATTCATATCTGGAAGACAGTTCATGACAGGGCTTCCCTAGGCTGAGGGTTGTTTACCTGATTGGGGCCGGAAGGCCCCGTCCCTTTCCTTGCCCCCATGCTCCCCAGAGGGTGACTGTCTTCAGCGCATTGTTTTCTTTCCGGTGGAATTTCTGCTCTTGAGGACTCAGTGTTCTGTGTTACTCCCGCCGCCACCACCATCGCCAGACCTCACATCCTGGTTTCCTCCTGTCCAGACAGTGCTGGCCACTGGCCAGGACCTCGACCATTCATGGAGAGGACAGGGGCCGAAGACAGCAAAGTGGGAAGCAGGAAGTGGGAAGCTGACACTCCTCCTTGGTCAGGGCCTCAGGCCTCTTCCGTGGGGCCTGCAGAGCGTCCGTGGTGGGCTGTGTGTCCACTGTGGGTGGGCAAGCCCTACCCCGCCTGGTGGTGGGCAGTGTGAGCTCAGTGAGCAAGCCTGGGGCGGATACATGAGGAGGTTTCCCACAGATGGGGACAAACCTTACAAGCTGGAACTTCATGATCCCTGATCAGTTTCTCCTTAGATCTGGTGCAGGACCCGCTCTGGCTCTAAGGAAGCCAAGGAGCCCAGATAGGCCAAGACTGAGGCCAGTCTCCACTGTGGTCACGGGGCAGGGGGTGGATAGTGGACATGACAGGCAAGACTGCCCCACTTGTGCCAACCGCCCTGCCCATGGCACTTCCCATGCAGCTGCACAAGGTCGGGAGAAGGGGCAGGTGCGGGTGGGGGTGGCTCATGCTTCCCCTTTCCTGCCCTAGACCCCAGCCCGCATGGCAGCTCCAGGAAAGAGCCTAAGTCTGATTCCTGGGGTGTTAAATATCCCCCAGGTTAGCCTGCCCTGCCCCCCACCCCGGAGCCCTTCTCAGGCCTGAACTGCCTCACGTTGCCATCTGGGCTCCCTCCCCCAGCACCCCCACGCTGCCATGTGAATAAGTTATTTGCTCTGCCTGCATCAGCCTTTACTCACAGTCCTAATACTTCTTGACACATTTGTGGGGGCACAGCAAGGCCCCCCAGGCAAGGGACTCAAGAGAAGGGCATGTTATAATTCTGGGTCCCAGAACAGGATGGACAGCAGGCACCGCTGGCCTGGAGCACCTGCTTCAGATCCAAGTTCTTTTTTTTTTTTTTTTGTCTTTTTAAGTGTATTTATGTGGAGAAAGAGAGCGAGCACGGGGAGGGGCAGGAGAGAGGGAGAGAGAGAATCCCAAGCAGGATCTGCACAGGCAGTGCAGAGCCCAATGTGGGGCTCGATCCCCTGAACGGAAATCAAGAGTTCAACGCCCAACCAACTGAACCACCCAGGTGTCCCCAAGTTCTTAACATGGTGACAATACTTTTGTCCGGCATTCACAGGAAGCCTGGTCCTCTCCTGCCAGTGACATATGTGGGCCAGAACCCTTGGTGGCCTTCCTTGTCCTGGTGGAGGCCCTGTCCAGCCCCACCATTGAGCTTCTGGGATCCCTTACCCGAGGACCTGATTAGCTAGCCCCCTCTGGCACAGGAACCCAGTCTACCCTCAGGAAACCAAGGGGCCCTTGAGAGGAAGCACAGGGGGAAAAAAAAGAAAAGAAAAGAAGAAGAATGCAAGTTTTAAAGTCAACTGAGACAGGGGCACCTGGGTGGCCCAGTCGGTTGAGCATCCGACTTCGGCTCAGGTCATGATCTCACAGTTTGTGAGTTCGAGCCCCACATCGGGCTTGCTGCTGTCAACCTGTCAGCACAGAGTCTGCTCCAGATACTCTGTCCCCCTCCATCTGCCCCTCTCCCGCTTGTGCTCTCCCCCAAAAACTAAATTAAAAAAAATAATAATAAAGTCAACTGAAACCTACAGGTCACTTTCTCTGTAGAGATAGATGCACTCGGTCATTTCATCCGTGCTGTCCTTTGAAATCCTAACTACACTATCATGAAAATGGCAACATTTTCTCTCCAGAGAAAACAGGCTCAGGGGAACAAAGGAAGCTGCCCAGAGGTTCCCGCTGGTCCTCGGGCCACATCTGCCTCTTTCTATGCAAAGCATCTTGTTCCAAGCCATGGTGTCAGTCTTAGGGAGGCTCTGGGAAGGAAGAATGATAACCAGACCCGGGACTGCGTGGGCGCACTGATGACCCTCAGAGTCCTGTGTTGAGAGCAGACACGCCATACCCGCCCTCCCCGGCCCTTACAGCTTGGAATCCTGGGAAAGGTTATGGTATATAACCTGGCATATCTGGGCTCTGGCAAATCCAAGAAGCACACTAGCAGCCTGAATGCATTAGCGTTCATCAGGCCAGCTGCTCACCAAGTAGCCCAGGCTGACTCAGATGGAAAGACACACAGTAGAGCCTGCTTCCATATGGCAAGGAAGTGAGGGAGAAGGAATGGTCAGTGACTCGAGGGGCCCCTGACTCTCCAGTGGCAAATTCCATCTGTACTGCATCATTCAGGCTGCTTCATCCCTGGGACCTCCGCCACCCACAGGTCCCCCACTGACCCGGGGTCACTGTCTTTCTGGGCATTTGCTCAGTAAAACAGCGGTGCCCAGGGCCAGGATCCAGACTAGAGCAAGGATATCTGTTTTGAGGAGATGGAAAAGCAGAGGCCTGCAACACAAAAGCCGACAAGAGAACAAGTCAGAGACGAGAAGCCTCAGCCAGAAGAGAAGTTGTTCCCTGGAGATGAAGATGCAGAGAGACGATGGGCACGTTTTCTTCCCTTCCCCCACACGGCTCTGCACCTCCTGGGCCCACCCCATCCCCATTTCTCTGCCAAGGCCACGCTGCCTCTCCCTCATAACCCAGCACCGTCCCTCTGCTTCTGGGAAGCCTTCCTTCCACCCTCAAGCCCAAGTCTCGCAACTTAACATGCAGGAAGTTTTAAGTTTTAATCTAATTGTCGCATGTTCGTTGATCTTCTGCTTCTGTCCCTGTGTCTGTTCTCTCAGGGAGAGAGAAGTGTATATGTCTCTAGGTCACACCATTGAGCATTCATTGTCAACAAATATTTGGCCATTTTGGGGAAGCCAAGATTCACGCAACAGCCAGGGTAAAAAAAGACAGGATGTGTTCCAGAGAAAGTTACAAAGGGAGATTCAGGAATTCAGAGAATGAGGAACAAGTTCTGGTAAAGATAAAAAAAGTGAATCAGAGTTGGACAATCCACATTCGTGAGTAAAGAGAAATGGAAGGTGGCCCTGGGGTGTCCCTGGGGCGCCCCACAGGCGCCTCATTCTGGCTGACACCATCAGACTCTGTGGTCACAGCTACCCGAAAAATTGCACATCCCACCCTTCCCGGCCCGTTAAACTTCCCCTTGTGGCCACAGTGGGTCCCATTTACTCTCTCTGCTTCTTTCCCCCAAGAGAGAAGGCTCATTCTTGCCTAGGGGGTAGGGGGGGTCTTTAATGCTTACTGAACTCTGACATTATGAGAGAGCCTCCAAGGGGCACCCCAGGACATAAAAATAAACGAGGCGTGGCGACAGCACAGTGAGTTTAGTAAGTACACACAGGACCGTTGAGATTGGGAAAGTATGTGCAATGGGTAAAGAGTTATGGAGACTCAACAAGAGATAGTGGACGTGGGTGGCAGAGAGTGGGTCCAGTGGGCCAGGACCAAGAAAACAGGTCAAACTCAGTTTGGTTTTTACCTTTTTCTAAAACAAGCCCCCCTCCTTCCTGGTATGCTCGAGGGATTGGGACACAAGTGTCAGATGTCAGTGAAGTCCACATGCAAACAGAGCCCACAAAGGAAGATCTCCCTAAGATCAAAATCTGCCCATCAGCCAGTGGAGCACACCAGGCAGGGGGTAGAAATGAGAAGATCCGGTCTGAAGTGGACAAGAGGGGCTGGTAGCCATTCTCTCCTGTCACCGGCCACCCGGGGCCCCAGGCATTTGATGTCAACACTCAGTACAGGCCAAGGGAAGTGAAAAGAACACCCACATCAAGGAACTCACATTGTATTGAAATTAACAGCTCAAGCCATCTGGGTTCCTGTTCTGGCTCCTTCCCGACCAAGAGTGGCTACCACTTAGTGAGAGCCTAGAACATGTCAGACACTTGGGGACAATATTTCATGTAACCCCAACAGCCTTGAGGGATGGGGATCATTCTCAACCTACCTATAAATTGTCATCTGCACCTAGCTGCAAAACGGAAAACCAAAGCACCCGAAAGTTAAGTTTTACCTAAAGACACATGACCAGCAAGGTCAGATCTGGGACCAGGCGGGTCCATCCACTGCAGTGACCACTGTTCCCCCTCACCAGATGGCACCGTGTGGACTCAAACACATCATGCGGCCTCTGTGGACCTCAGGGCCCATGCCTGCAAATTCGAAGGGCTGCATTAAATGGTTCTTCAGACCCTCCTGCTCTGAAACGCAGGGATATAATTGCAGAAAAAAAGCAACCGTGGACAAGTGGGGCTGAGACTGGGGGAAGGAGATGGGTTGGGGGCTTTCCTCTGCCTTCCTCAAGCTGTCATGTTACAGGCATTTAAGGAGAGAAGGCTGCCGGTGGTTGGGGAAGGGAGATGGAGGTGGTTATGCAGGCAGAGGAAGGGGAGACACGCTGGACATGGTACCAGTGTGAGGAGAGACCCTGGACGGGCCAAGGTGGCCCGTGTCTGTCTGGGTTCCAGGGTCAAGATCTTAAGCAAGGATAGGCAGGAAGGGACACAGGGCACTCACCCCAGCTCACTCCTACGAGAGGGGCAGAGCCAGCCCAGCCTAAACACAGGCTATTTTTGGTGTTGTGTTGTTTGGAGAGCAACCAGGCCAGAAATAGTGCTGTGAGTTAGTAGGACCCTGTTCTGCTCCCACCCCCAGCTCTCCCAGTGAAATCACCAAGAATCAGGAGGCCAGCTCCAACATTCCAGGGAGCCTGTGTAACTGATAGGGGACGGTGCTCTCCGCCCTGCAGGAAGACTTGGAGCAGAGCATTTGACTGTAAAAGGGCTTCTTCAAGAGGGGAAGCCAGGGAAGGGGGACTGAGTCAGAGAGAGCGGAAGAGAGAGAGGGAAAGTGGGAGAGACGTCCCCTGGCTGGCTGAGGCTAGTGGAGTAGACCAGTTGACCATGGGTTGAACAGAGAAGTCAAGAAAAGGGAGTCTAGGAGAGAGAAAGGGAAAGTGAAAAAGAAAGTAGGTAGTGGTGCTGGGAGAGCAAAAAGGAAGAGAAGGGAGTAGGCAAAGAGGGCAGCTGAAGGACAGGAGGTGGAGGATTGAAGGGAAGATAGGCCCACAGAGAACCAGGGCTGCCAGGGCCCATGGGCATGGGGTGGGGGGACAGTCACGGAAAGCGTGAGTCTGGTCTAGTCATGAACCACCTGCTAGCGGACAGATGGAAACATCTTTCCCAACTAGCTGGAACTGAAACTTCCCCAGAAATCCACAGTCTTGTAACTCATCCTCTTATCTCTGACTCTCTGGGAATCAGAGATCCAGCAATTTCAAAAGCAGGGACTTTTCTCTTTCTGCTGTTTGTGATTGGGTGAGCAAGGTGATTGGATCCAGGCTTTGTTTGGGGTTCGGGGGAAGGAGGGAAAGTGATGTGGCCCCTTGAATCAGGCTGGATTCTGAGAAGGGTGTCGCAGGGAAGTCTGTCTGGGGGGTGGCGGGGCGATCCAGCTACACTGTGATGTGTGGAAGGTCTCCAGAGGGCAGACAGGGTGGAAGCAAGGCCTTAACACACAGAGGAGCAACAGGCACCACGGTCACGGTCACGTCTGGGCTTAGATCATCCAGCGGCCCTAGCTCATGAGAAAGTCAAAGGAAGAGTCAGAAACCCCAGCATGGGACCCAGTTACACCGGGCCTTGCCTCAGTTTCTAATCTATACCCACCAGATACCTACACGTTCCCCCCAGTTTTGGAAAAAACCCTGATTAAGTCAGCCCTTTGTGTTTTCAACATAAATCATGTCCCCTTTCTCCCCAACAGGACATAGAGCTGCTCCCTTCCATGCCTGGGAACAGAGCGTCTTTTCTGGAATGGCATCAGGATCAACCATCAGGTCCAGGACAATGGTTCTTGGATGGCCAACGAAAGAAGGGAAGGAGGGTCAGCTGAAGTGGCTGGAGAGGATGGGCAGTGGGGCACCTCAAGGGAGCCCCTTTCAGCCAGGTCTCGACCCACTGCCCTTCTAACTTGGGGCTTGGCACTCCCAACCTGGATGCCCATGTCCCCATCCCCCTTGAGCCCCAGAGGTAGAGGGCAGGGCACTGGGGGCATTTCTGGGGGGTAGGAGATGGGTTGGGGGCTTCACTTCTGTCTTCTCCACTTGAAAGAGATCAGAAGTAACCGCCTTCTCATGCTTAACCACTGTCTCAGAGAGTCCAAACGAGACCAAGAAAAGAAAAGGACATAAACAAGAAGCAGTTACACGGGAACAGTCCTGTACTTGAAAAGAGTGGGTGATCCTAACTTTCCGACCGAGGTTTCCCCTTTTTTCCCTGCCACCCCCTCCCCACCTGACTCCTAGGGGCAACAGAGAAAACACAGGCAGAGGCAGAGTAAAAAGTGGGAAAGCCGTCCAGCTGTGGTTGCCCTTGGTATCTGCTTACTGAAAAAATCCAAAACAAATATCCCGATGCTTCCACCCACTTAAACTTCCTGTGATTCTGCTATCCGCTGTCTCCATGGATACTCTCACTTGAACCCCACCACCTACACAAAGCGAGACAGCGTGTGGAGCCCAGGGTCAAGTGCATCATCTCCCCACCCAGCCACCCCTCTGTCCACAACATCCTGGGCACGTGACCTGACCCTGCCAAGCCCCCAGGTGCAGTCCCACGCACCAGTCTCTGGCCGATTCCCACCCTCTGCAGAATTGTTTGGTTAGTCTTCCATCCCCAAGCCCGGTGTCCTGGAAGCACACCCCACAAACCCGCCACGAACTGACTCTCCATGGCCGCCCCAGCACCACCCCCCAGGTGTCTGTGTCTCGAGAAAAGGATAAGGTATAATTCTCCCCAGGCACAGAAGGCAGCTTAAAGAAATGAAACTTACACATTGGGCTCCTACTGCCTTGCCAAGTCTTTACCCTGTCAACCCCTGGTTTCTTTCAGCCTCCATCACCATCACCCCATCCAGCACACCCAAACCCCCTCCAGACACGGCTGTTGGCACAAAAGAGAGCCTCGAGGGCATCTTAAGAGTCTGGACACGTGGGAGAGTCAGCTGTGTATCATCGACCAGCGGGCGGGCACGCACCTGGCAGGGAAGAGGGAAAAACGGAAGGGAGTCCTCTGCGTGCTCATGTCCTAGACAGTCAAAACCCAGACAATCACATGGCACGCTCCGTGCCCTCTGGCCACTGGAATGAGGCCAAGAGGAGGGAGGGGTGTTCTCCCCAAGCTGGCCAGCACGTACAGACTGGACAGCACCGGCAGACAAAAGTTCACGGCTTCTTTGGTAACCACGCGGTGACCCGTTTCTCCAAAAGGAGGAAACGTAAACTGTTTTTCCCCAGCTGAGTATCGGGGAAGGTAATCCCAAACACGGGGTAGTTTGGGGCCGCCTGGCACTGCCAGGGGTCGAGCTGGAAGATCATCCAAAAAGAGGGAGACACAGGCAGAGGGTAGCAAGTCCCGGGAGGCCCTCGGGCCAAGGTGACCGGGGTTTGCTCAATTGTTCCTGACCCCTCTGACACACGTACACACAGAACAGCACGAGCACACGCCTCTGCAAGTTGGGCAGAGGGAGGTGCCGAGGGGGCCTGGCCAGCTGTTCAGAGGGACTTGCAGAGCGAGAAAGTGGGTGGGGCTGAACCATGAGTTCATCTATTTCCTGCCCACATCTGGTATAAAGGGAGGCGGCAGCCTCTGGAGGAACACAGCTGCGTCTGGCTGCGGGGCCAAGAGCACTGTCAGGAGAGCCACACGCCCTCTCCGGCTGCAGAATCACCACGATTCAGCAACAGCAGGACAGACCACCAATCACAAGGGGCCTTTGAGAACTTCAGGTAAGAGAAAAAAAACTCCACCTCCTCCTGAGGTTAAAGCGAAGAACACCCCTCCTATAAAGTGTTCTCTGTCCACGATCCTCACTTTTCCTCTTTTTCCCCCCTGGAGAACTGCAGACCTGAGTTGACGGAAGGTGGCCGGGCCACACCGCCAACCCCACCACACAGAAACAGGGGCTTCAACTCTCCATCCCTCTCCATCAGGACGCCCAGCCCACTTCTGGAAAGGGGCTTTTCATGCTGGCTCGCTCGAAAAAATTCACGGTTGAGAAAGCTTTAGAAGAGAATTAAGAACATTATGCAAATCAAAGGCGTTATTACAATTTAGTCTTTTGGCCTCCTGAAGGGAAGGGAGATACGCTACAGGGTGCTGCCAGGGGTTCCCCAAAGTCCCACTGGTGGAAATGCACTTAAGGCTCCCTGGGGCTGATCATGATCTCACGGTTCGTGGGTTCTGGCCCCACGTCGGGCTCTGTGCTGACAGCTCAGAGCCTGGAGCCTGCTTCGGATTCTGTGTCTCCCTCTCTCTCTCTGCCCCTCCCCAGCACGGGCTCCATGTCTCTCTTTCTCAAAAATAAATAAACTTTAAAAAAAATTAAAAAAAAAAAAAAAAAAAAGACTGCCTGGGGCTGAGACGAGGGGAAAGGCTCAGAATCGGAGCCGATCAGGGTTTCTTAAGGACTCCTGCCCTTGTGTTTAGGTATCACCTGCCAGCGGTGAACCCGGGGAGCCCGGCCCGTGGTTGGGGTGCCGCTTTCCAGAACTCTCCTCTCACCAGATCCTTTTCCGCTTGCTCTAGGATGCGGATGTCTCCAGTCTTTGCTTGCCTAGCCCTGGGCCTGGCCCTCGTCTTTGGTGAAGGGTCGGCCTCCTACCACCGCCAGACTCAGGCGGCCCGACTGACCACAGACTTTGGAGTGAAGGTGTTTCAGCAGGTGGCATGGGCCTCCAAGGACCGCAACATGGTTTTCTCACCTTACGGGGTGGCTTCGGTCCTGGCCATGTTGCAGCTGACGACAGGAGGAGAGACTCGGCAGCAGATCGAAGCAGCCATGCAGTTCCAGATTGATGGTGAGAGACAGGGCAGAGCAGGGGGCGGGCACTCACACTGTCTTCACGGGACAGGGGTGTAAGCAACCAGAAGCAGAGGCAGGCCGATGCCAGCTGAGCCGAGCCGGCTCCTATGCGGCCATGTCACAGGGCATCTTTACCGGGCTCTGGGTCCGTCACAAGGGGCACAGGCCAGGGGATGTGGTGTAAAACAGGTGTGCCTCACCGTTTACTACCTTAACACCTCTGGACCTCGGCTTCCACATCTGCAAAATGGGGACGATAAAACTATCTACCACATAGAGCTGCTGTGAGGCTTAAATAGGATTATACGTGTGAATGCTTAGCACAGTTAGTCTTACGATAAGAAAAAACTTAGGGTTCGTTAAAAGCAGAGAAAAGTATTCTAACCCAAAAAGGGGTTAGGGCCTGAGATTTTTGAGGAGAAGAGAGAGATGCCGAAGAGATTAAGGTTTGGAAGGGAATCTCCCTCCAGAGACCCCGGGGGGAACAGAAGAGCCCCATCCACACGCGCAAGGTTGGGCCTCTCCTGGGGGAAGTTGGCCCGGCTGGGGGCCCTTGGCTCAACGTAAGCTAATGTGTCCTCTCGGCCCTGCCTCGGCACAGAGAAGGGCATGGCCCCTGCCCTCCGCCAGCTGTACAAGGAGCTCATGGGGCCGTGGAACAAGGATGAGATCAGCACGGCCGATGCCATCTTCGTCCAGCGGGATCTGAAGCTGGTCGAGGGCTTCATGCCTCACTTCTTCAGGCTCTTCCGGACCACGGTCAAGCAAGTGGACTTCTCAGAGGTGGATAGAGCCAGGTTCATCGTCAACGACTGGGTGAAGACACACACGAAAGGTGAGCGGGCAGGGAGAGGAGGCCAGTCCCAAGGGCCTGCAGAGGAAGGGGATCTAGAAACAAGTCCCCAGAATCCCAACCTCTCCCCATCAGCATGCTGTTCTCTGTAGACAGGGCAGGTGCTGGAAGAATCAGAGCATCTTGGTTTTCAAAGTAGGCCCTCTCATGAACCAACCCTAAGGGCCTCCCTAAAGTGCTGTGAGATGTCATGACAACAGTAATAACCACAAGAAACACACACTGCTGCTTGGGGAGCAAAGTAAGGCAAGACAAGCGTCCGGGTCTGATCCTGGACAGGATCCCAGGGCCAGAGCATGCGATGAGCGGGAAGCTTTCCTGAGACTCTTGGGAAGATGAACAGGTTGAACACAGCTAGACTGGCTCACTTACACCCCCGTCTGCCTCCTGACCGGATCCCCTCAAAGGACTGAAGGGAACCATCTAAAAGGGTTAAAACATATTTAGCCTCCTGCCCACCTGGCTTTCCCGTAGGCATGATTGGCGACTTACTGGGCGAAGGGGCCGTGAACCAGCTGACGCGCCTGATGCTGGTGAACGCCCTCTACTTCAATGGCCAGTGGAAGACGCCCTTCCCAGAGTCAGGCACCCACCACCGCCTCTTCCACAAATCTGATGGCAGCACCGTTTCTGTGCCCATGATGGCTCAGACCAATAAGTTCAACTACAGTGAGTACAAAACCCTTTCCCCAAGTCCCACAGCTACCGCATCTCTTCCCCGGGGTGCTCCCCTCTCAGGGAGGAGAACCCCTCGAATATAGCCCATCTTTGACAAAGAATCCCCAGGTAGGAGCTACTGGGATAACTGGAGCAGCAGAAAGTAGCTTTATATCACGCAAGATGAAAGTGCAGGGCGCCTGGGTGGCTCAGTCAGTTAAGTGTCCAACTTTGGCTCAGGTCATGATCTCCCAGTTGGCGAGTTTGAGCTCTGCATCAGGCTCTTTGCTGTCAGCTCGGAGCCTGGAGTCTGCTTCGGATTCTGTCTCCTCTCTCTCCCCCTCCCCCGCTTGCGCTCTGTCTCTGTCTCTCAAAATTAAATAAAAATATATATATAAAAAAAAAGAAGTCCAGAAAGTCCCTCCAGCCCAAATATGACCACATGACCCACGTGTTTCTAGGTGATCACCAGGGGCTCACAGATCCTGCTGGGGGAAGGCCTATGTGGAAGTTGAGATGAAGGAGGTGCTGAGATAAATCAGTGGCTGGGTGTGGGGGAGAGGGGGGTAAAGGCAAAGAAGGCCAAAAGGAGACAGTATCAGAAGATGCTGCATTGGCAGAAGAGGAGGGAAATGGGGATAAAAAACACCGACTGGGGAGCCTCAAAAGCCAGGGTGGAGAGGTGGCTTCCAGAAAGAATGGATGAGACAGAACTAGTTGAAAAGCCAGTGCCGGGTCAGAAGCGAGAGCTGAAGCCATTTTCAGTGCGCCATCTTGGTGCCTTCACAGCTGAGTTTTCCACCCCCGACGGCCATTACTATGACATCCTGGAATTGCCCTACCACGGGGACACTCTCAGCATGTTCATTGCTGCTCCCTATGAAAAAGAGGTGCCTCTCTCTGCCCTCACCAACATCCTGGATGCCCAGCTCATCAGCCAGTGGAAAGGGAATATGACCAGACAGCTCCGCCTCCTGGTTCTGCCCAAGTAAGTCACCCCTTGCTCGCACCACACTTGCCAATGCTCTAATCCTCTCTATCTACCCCTCCCCTCTCCCAAGGCTCCCTGAAGGGACCACCCCCATGTTTCCCAAGTATGACATTTGCAGGGTAGGGACATGTGTGGGAAGCTGATGGGAAACACTCTGGCCTGGGTTTGATTAAGATTCCTCTCCTCATCTCTGCTCCTGTTTCTGCTGGAGGGCAGAGGGCAGCGGGGAATTTTCCTAGACCTTGCCCCCACACTCCCCACCCTCAGAATATCCAGCAAAAGCCAACCAAAAGAAGAGCCAGAGAAATGAGGGGGGAGGGGAGAGGGATGGATCAGCCTTTGAGATGACCCTCTCCCACCCCCATCTGCTCAAATCAACATCCAAACAAGAGACAAAAGGAGACAAGGCAGCCAGAACTACAGCTTCTAGCTGGCTTCCAACAAAGCAGATTAAAAAAATCCTTCTGCAGGAGTACAGAGGGTGGAGAAGGCCGAGGCTGGGTAATTCCAGAATTGCAAGGAAGCCTCCCACCACACCTACCCCAAATTTCCAGCTGTTATAATGCCATGCTTGGGGAAAGAGGAAGATTCAGTTGTTTAGGGTGCCCTTGTGTTCTCTACCCCCACCCACCCACCCCCACGTCTAGAAAACGAGAACCGAGGTGACTCGGGCCCTGATGGGAAGCAGAAGTGCCTCAAAACCTCTCTGCTGGAGTCCTCTTCAGAATTCGCTCCCAGAAACACAATCTACAGACCAGATTTTTGTTCAAATATCTTGCAGGAGGATGTGCCCTTTGCCACCGCCCCCCTCAAGATTCCAGGGTGTGAGGGTAGGGGTTGTTCATTTACATTACACCTGACACACAGATGTGAAAAAACCAAGCCTCCCTCCTCCACTTTCACACCTATCCCCATCCCGTCAGCTGAGGGGGATATGTGGACGGGGCCTGGCAGAGGCAACAAGGGGCGGCCTGAGCTTGAGCTATTTCCCCCTCCTGTTTACAGGTTCTCCCTGGAAAGTGAAGTCAACCTCCGGAGACCCCTGGAGAACTTGGGGATGACTGACATGTTTAAGCCAAACCAGGCGGACTTCTCGAGTCTCTCAGGTAAGAGATTTTCCTCCCACCTCCTCCTTATGCTGGTGGACTGGGGGGCCCCTGAGAGGACAAAGGAGTGTATCTCTGAGAACCCCAGCTGATCTACACTCGGATCCGCTTGTTTCAGATGAAGAGGCACTGTACGTGTCACAGGCGCTGCAAAAAGTCAAGATCGAGGTGAATGAGAGCGGCACGGTGGCGTCCTCCTCCACAGGTGGGTCAGACTCAGGTGAGGCCTGGTGAGTGTCCCCCCAGGACTTCCAAGGAGGGGCCCACGTCTGGGAGGAACCCCACGGCCCTGCTTCACCAGCCTCTCCTCGAAGAGGGGCACCCCCCACACCAGGTGCTCAGGGCATCACCCTTATCCCCCCAGAGTTTCTTAGCCTGCTGTAGGCCCACTTTTCCTGGGATCCCGGTCCCCCACCCAATGGCTCCTGAGCCCCCCCCCCCCCCCCCCCCCGTGAAGGTGAAAAGGCCCCTCAAAGGAAGCCTTGGCTTTGTGCTCATAGTGGCCAGTCGGCTTAAGGAACTTGCTTATCAACATTCTAAAAAGGGTTACACAAATAGCTGTTGGTGAGTAGCTGGTAAATCTCTCTGGAATGCCTGGAGGCAGCCAGTCCTCAGAGAACTTCCCTAAACTGTTAAAGTTTGTGATGGGAAGAACAACTAAGCCTCCGAGTCGCCCTCCAATGCTGCTATCAGAAGGCTGGTGTCAATGGATCACTTATGATCAATCCAGGCACCAGTGCCCAGTCCTTCTGTTCTAACCTTGTTCCCTCTCTCTCAGCCATTATTGTATCAGCCCGAATGGCCCCCGAGGAGATCATCATGGACAGACCCTTCCTCTTCGTGGTTCGGCACAACCCCACAGGTGAGCCGGGGCGGGGAGGCTCCACTGCCCCCTGCCCCCGCGTCTCTTCGCCTCAGACACCAGTCCAGACAGGTGTAGACGCTCCCTCCTGCCCCAGTCCATAACTCTGCCCCTCCCCCTCCCTTCAGGGATGACGCTCTGTCACAAAGTGAGCACCGCGCCAGGACCCCAGCCCTAGCTTAGTCACCCCAAAAGCTGGGACTCCAGACAGCTCACTTGCCTTCTCACATCTCAGCTCATCCATAAACATGGGGCTGGGCGAGCCATGCCATTTCTCCCTGTTCTCATCTCCTATGATTCTTCCATTCTCAGGAACAGTCCTCTTCATAGGCCAAGTGATGGAACCCTGACCACGAGGGTGAAGCAGTCCTCATCTGTGACAGAACTGGAGATGTAGCCAAGAAGAAAGAACTCCAAAGGAAGAAAACTTTTATTTTAATTAATTTTTCTGGAGAAAGAGAAGGCCTTTGCCTTCAAAAAAAAAAAAAAATGGTAAATCTTTCAAATCTGCCTCTTAGACCTCAGCCTCTCCCAGGAATGGAGAAGAGGACCTTTCAGGAAAACGCCCTCGTGGAGCCCCCCGGGGAGACCGCCAACGCTCAGCTGAGTCTCCAAAGCAGACTGTAAAACATGCACAGGCACACGCGCAGCTGCTTCTGCCCATCGCTCTGCCCATCCGGGTCTTCAGACCTGGACCCCACCGAGACCCTGGCAGGATGGCACCAGAAGGCTTTACGGGGGCTTTTGTGCGCTTGGTAGACACTATTTGCGTTCCAGTCACGTTGCTGTCACTCTTGCACTGTCTGCCACTGCTGAGGAGGCTGGCGGCGGGCCAAAGAAGGCCAGTGGAATAGACACCCTTTCATCTCGAGGCCTGTGCTCCCTGGCTCGGTGGTCCTGCACACGGACAGAGCACCTGCCCGCCTCCCTGCGGAGACCCACTCCGACCTGGCCGGCTCCCTCCCAGAAACAGTGTGCATGTATTATTTTGGAGTGTAGGTGACTTGTTTACTCATAGAAGCAGGTTTCTGCTTCCCACAAACTTTATTTTGCAGGAATGGGCGGGGGGGTTGGGGGAGAGTGGGATGTGTGCCTGGCTCTCGGCCCTCATCTGGTGGGGAGGGTGGGATGCCGGGGTGTGCCTAGTATTTATCACAGCCTTGTCCACATGTGCTTGTTAAAGAAAAAGAGGACTCTCAAGAGAAACGTATAATCTGAACTAGCTAGTAGTGTTCCTCGGTGGTCTTGGTCATTGCATCTCAGGAGTCTGGCCACTTGACCGGCCACCCTGCTGGGTGGCCAGGATGGTGGGGCCCACACTGCCACCTTGTGGCTGCCCGAGCCTTCTTTTCCTCGCCCTTCTCCACTGGAGGGCTGAGACCCCCCCCCTCCCCCGCAAGATCATCTAACTTCAGCCCACTTTAGGGACCAAAAGGATGTGGCGGGTAAGAGAGATCGGAGTGAGAACAGAGTGGTTTCAAAATTTTCCAATATATTTAGGAACACGAGAGCAAGGGGCTGCACGACCTAGAAGGACAGAACTTTCCCCAATTACAGGGTGATTCATAGCCGCATTGGTGACTCACTTCAACGTGTCATTTCCGGCTGCTGTGTGTGAGCAGTGGACACGTGAGAGAGGGAGAGAGAGAGAGACTGAGAGAGAGGAGGAAGAGGAGAGAGAATGAGAGAGACCATGAGTCTGGACTCAACTACCCCCGCTAGGTAATCCTTCTGAAAACCAAGGAGCTAGGGGGCATGACATCAAGACCGATTCATCGAAGAATTGCACATAGATGTCGAACGAATGAATGTGAGCCAGTAGGACCCTAATCATCCCACCGTGCTCCTCAGTGAAAAATCTTTGTTCTTTGTGTGTCTGTTTGTTTGTTTCTCATCATGCACTGGAGAGTGACAGCCGCACACAGTACCCGTAAGGATACCCCAATGCGGGGTCCGACATTCTTGAAACTGTTGAATTATATGCTTTTTCACTTTTGATATATAAACAAGTAAAATATTTTTTAAAAATAATAAATAAGTAAAAATAGTCCGAAAGAGTCCCTGCCTTTATTTCCAACATTTCGCACAGTACAAAGTCAAAAGCTCATCAGTTCATAGCCCTTCTCCAGTAAAGGGGAGCTTTACGAAACACACACCCACAAGCCCAAGGCACGAAGA
Organism: Panthera onca; assembly: GCF_046562875.1. Lineage (NCBI taxonomy): Eukaryota > Metazoa > Chordata > Mammalia > Carnivora > Felidae > Panthera > Panthera onca. The sequence continues at coordinate 8,022,394 of NC_138354.1, forward strand.
CCTGCCACAGGGAAGTCCACAGGGTGGACCACCGGGGCTGCACAAGACCCAAGGGACATGGTGTGCAGGGCAGAATTCCACACCCCCCCACACTGGGTGCCACCGTCAAAAGGGAAAGAGGGGTCCCCCGAAGACCTGTCACCTCATACCTTCCCTGACAGGCCTGCTCATGCCCACTGTCCCTGGGAGTTCCCATCTCTGTTCATGCCATCTCCTTCCCCGCCAAATGCCCCACCCCTGCACCTGCCCCACTCCCCACTTCTCAAAACCCAGACCGAGTCTGTTTCCTTCGCCTGGCACTCCCCATGGGTCGGGTAATACGAACATCTTCAAATGGCACAAAAACAGCCAAAAGTGATCATTCTGCCTGGTTAGAATCTTACCTGTTCTCAAGCTTAAATAAGCCCACTGCCATGGATAAAGATAGATTTCAGGCCTTGAACTAAAGGAACCTTCATGTTACAACTTTCTCTAAATTGTGTTAGACTTCCTTGGAGCAGTTTTAGATCATGACATAAATTCAGGAGGGGCATCTGTTCACTGCTCACCCTCACTCACTCGACCTGTGCGAAAGGCCTTCCCACTGCCCCCGCCATTCCTGTGTCCCTCTCGAGGGACAGTCAGGGACCTTCTTGGAAGCCTCCAACATGGTGCACTAATGTGTTCCAGGTGGGTGCCAATGTCTGGCATCTTCTCTTTATGGATTCATCTCTTTGGATTCATCTTTTTTCAGGCCTTCTCTTCCCTCATGAGGGTCTATATAGTAAGAGGGGTCCTAAAGCCCAATCCAACCTGGAAGGAAAGTCTTCCTCTCTCCTTAGAAAGCCAAAGGATTAACTTTACTGGAATTAAAATTTTAAACTTAATGGAAAGAAGGAAGGAAGGAAGGAAGGAAGGAAGGAAGGAAGGAAGGAAATGGGAACCAGAGCAAGACCCAGAAGAAAGGAGTAGAACGCATAGCCCACTAAAGCCCACTCTCAGCTTTAGAGAGATGCTCTCAATCTCAGTGAGTGCTTCCTCTTCCCTTTCCAAATCTCTGGCAACCCCTGTAGGACCAAGATATGGTCACAGAACTAGAGAAAAGGGGCCATAGAGGCAACTTTGGCCTGCTTCTAGCTGGCTCAGACCAGAGCTACCCAAACTAGACATGGCCTAATCCAGTTCACGAGATCACTGAGATTTGTAGCCAAAACTTCAGCTGGCACTAAAGTATTCCTCTTCCTGCAAGAATACTCCCTTCCGCTCACACCGGTCTCCCTTTCAGCTTGTAGTAGGTAGCTGGGGTCATGAAGGCAATGGTCCAAGAATTCAGGGATACAGGGACTCAGATAGATCTTGTGTCCTCCTTACACCCAGAAAATATGACCAGTTCCAGGCACTGGGCTAGTTGTTGAGGATTTACCTATCTGTAACAGATTTGCTTAGAAACCACAAGAGCCTCAAAAACCAGAACAAGTTAGCCTGATTTGACAGTGGACAGTTCAGAAACCATCCATACATGCTGAGAGGTCTCAGAAGAAAAGGGTTCATCAGAAGGCCTCACCCCCGCAGAGAGAGTTTGCTCCAGGAAGTGCCCCATTTAGCGGTGCCCTCTGCTTTTCTTGGATATTTTGAGCACAGAGATGACGATGTAGCCTCACAGTGGAAAGCCTGCCTGGTCCCGCTTGGCTCCGCCCGGGCCCCCTCCTTACCCTTCCAAATCTCTCTTCCTCTATTTCTTTAGAAATGAAAAACCAACCAGATCTGCTTCCAGCCATCATTACATTTCTCATAAGCCTCACGCAGTGGGATTATTTATCTGCCCACGTGTGGGCAAAGGGTATGACTCATTCTGTAAAATCCCTCAATGGTAAAAAAATATTCCATCAGAATGAAACTTTCAAGGAGACACCATCTGTTCTCCAAGCCGCTTTCCTTGAGGTGTCTCCTCAAGTAAGTTTTGGGGTGAGAGTAGCAAAACTACTTAGGCTGTGGCATTTGTGAACACGGGTCTCACGTGCCAGTCACCAGAGGGTCCTGCGCTCACACCTCTGCCTTTCAGCCAGCACACCGGCGTCCTACCACCACATGGCCTTTTATCACCTAGCCACCAGGTGTCGCTTTGACTCCAGTGGAAAGCTCTTTTTGAAGCAAAGCAGCTGTGGCTTCTGCCAAAATCCTCCTGAGTTTGAACCCCATTCAATCAAACAAGTATTTATTTAAAAGCTTAACTCGATAGGGGTGCTGTGAAGCACGTTTTGCAAAGTGTAAGTGGTCTTTCTAACTATCCAGTACCTAAGGAGAATAGGCACTAAAAAGCTGAGATGCTATGTGAGTCACTTCAAAAAGGGCTGAAGGGAACACTGTAGAAATGATCACTAGGGTCTACACCGGACTGTGAGGCTTACTTGCAGGGGGGCGTTTGCCGGCACCTTACAAGATGGAGAAGACGGATTTGGGTCTGTGGGGCAGAACCGCAGGGCATTTGAGAAAACACGGTGAACAAAATGACAAAGGAAAAATAATAGCAAGGCACGTTCAAGGGACACACCTGCGGAGGAAGTCCCAAGTCACCTTGAGACTGCTGCCTCCCTCCTCTGATAACCCAGCCAGTCAAGTCTCCCCCTCTCCTGATCTAGTCAGGCAAGCCTGGACTATGTCCCTTGAATCAGCCATGCTTTCTTGTTATCCTTCACGTCCCAGGCTCATAGTCTGCAAGTCTAGGAAAAGGCAGTGACGTTGACCATGGTGGGAAGCCAAAAGATGGGATGGTTTCAGGGGAAGGCGAGGGTTTTACCAAGTGAATTTTGAGACGACATTGGGATTTCCAAATGGGGGATCCAGGATATGCTTATTCTACTAATGTTGGGTATCTGCTGCCGTATGTCAGGCACCGTGCCAGGCACAGTAGAAACACCAAAAGACGGTTCATCCTCTAGCAGAAATAATACGTGTTGAATATGCTACCCACTGTACACAAAATTAGAGTTTAGAATAGTTTGGATTAGAAGATTTAAATATCTAGATTTGATAACCATGAATACCAATCATAACTGAAGCCGGTCAACAAGCACTATGTTTGATGCTGTGAAGAAACAGAAGATGAATAAGATGCCGTCCCTGAAGGGAGCGCCTGGGTAGCTCAGTCAGTTAAGCATCTGACTCTCAATTCTGCCTCAGGTCACGATCTCACAGTTGTGGGTCTGAACCCTGGATCGGGCTCTGTGCTGACAGCATGGAACCTGCTTAGGATTCTCTGTCTCTCCCTCTCTCTCTCTCTCTCTCCCTCCCTCTCTCTCTCTCTCTCTGCCCCTCCTCTGCTCATGCTCTCTCTCTCTAAGTAAATAAATAAACATAAAAAAAAGATACCATCTCTGAAGGAGACAATCCAGCTGAAGAGACAAGGCCAACTCACACGTGCAGCCAAGGGACAATACGGCATGCTTACCGAGAGTACCAGGCAAGGTTCTTAGTTACCAGGGACAGAAACCAACTCTAGCTAAGGGAAGCACCAGAGGAAACTGGGGAGCTCAGGGAATTTCCAGGAGGGCCAGAGAACCAGAGGAAGGTCTCACACTAGAGGTAGCGCCCCAAATCACACTGGTGACTCTGCCCTATAACCTTCACTGGGCCCCGGACACTGCCATTGGTGCCGCTGTACTGGCACCCTAGGTTTTGACCCTCTGCCCTTCTACCAGAGTCTTATATCCCCTCCATCACCTCATTCCTTCCTGGACCAAAGTCCGGACAGATGCACAGATCGGTCGAGTCCAGGAGACATGCCAATGCTGTGGGCACGAAGAAGGCTGCAAAAGTGAATGTTAGGAAACTTCTCTCTTTTTTAAAATGTTTATTTATTTATTTTGAGAGACAGAGTGCAAGCAGGGGAGGGGCAGAGAGAGGCAGGGAGATACAGAATCTGAAACAGGCTCCAGGCTCTGAGTTGTCCGCATAGAACCCAACTTGGGGCTTGAACTCACAAACCACGAGATCATGACCTGAGCTGAACTTGGACACTTGACTGACTGAACCACCCAGACACCCCAGGAAACTTCTAGTGTTTCACTGGGAGGTTGTTCTGTCTCACCCTAGACTCATAAGGTGGGATTCCCAAACCCTACAACATGGGGTTGGAGCCTGGGAAGTGAAAAGAAGGGCAAACATCCACCACAGAAGATATTCTACTTGTCCAAACTGTTAGGAACAGCATATAGTAAGGTCCCGATTGCTCAGTTAAAAAGAAGAAGAAGAAAGAAGAAAGAAGAAAGAAGAAAGAAGAAAGAAGAAAGAAGAAAAGAAGAAGAAGAAGAAGTTGTTGTTGTTGAAAAAACAATGATGACTACAAATAACATCATCTGGGAACTATGGACTACTTAAAGAGTGTGCAAAAAGTGGGTGCACAGGTTATCACAAGAGGGAGAAACACAGAGCATAAACTCATAGAGATGAAAAGGCTTCAGGCCACCCCTCTGCCAACCACCGCAGGAACCACCGCTACAACCAGGTGAGGGAAGGCTCAGGGAGGTGTCAGCATGGTTTGTAGGGTGACGATACAAATTAGTCATCAACGTGAGTTGATTGGCCCATTTCAGGCACCTCTCCAATTTGTAACTCTCCATTTCATCTTTGTGCCTGGATTCCCAAAGATGATCTTCCAGCCTTCCATTTATCCTTTCGTATTGTCCCCCAGATTACCGTAAGATTAACCTTCTTTGGGGCGCCTGGGTGGCGCAGTCGGTTAAGCGTCCGACTTCAGCCAGGTCACGATCTCACGGTCCGTGAGTTCAAGCCCCGCGTCGGGCTCTGGGCTGAGGGCTCAGAGCCTGGAGCCTGTTTCCGATTCTGTGTCTCCCTCTCTCTCTGTCCCTCCCCCGTTCATGCTCTGTCTCTCTCTGTCCCAAAAATAAATAAACGTTGAAAAAAAAATTAAAAAAAAAAAAAAAAAAGATTAACCTTCTTAAAAGTGTTCTCGCCAAGTTATTCATCAGCTCAGGCAACCATAGTGACTCCCAACTGCCCCCGGCCTCAAATCCGAACTCCTCTGCAGACACAACCCACACTGGATCCACTAACTCACAGATTCGCTACATCCACCGTTTGCTAACAGTGAAGAAATCCAGCCCACTGTCTTCAAAATGATGTAAACCACTTGAAGTCTAGGACTCTACATGAGCAAAACCCATATTTCTAACAATTCCCTCACAAATCTTCTCTTTTCTGCAGCGAGGCAATGCCACATTGAGTCAAGGAATTCTAGAAAGTATCAGCTTTCCAAGGAGTGTAGGAGTTCACATCTCTAGAGCTTCCAAATTTCCACAGGCTGTTGCTCAGCTCTCTGCTTTACGTCTTTGCCTCACGGCTCATTACTTCCTTATCTACAACCTTCTCCTCTTCCTACCAGGAGCACATTTCTTTCATTCCTTTTGCCTTCTGCCCTTCTTACACATTTCCTTTCCTTTTTTTTCACTCCCTAATGATTTACCCTTCCTAACTCCAACAGCTTGCTTTATTGATCTTATACTTGACCTAAAAAAAAAAAAACAAAAAAAAAAACCACAACTATCAAGATACTTCCGCCAACATGTATGCCATTGGCAAGCTGAAGGCAGAGGAGAAAGGGGAATGAAAAAGAGGAAGAAGGCAAAGGAGTAGACCAAAAAAAGTTGAGAATGGGAGAAAATGATCAGCACCACCGTTAACAGGCGTTGACAGTATGCCGGATACTCTGCACATCCTCAAAACCATCTTGCAAGGCAGGTACGGCCATGCTCAGTTTTCAAATGAGGAAACTCGGCTGAAATGACTCACCTGAGGCCGCACATCCGGTAAGGGTCAGAGACCACACTATACGTCAGATGCATTAGGCCCCCTGTCTTGCCACAATAGCATATTACTTCCATATCCAAGAGGAAGAAAAACAGAACATAAAATGGAGACAGGCGAGGCCTTCCCAACAATTGTTTCAAGTGGTACCCGAAAATTAAAAACGTCATTTTCCACATGACAAAATGTAAGGTTTTCTCTTAGGTGCGAACCGCTTTACTTGACCGCAAGGAAAGATACACGCACGTGGACAGCCAAAGAGCCCGTATCCCAATCCACAGCCTCCTCATTTTTAAACTTGTGTCTAGGCTACCTGTGTCCCTTTTCAGTTTCGACCCATGCTCACCTTGTAAGATGCTCTACATTCCTCTGGCCTTCGTTCATGCCCCTCTCCCTTTTCTTCACATCGCTTAAATATCAGCCCCTCCTTTTCTCTCTTGTTTCCCGTCTCCCTCATTACCTGTACATTTCTTACTTGAGGAGAGTGCTGCATCTAGCAGGTTCTCAGTACATGTCTATTTTGGGCTCCATCCTTATCTTATGTCAGCCCCACCACCGCGCTTTGTCTAGCCTTCCCCAAGTCATCGCCCCTACCCCAAATCCAGTTCCCACCCTGCTCCGTCTCCATCGCCCCAGGCCCTCCATTAGTCCTCCCCGCTTCCTCACAAACTCCAAGGGTCGTCCCTTCCGCCTCTCACCCCTTTTCCCGCCTTTTTCCCCCTCAAGGTGCAGAGGCGCGAGGACCGCATTGTCCACCCCCCCATCCCCCAACCAGCCTACCAGAAAGCCTTGTTACCATGACGATAGAGCTACTCAAAGCCGAAGTCGAGGACCTGGTTGCCATGGCTTCCGCTTCTCCGCCTCCAGCCCCGCCCGCGCGCCCCGCGGCGCTGGCGCCTGCGCAGTACGCCACTCGAAGGGCCTCCGAGCCGGGGCGGGACGGGGCGGGGCTTCAGGCTAGAGGGAGGGAAGGAGGAGAAAGGATAAGAAAGGGAGTGGAGCTGGCGCGTACGGTGGCCGAAGAGGGACGCGCCGAGCCGGAGGCTGCAGGATGGTAGGCTGTGCGGAGAGGGAGGGGAGGGGGAACCGAGGGGCGTGGGTTGCACCTGCGGGGGTCCTTGGGGGCCGCCCTCTGTGCGGGCCGCCCTCTCTTCCTCCGGTCCTCACAGGCCGCACTTACCTGAGCGGGTGGGCGAGCCGGCCTCGGAAGGAAGAGCAGCTGGAAATGGCTTTAGGGAGAAGGGGCGGGGAGGGGCGCATTTGTGGGGCAAGAGGGGGGTGACTAGGGGCGGCGGGACCGTCCCGAGTCATGGGGACGTCGCGGGTGGCGGTCCAAGGGGACCTCCCGACCACTGCCGCAGGGAAGTCGCAGGAGGAAGAGGGGCGCGGGGGCCTGCCGGCGGAGGGAGGCGGCGGGGTTGGCGGGTCACCAAGACCCTCTGTTCCCGAGCAGCCCAGAGGAGCGGCGGCCCGCGGGGAGAGCCGTGTGTGGGAGGGGACAGTTTCCGGGTCCGAGGAGTGGACGTCCTGCCTCGCTTTATCTCCCAGCTCGCCTACAGGCTGGGGTGAGGTGGGAAAGCCAAGTGGGCTCGAGGTCTTGCTCTCCCGGACCCAGGCTTCGGATCCCCGGCTCCCGTGTTCTTGGCTCTCCGCCCCCCATCCCATTCTCTTTCCGGAGCCCAGGCCTTCCGTCTTCCTGCTGGCTTCCCGCTTCCCCGCCCCCCAATCTCAGACGCGCAGGGCTCCCTTGCGCCCCTCTGCTGCCCTCCCACCACGCTAGCAGTGTTTTCCCTTCCCCACCGCCTAAACTAGTATTGTTTCAAACACCCACGTATTCCAGCCCTGGTAATGCCCAGGGAGAGGAGCACTGGAGGGACAAGGCGATAACTCCAGGATATATAGACTGGACCCCCTGGAACTGGGAAACTGAGGGTGCACAGGGTAGTGAGGGCTCTGCCCTCCTCCCCGCTCAACTCAGCCTGCACTGTGTTGCACAAAGCTTCAGGAACCACCCTGAATGGCAGGGTCCTAACTGAGGAACTGAAAGGGAAATTGTCACCTGGTGTCTGGAGAGGTGTTGGTGCCTAACAGGAGTCACCCTAAAAGGAAAAAAAAGAGAGGACTGTCAGTGGCCAGATGCCTGGATGGCTGAGGAGAGAGGAGGGTGGAATTTGGGGGTCCCAATGCCTCTGGGCATATGACTGGCAATTGAAGGCAGTGCACTGGGGACATCAGCAAGAATGTATGTCCAGGATGAGGTGGAGAATTGAGGTAGCTTTTCTAGAAACAAAATACCCCATTTCAGCGTGGTGGTGGACAGAAGGACCATGGAAGAAAGCAGACCTCTCTTTGACTTCAGCTATGGGCTGTTTGTCACTCTATTAGGCATTTTAATGACCTGTGGAAGACAAAAGTATGAAACAGAAGGTGAAGGAATAATAATACTGACTCTTAATGTGTTACAGTGCTTACCATGTGACAGGCACAGTTGCATATATCAACTCATTTAATCCCTCCAAACAGGAAGATACTTTTATTACATCCATCTTACAGACCAGGAAACTGAGGGCCAGAGACATGAAATAATTGCCCAAGGCAAATGACTCAACTAGTAGAGCCAGGGTTTGAGCCCAAATGACAGACTCAGAAGCTCTGACATGTTCCAGAAGGAAGGGCACCTGCTTGCGGGAATACCCAGAGTTGATGGCAAGGGCTGATTTTCGAAGCAACCGGGGCCATGAATAGAGAAGAGTTAGATGTGTGTGGATGTGATGGATGCATTTGTGGCTGTGTTTCTGGAGTAAACAGACTCAGAGAACCAAATCTCTGACCCTCAGCTCTGCCCCCTTTCCCTAGATGCGATTCATGCTGCTGTTCAGCCGGCAGGGGAAGCTGCGGCTGCAAAAATGGTACCTGGCCACATCGGACAAGGAGCGAAAGAAAATGGTTCGGGAGCTTATGCAGGTGGTTCTGGCTCGCAAGCCCAAGATGTGCAGCTTCCTGGAGTGGAGGGATCTCAAAGTCGTCTATAAGAGGTGACTCACCACCGGCTTTCAGACTGGTCTGGACCCTGCTTGATTGGGGCCTGGCAGTGGGTTCAGATGGCCGAGAAATAAGGCATCCCTTCGGGTCAGGGAGGATTGGAAACTAAGGGCATCCGGAGGGCAGTGATGAATTCCAGCTTCTTCCTTTACTCTCTGAACTTCCCTTGAAGACCTTCTTGTTCCCCACTTGTACTGCTCAACCTGACACCTACTTCACCTCTGTCGCAAAGGCCCTATTCTTGTCCATTGCACACGTCCCTCGCAGCCTCATTCAACAGTCCTAGGTCCTGCACCACCTTTCCCAACACACACACCCACACCCTGTCCAGTTCCTTCTTTGAGCAGGTGGATTAGTTCACTCAGGATTTTGCTGAGTCAAACTGAACAGGTCAGAGGGCGAGAGGGAAAGAGTTGCGTGCCTGTCTTTGCCTGTGCTTGTGAGAGCCACCTCGAGGCAGAGTGAGTTACTATTTGCATACCCTGGGGTCACCCTGCCTGTGTCCAGTAGGGACATAGACCCTGAGCTGGAAATGAGGTCAAATGGGAGGTTTGAGTGCAGAAAGCCTGGATCCGGAAGCAGGCCCAGCAGCCCCTCCAGCTACCCCGCATGTGCCCCTGTCCACAGATATGCCAGCCTCTACTTCTGCTGCGCCATCGAGGGCCAAGACAATGAGCTCATCACGCTGGAGCTGATCCACCGATATGTGGAGCTCCTGGACAAATACTTCGGCAGTGTAAGTGTCCCCACCCACCTTTTCGTACCCAGCAGTCCCCTCTTCTACCAAACCCTGGGACCCTTCCAGGCTCTGCCTAGAAGATTTGGGCGAGGTGAAATTGGAGCAGTGAGAACAGTAATTAATTTCCCATTTTAAGCCTTAAGCCTATTAGCCATATCCCTTAATCGGCCCCTGGGCCCAGGGGGCGCAGATCAGAATCTGCCACTTAATCAAGTGGAGCTCAGCTCGGACCTCTCCCATAAGGACAGAAACCAAGTTCAGATTTTATCAGTGGCTCCTGACCTTGACTTTGCATTGGAATTTCCTGGAGAGGTTTGTTGTTGTTGTTGTTGTTGTTGTTGTTGTTGTTGTTGTTGTTGATTAGTGATGCCTGGGTCCCACCCCCAGCAGTTCTGAATTAACTGATCTGGGATATAGCCTGGACATTGACAGCTCAGATCTTAGATGGAGAATAGTAATGACTCCATAATTTGTATTCCACTTAATGGTTTACAAAGGGCTTTCAGGCTCTTGTGTCTGCTCCTTATTCTATCCTGCGAGTAGGTGTTGTTATCTGCATTTTCAGATGAGAAAATTGAGGCTCAGAGAAATGAAGTGACATGTGCATCTAGCTGCCTAGGGGCAGAGCCTTGCTTAGAACTCAAGTCTTTCTACCTGTGATTCGGAGTCTCCTCCTCTGCTCCATAGTGTCTAGGAAGGGAGACTAGCCAGCCTCTGGTGGGAACAATGTCACAGATTTGGAGGGGAAGGCAGCAGGAACTACAGTCAAGAAGGAAAAGTCAAACTGAACGCTAAGGCCTATGGGTTGGGGAGGTCATCGACCTGCGTGGCAAGAGCCCGGGGTGGGAGAAGTGGTCCCAAAGAGAAGACCGTGGAGCCATGATGAGAAAAGAAGTGGGCAGGATGCCTGTGTGGCTCAGTGGGTTAAGCTCCTGACTGTTGATTTCAGCTCAGGTCATGATCTCTTGGTTGTGAGATCAAGCCCCACGTGGGGGTCCACACCGAGTGTGGAGACTGCTTGAGATTCTCTCCCTCTCTCTCTGCCTCTCCCCCCCTCAAATAAACATTTAAAAAAGAAAAGGAAAAAAAAGAAAAGAAGTGGGCGGCTGGGGTGCAGGTGGAGTGGGAATGCACCTTGACACTCAACCCTGCCTTCTCCCTCCCCCTCCTCCCAGGTGTGCGAGCTGGACATCATCTTCAACTTTGAGAAGGCCTACTTCATCTTGGACGAGTTTCTGATGGGGGGAGACGTCCAGGACACCTCCAAGAAGAGTGTGCTGAAGGCCATCGAGCAGGCAGACCTGCTGCAGGAGGTACGGGCCTGGGACAGTGAGGAGGAAGATAAGTACCGTGGTGGAGGGTGCCCTCCCTGCCCTGGACACCTTGCCTGCCAGCCACGGCTGCCCCCTTCCCGCCACCAAGGGGGCCCCCCTCCCTGTGGCGTCTGGCCCCCACAGCACCCAGTTGGCCAGCTTGCCCTCAAGCTCTGACTGCCCGGGGTGGGAGGTATGGGTGGCAGGCAGCCCGCTGGGCTCCCCCTCTTTCTCCCAAGACCCAAGGTGTCCCATCCTAGCTGAATCTCCCGTGTCCCATCCTTCTCTAGGCATTTAGGGTTGCTCAGGGAATTGGAGAAGGGGCACATGATTCTTCACTCCCCTGGTGTCTTCTCCTTCCCCATTTTTTCTTAACACACACACACACACTCACACACTCAAAAGCCTCTGCTCCTCAGAAGCGAAGGGTGGCGGGGACTCGGGGGTTGGGGTAGAGGGTGCCTGGCTGGGGGTTCTCCTGCTCTCTGACGCCCCCGCCCTCACCCCATTACTGCCTGCCCCCTCTCTGCTGTGCCACCGCTGAGACTTGGTGCAGGGAGATGAGTCACCGGAATCTGCAATGACAAGCAAGCTGGCCCGAGCTGGCTCTGAGGAGGGGGAAAGATGGGGGCTCATCTCTGCAGTAAGAGAAGGAGCAGAATTGAACCTGCCACCTCACTGGTCTGACTTCCCCTTTACACACACACACACACACACACACACACACACACACACACACACGTACACGTGCCCTGGCACACACCCACCCCTGTTACTAGTGCTCTGCTCAGACCCTAATGACTCATTTCTCTGCAGTCTGGTTCACCTTCCCTCAGGGACCTGATGCCAACTGATTACTCCCTGCCCCCACTCTGAATAAAAGAACCCAGCCAGCTGGCACCCCCAGCCTTCAGAAAGCAGGTTCCCTCCCCTGTCCGCCCCCGTCCCAGCTTCACACCCTTCCCCCTCAGATACTGAGACTGCGCCCCTGCTCACCAAGCTCCTGGTTTGGGATTTTCTGGGTGGTGGTGGACTCAACCTGGACCTCCTTCCTCGCCACAGTTGGCCTCTGGGGGGTGGTCCCTGGAGACTGGGGAGCTCCCCGGAAGGGTCCCCAGCTGTTCCAGCCTTGAGCTCATGTTGGCTTCTCTCTCCCCTCCCCGTGTCTCTCTGTGCTTCCCCGACTCGTGATGTTGTTGTCTTGCCCACCCTCCTCTGCCTCATTCCCTGTCCGCCTCTCCTGGTGTCTCTGCGTCACCCTCTGTCTGTCTCTGCCTCAGGAGGATGAGTCGCCTCGCAGTGTGCTGGAGGAGATGGGTCTGGCGTAGCCCCCGCCTGGGCCGTGTGGAGATGTGGGGAGCTGGTGGAGAGGCAGGGCATGAGTGCCCCCTTTTCTCGATGGGACCCAGCTGTCCCTCCTCTGCTGCCTCACCTTCTTTCAGAGTGAGCTGTGGGCTCAGGACCCTCAAACATTCCCTCCCTCCACCTCTATCTCCTGTTTCCCCTTTCCCCAATGAAGGTTTTAGGAGGTAGGCAAATGTGACCAAAATGGGGGTGCTATTTGGCTTTCATTCCCTGCCTTTGAAGAACTAATGTTACCCCAAACTCACTCCCCTCCCTTATAACTGTAAATATATAAATATGTCAGGTTAAAGGGAAAAGGTTTTCAGGGTTCTTCTCTGCTCCCTGCCCCAAAACCTACCTCCACCCTGCCCCATAGTCAGCCAGGGCATCTTCTCTGCCTGGGGCAGGGGCGGGGAGGGGGGTCCTGTGTATTTGAGAGGGAAGTCCTTTCCCCTCATCTGCCCTCCTCCTCCCTCCTCCTTGGCTGCAGTGGGGACTCTGTCCAGTGCCAGGGGAGGGACAGCGTGGTTAATTTTTTTCTAACCTTGCCACTTTGAGGGAAGTGAGCTTTGGGGGAAGGGCAGGCTTTATGAGAGACTGTCCCTCCCTCACTCCATGTTCTGGGTGAGGCAGGAGCTAAGAGGTGGGGTGTGGGAAGTGGCTGACTTTATTTCCTTTCCTCTGAAATAAAAGGAAAAGCATTTCTGGACTTTGCCTGCTTAGGCTCTGTGAAGGAAGGAAAAGCTTCTGGGATCAGTCAGGAGGGGATGGGAACACTGCCTCTTGACCTCCCTGGAACTAGGTTTGCCAGAGTTAGAGAGAGAGAGGAAGAAAAAAATAGAGGACACCCAGTTCAATTTGAGTGATAATATTTTTAGTTTGTGTCCTATGCAAACACATCCGCTGTTTATTCAAAATGAAATTTTAACCGGGTGTCCTGTACTTTATCTGGTACCCCTATTCCAAATGGGCTTGTGAGTTCAGTGCCTTTCTGAACACGGTGTCTCCGGCTCTGGAGCTGCCCTTGGCCAGGTAGGAGCCATTCCTGGGGACATAGTTTCACACCTCTGAGGTTTCTTTGTGGAACATTTCATTCGGCTGTTTTTTGTTTTTGTTTTTATTTCTTTTGAGAGAATGCTGGAGCGAGGGGTAGAGAGAGGGGGGTCAGAGAGAATCCCAAACAGGCTAAGTGCTGTCAGCGCAGAGCTCGATTCGGGGCTCCATCTCACCGTCCATGAGATCGTGACCTGAGCCAAAGTCCAGAGTTGGACACTTAACTGACTGAGCTACCCAGGCGCCCCTCAGCTGGTTTAGTTCTATTTGGAGAGAGGAGTCAGGAGTTCAACAGTGTATCCAACCCTGTGTGCTTTGCAAAGGGTTGAGAAATGTCTAAAAGCAAGGTGTTTCTATAGCTGGAGGCCCTTCCTCCCTGTTTGTTGCCAAGTATGTAGGACCAGGGAATTTAGGGGGCAGTTAAGGGAGGCGAGTAGGTGGAACAGGGACTGTGGGGAGCCACCAGTACTGCCTAAGAGGCCAGAGGACCATGGGCAGAAGAGCCTTCAAAGTGGTCTGGAGCTGCCCCACCCTGGGGACCAATGACTTTACCCCCCCGCCACCACCCCTAAGCTGGAAGTGGAATTTAGGCTTTCTTACTAGATGTGGGCCATATTCTACTCTTGAATATGGTTGAAAGTGGTTCCACTACCCTCACTTTTGAACAGGGTCTTGTGGCTGGCGCTTCCCTCACCGCCCCTTGGGGAGGACCACGGAGGCCCAAGGGGACGGGTGAATAAGGGAGAACAAAGTCCTAATAAAATAGTCACTTTTATTTCTTAGCAAAACTATTTCCTCCGTGAGGGGTATTTACAACAGAGAAGGGAAAGAATAGGTAAATTCACAGCGAACTGGAGAGGGTGGAGAGGCTCCTGGGAGGCCCAAAGGGCAGGAGACAGACACTTCTTCACACAATTAACTGGAATAGCTTTTTCCGGTTTTGGACGGGGACGTCCCGAGAGGGACTAGTGGGGACCAGAGGCCGTGGTGGGAGAGGGAATTCGCACAAACCACCCGCCCGCCTGGGATGGCCCCGGGAGCCCTCTTGAATGAATTTGGGGAGTTCGGGCTTCGAATCCAGGAAGCTGTCTGACAGGTCCCGGCGCAGCCCGGGGGCGGGGCGACCCGGGGGTAGGGGCGGGGCCAGGGATGGGGCTGGGGTGCATGCAAACACCTAGAAGGGGAGAGGAGCAACACGGAGGGGGGTGGCAGCGCGCGCGGCTCCGGCGCGCGGGGGCGGGACCGGGGCAGGTCACGGGCGCCGGAGCAGCACGTGCTCGATGTAATTCTCCAGCTCCTCCTGCTCCTGCATCCGGCGCTCCTCCGCCTCCGCCTCCTCCTGCGCGCGCCGCGCCTGGGCCTCCCGGCCGGGATAGTGATGCGAAGGCGGCAGGGCGTGGTGGTAGTGGCGGCGGCGCGAGGCAGCGGGTGGCTGCAGTGTCCGCGGCCGGATGTAGTTGGGAAAAGGGTGGTAGGGCCCCGGGGGAAACAACTCGTCCTCCTCGCGATCCCAAGGCGGGAGCACCTCGTTCCAGTCGGGCAGCTCCTCTCGGGCGGGGGCGGGGGCGGGAGGCGGGGGCTGCGGGGAACGGACGTGGGTGGGGGCGGGGGCGGCACGGGGGTGCGGCACGGGCTCGGGAGGGGCGTTCTTCTTCCGCTTCCGCTTCTCCTCCACCTCTTCGATGATGCTGACCACGTCGTCCGCTGGCAGATGGAGTTTG
This sequence comes from Panthera onca, assembly GCF_046562875.1. NCBI lineage: Eukaryota > Metazoa > Chordata > Mammalia > Carnivora > Felidae > Panthera > Panthera onca. The sequence goes on from NC_138354.1 coordinate 8,037,408, forward strand.
GTGGACAGCTCAATAAGGCTGTCGATCGTCTGAGGGTCCATCTCTTCGTCGTCGTCCTCCTCCTCCCCGCCCTCCTCTGCCCCCTCAGCCTCCTTCCGACGGTGGCCGGGCATCTCCTCCTGGGAGCGCTTGTCCTCGGCTCCGGCTTCTCCGTCCTCCTCCTCCTCTGCGAACAGCAGCGCGTTCTGCCGCGCCCTCTCCGCCTCCTCCGCCTCTGCCTCCGCCTCCGCCGCCTCCTCATCCTCTTCCCCCACCCTCTCCGCCCCGCCGCGTCTCTCCTGCTCCGCCTCCGCATCCTCCCTCACGCTCTCTCGCTCCTCCTCCTTCTCCTGCAGCCCCCGACCCCCAAGGCCGCGCTGCCGGGCCCCGCCCTGCAGCAAATATTGGAGCAGCAGGTCCGAGGCGAGGTCTGCCAGCCGCTCTTCCTGCGCCGCGGCCTGCCGTGTGGCCTCTGCCTGTCGCCGCCCGGCTTCTACCTGCGCCAGCCCTTGCTGTAGAAGGCGCTCCCCAGCCTCAGAGCCGCCCAGGAGTGAGCTCTCCGGACGGCGCGCCTTGGGGAAAGGGGCGCCCAGGCTTTGGTACGCCTTGGATAGGGGTGCCAATGCCTCACCTAGATGTGTTTTGGGGGAGGATACCCCTTCCCCGAACTGGTGGGCTTCAGGAAGGGACCCGCTCTCGGGCATACGCGCCTGGAATTGCGGGGGAGCGGGGGGTGGCAGGGGCGCGCGCTCCGGAACGCGCGCCTGGAACTCTCCCCAGGAAGCGCGCCACACGCGCTCCGGCCCGGGGCTCTCCAGGTTGACTCGGGTCAGAGTGTGCGTGCGAGTTTCCGTTTCTGCTGCCGCTGTCTCTTGCTGGCGCTTGGCGCTGCTCGGACTGAAATCTCGCAGTTCCTGGAGCAGAGAAGCTAGCGCCTCGAGCTCCTCGGAGGGGTCTCCAGCCTCGGGACCATTCTCCTGAGTCTGAGGGCGAGGCGGGGCCGCAGGTGCCTGGGTCTCCGGCGCCGGCAGGCTGTGGGTCTGGCTGCGCACGGTCTCGGTCAGCAGAGCTTCTGCTGCTTCTTCCTTTGGCCCCTGCTGGGAGCCGCCGGGAGCCGGGGGCGAGGCCGGGCGGTCAAGTGCCTGAAGCAGCACCGCGGCCAGCGCCCGGGGATCCACGCCCTGGAAAAGCTCTCCCTCGTCCTGCGGCTCAGAATTTCGAGCGGCTCGGACCTCTGGGGCGCTAACATCGTTCGGCCCGGGTGCTGCGTCCCCAGCTACCGGCTCTTTATGTTCAGAGCTGAGGGGAGGTGGCTGCGCCTCAGGGTGCCCCGGGGGCGCTGCTCCCAACCCCTTGATCAGTAGAAGGAAGCAGACGAGGGTGGAAGCCTGCAACCTGAGCGATTTCATGACCAAAGGACTGCCGGAGACTGTGAAAAATAGAAGGGACCAAAGAAAGAGAGGGTTTCTGTAAGAATTTTCCGCTCTCTGATTCTATATCCCCTTCCCCCACCTTTAATCAGGAAAGCCAGGGCTTCCCTCATCCCCCTAACCTTACCCAGAGGAGGGACGTTTAGAAGCAAAGGAGGAAGATGTTGTGCCGATCTCTGGAGTCGTGTAAATGGGAAAACGCCCGCAACCCTCGCTCCCCCAATGCCTCTTCGCCCCCTTGCCTAAGCCATCTCACTGCCAGCGCCCACGTACTAAGCAGCTAAGATAAGGTGGAAAAAAATCTCTGCTCCCTCCCCACAGGACTCCCCGGATGGTGCGTGGGCGACTTCAGCAGCAAGAGAAAAGCGGCGACTCCCCCACTTATCAGGGACCCTTACCGGGGTCTCCCCGCTGTGTTTTTAACACCCCCATCCGGGAGGAGAGAGAAACCCTCCCTCACGCCCACGGCTGCTGAGGGTTTGAGGGATGGACAGCGGAGTATTTACCAGCTGGTGTCACGATGCGGGAGGTGGAGAGGAGGGTCGGGGCGGGGTGGGGACAGGGAAAGATCGGGACGCGTCCGCCTCGGCTCCGAGCAGTGGCTGGGATAGGAGCGACGGTCGAGTTCTGGCGTCCAGTGGGTTGGGCTCAGCTGGGTCCGCGCGGCTCTGGGCGACTCGCTCGCTCCGGCTTCAGCACGCTGGACAGCGCCCGCGCCGCTGCCGCCTTATAAAGGGGAGAGCGCAGGGTCACGTGGGCTGGCCCCGCCCCATTGACGTCAATGTTCATTCATGGGGAAGCGGGCGGGTGCCTCGAAGCGGGGGGCTGCCCAGTGATTGGAGGATGTGGTCTTCTCCCGGCCTGCGCCTGCGCACTGGGAGCCTCGGCTAGAGGGGCGTGCGTTAGCCTAGCACCAGGGAAATGAATGAATGAATGAATGAATGAAATCGCCGAGGCGGGCGGGGCAGGGGGCTATGAATGAATGAAGGAGGGACGAGGAGAAAAGGATGAATGAATGAATGGGAGAATGAATGGAAGGGTGGATGCGGAGACGCTGCAAAGCGGGAGGGTGGGTTACAGAGCAACTTGCAGCTGCGGCAGCCCGCGTCGCTGAGCCGAATAGGATGGGGGCACTCCCGGAGTCTGACTGGGTATCAGTAGGAGATCCATACTGGGGAGGGGGAGGATAAAGATTCCAAAGCCGAGGAAGGGGCTGGACTCCCCATCCCCCGACCGCACGCACGGTCCGGTCCATAGGGAACACACCCAAGGACGGCGTGAACCCGAGAGAGGAGGGACGGATCTGCGCGCCTGCGGGCGCTGTTCGCGGATCTACGGTGCGGGGTGCCAGTCCTGGGCCGGGGCAGATGGGTGGATCTTGCGGTTTTGGTAATCCCGTTGGAAAGGGTCCGAGTCAGAAGAAAGGGGAAAGATTGAGGATGTGTGTGCCTCTGTCTTGTCTGTTCACAGTCGGTGCGTGTTTGGAGAAAAAGGTGTGTCTGTCCTTCTGTCCATCTCACTCTGTAGCGTATGTTGGCGCCCCCGCTTGCCCCTTGTCAGCCCACTTCTCCCCACCCTCCTCCTGCTTCTTTCCCTCCCTCTGCTTCCCCCCCAAAGGACGTTTGGAGGGCGAGAGCAGACCAGGTGGGGAGGGGGTTGCGCAGGTTGGGGGGGGGTGACTCAACTCCAGCTCTCTCCACCGCTTAAAGGGAAGGTTTGAACGCGGTGGGGTGGGGTGGGTGTGCAACGTCAGAGACAGCCCCTCTCTACCACCAGACCCCTCGTCCGTATCTCCTGCCAGAAGGGTTGGGGTTGGGGGCTTGGACAACTAGAGGTTGTGGGTGGGGGGGGCGATGACGCACAGATTGCGCAAAGAGAATCCATCAGCGAGCCGGGTCCAGTGAAGGGAGACCAGCCGTGGGCGGGGGTGGGGGGGGGGGAGGACGGAAATGGGGAGGGGGGAGGGGAGAAGAGAGGAAGGCAAGGGGAGCAGCCACTGCAGGAATGAAGGGGAGGAGGGAGGTTGAAGGGGGTTGCGGTGCAGGCAGAAAGCTGTGCGGGGGCGTGGGCAGGGAAAGGGGGGAGTGACAATGACACATGCCAGACACACAAGAACTGCGGACACAGGGGTGCCTGTGGGCACACGCAGGACACCCGCGCCCTAAGACTCTGGAAACCGAGATCAGGGCAGTCTGTCAGGGCTCAGAGACTCTTTCTGAGCCAGTCCTCAACCCCCTCCTCATCTCTTCCTAGCACTGACCCTCCTTCTCCCTCTCTGTCTCTCTCTCTCTTTCTCTCTCTCTCTCTCTCTCTCTCTTACACACACACACACACACACACACACACACACACACACACTCACGTGCTTTCCCTCTATAGCCAGCAGTGGCTTCTCGGTTCCATCAGTGGCTCGACTTTCCCAGAAGAAAGCCCATCAGCTCTGCAGGGAAAGAGGTGGGGAGGAGCAGAGAGAGAGGCAAGAGAGAGAAGATGGGAGCAGGAGAGGGAGGGAGGGAGGAAGGAATCTGGAACAGGTAGAAGGAACAGGCTAAAGGAGAGGGGGAAAAAAAAAGCCCTGAGAACCAAGGTGACTGTAGAGATGCCAAAGAAAGCAGAGAGAGGAGGGGGCAGCAGACCCCAAGGCTGTGATTAACCCCCATCCCCCAACACACACAACTATCTAGGACCACTCCCTAACCCTGTGAGCTCCCCTCCTTCCTTTCTCCTCCTCTTCTCCCCTTTATCTTCCCAGCCCGGTTACTGAGAGCAGTGGAATGGGGAGGGGGTCACGTTACCTTCCCGAGGAGGATGAATCAGTGAAATGGCTCTGACATCTGGAGGGGGGAGGGGAAACCATCCAAGAGAGAAGGGGGGAGGGAAGGAGCCAAGGGGGGGCAGACTGAGAGCTGATGGGGCTAACAACTAAGTGTGAGATGAAGGGGGACAGGCACCTAGAGAAACAGTTTGTGTTCCTGGGGGCTTGTGTACGTCCCCATGCACCTGTGTGTGCATGTACATATATGTGCATGTGTGTTTGTGTGTGTGTAGAGATTGATGAAACATAAAGGGGTGGGGAGAAAGGGAATTGGAAGACCAGTTGTGTATTTAATCAGATAGAGTGGATGGGCATGGTAGTGTTCCAATTTAAATATGAAATCTCTTCCAATCTGTGTGGCCGTGTGTTTTGCCTGTTTCCAGATGTCTTTGTAGAAGTATGAGTGTGCAGGGGTTCTGATCCTTCTGAGTGTCCATATACTTGTGTGGTTGGGAGACTTTGAGTGCATCCAGTCTGGGCATCTGCTGGTGTCTGAAAAGTGAGCCTGGCTTGATGTGTCAATAGTGTGTGTGTGTGTGTGTGTGTGTGTGTGTGTGTGTGTGTACGCATGTGTCTTTGTGCATTTCCCTGGGTCCTTCCATACTTTCTGATACATGTTAGAAGTTATGTGGATGTTTCTGTCTTTGATCTTGCTCGCCCCTCCCCCACATCCACCATCTCTAGATTTCTGTAAAGTAAAGCCACTCATCTGCAGCCCCCAAGTTTGGGTCCTTGCCCCCCATTTTCAGATCATTCCTCCATTCTTCCCCAACTCTTCACCCCTTCCTTCCTTCACTCAGCCCAGAAGCTCAGGAGAGCTTCTCAGACACTGACATCCCAAGAATTTCAGTCAGCATGGGGTGGAGTAGGGGACAGCAAGGTGGAAGCCAGGCACCCAGGGTGATAGGCTTGGTCATTCCACAACCTGAATCATGCCTGCACGGACTCTGAATCCCTGGGTCTGTTTCCACCTCTCTTCGTCTCAGTTCCCTACCTGGGTCTGCGCATTCACACACACCCCACCTCTCAGAGATATCGTGATGCGCCCTTCATATCCTGCTGCCTCTAGGGGCTTCTGGAAAAAAGCTGGACTGGGGACAGAATCCTGGAATCGGTAGAGGAGGGAGGTGGCAGGAAAGAAAGAAAATGGAGAGACAGAGCTGGAAAAGGCATTGCTGAGATGGGAACCTGGAGGGTATGCCTGGTGCTTGCTCTGAGTTATTTGTATAAATCCATCTCTGTCTTTGTTTCTGAATCTCTCATACTCTCCAAGAGGGTAGCAGGAGAAGCTGGGGTCCGGTGGAGTAGTGATCCAAGCTGAAGATTTGGAAAGCCAGGAGAGGGGGGACAGAGCACTGTGTCTTTTCCCTGAGAAGCTTTGGAAGAGAAAAATAGGCCAGGGGCTTGGGGACCCTGCAGCTCACCGTCCCCCCATCTTTCCCTTCCCCCCAACTGGTGACTCACCTCTGCAGCCTTTCATTGCGTCAGCGATGGGGGGACAGGCAGGGAGGGGGCACTTTATGAGAGGGGAAGGGGTCTCCACTTAGAATTGAAAGAAGGCACAGAAAGTCCCCCTGAAAATGGCCCCATTAGAAAACATCATTGCCCTATCCCCTGCCCACCCCAGTTCAGTAGGGTGTAGGGTGGGGAGTCCTGGGGAGGGGACTGAGAGGGGGCTGAGGGCCACTGGTGGGACTGGGGATGATGAGTGATAGGAAGGGGGTGCTCACCCTGATTTTCAGTTCCGGGGACCCATTCCCTCATACCCCCACCCACTCCTGAGTGGGGGATGGGAGACCCAGCAAGCCGGGGGAGGGCAAAGCCGCAGAGATGAGTCACCAAGAGAATGAGAGAGAGAGAGAGAAAGAGACAGAGATCAGGGGAGACACAAAGAGAGACAGCTTCTGGAGAGACTGAGAAGGGAAAACACACACACCATGAAGATGATATCCACAAACTAATCAGAGAAAGCACATTACTTTCATAATCCTGAACCAGCCTCCTCCAACACCCACCGGTCACATACAAACATACTATTATTCAGAGTTACACTGATATTCTGAGACACACCCACTTACACAAACACAGTATCACACCTAGCCTCGGCAGTGTCACTCAGACACATGCTAAGATGTGACCAGGGTAATGGAGATTTGCGTTGAGAGCCCTCGTTTCTTTTACATGGGATGGTGGGAGGGGGCAAAAACCCTGAGGGAATGTGACTTCACAAATCCAAGAGGCGGCTTCAGGGACTCGCAGGCTATGCCTTGCACACACCACGATACACAGTTGCCTACCTCCCCATCCACACATACATAGTAACATATCAAGCATCCTCCTCATCAAAAAGCCACTTGGAGTACCTGATTCTGGGGTACACCAGGCACGTTGTCCCGAATACATCCCACCCGGACACCCTCTGACCTGTACACACATGTACAGAAACGCAGACACACAAAGACTCCCATGGACACACTCACACGGACGGAAACCACCTTGCGCTGCCTCGCCTGCGTCCACACGTCCTGGCGCCCCCTCGCGTTACTTTTCGGAGTCGCAGTCTCCGGCGCTCTGGAGCTCGGCTCCCGGGGGGGCGGCGCCCAAGCTCCCTCCACCTCCTCCCCCTTCCGCGCGTTGCCCACCCAGGAATCCGGAAAGCCAGCGCGCTGGCCAAGAGAGCTGGGAGTTAGACGCCTGGATGGTGGGGCTGAGGGAGGCCGGTCCTGGATGCCAAGGGGAACTTGGGAGAAAAGCCCATAGAATTTGGATAGCAGCGGACTCCCAGGCCCAGGGGAAAGCGAGACCCAGGCTTGTCAGGGCGCCGCGCAGCTGCCCGCCTCGCTTCTGAGCAACCGCTTCTTTCTGCCGCTGGGCTGGGGTGGGGGTGGGGGCGCGCAACGGCCAGCAGCCCTCTCCAGCTCCAGGAAGTCATTAGCCCCATTGCCACAGGGCTTAGAGATCCTCTCTAATACAGGCTGCTGGGGAAGGGGGAAGGATAATGCGCCTCATCCCTCCCCTGCTGAGAAGTGAAACAGACACAGAGGGTGGGCTAAGGGTCCTTTTTATTGTAATACAGCCACGGCTGAAGTGACAGGGAGGGTGGCAGCATGGCCAGGCGCTGAAGGCAGACAAGCAAGGCAGTGTAGCACAACAGCAAAACCGGAACTGGGGGAAGTGATGGAGCAGCGGCTGTCCTGTGCCCACCTTCTTCTACCTCCTGGCGCCCTCCTCTGCCCACGTCTCTGATTCCATCCCCAGCGACCCCTGTGCTTACTGTCAACAAATCCCTAGCAACTGTCCATCGTCCAACAAGAAGTTCAAACAGTCATCGCCACAACGAGTGAGGTTCTGAGGCATGCTCTGGCTTGGGACAGACCTGAACTCCAGTCCCTGCCAGGCTCCCAGCTACTCTGAATGACTTGGAAGTCACTTTGATCTTTCTGAGCCTGTTTCCTCCCTCGGTGGTAGATGTGAGGATCCAGTGTAGAAGACAGCGCTGTGCAACTGCAGCTGTTACTACTTGCATTGAAATAGAAAACTGGCAAAGTCCAAAAAAAAAACCCCATAAAGGAACCAGAGGAAGGGAGGGATGTCCAGAAATATCTGGAGGCAGGGGTTCCAGTTGCACTAGAAGGAAGCCTGGTTAGAGCCAGAAGACAGCCCCATATTGGGCTGAGGAAACTGCCCTTCCCAGCTCAAGCCCCCTGTTTCATGTCCTGGTTAAGGCACTAGTTGGGGATATAGGAAGGGGGGCTGGGAAATAGCAACATCTTGCAAAGTTGGACGAACCCCATCAGAGGGGGCAGTCTTGTAAAGATGCGTCACCAGAGGGTCAACAGGGCATTATGATTGTTTCATTTATAGGCTTTCTCTCCGTATTGCACACAGGGCGGGTGATGAAGAGTTCATGGGGAAGAGGAAGGGAGGAGCAGACAAATGGGCAATGAGGAGCTAAGTGTCTGGGGGGGGGGGGGTCCGGGGAATAGGAGGATGGGAGCTCAGAGAGAAGGAGAGAGGGGACACTGATGTAGAGGCGCAGGAGACTGAGAGGGAGGCAGGAGGGGAGCGCGGGGCAAGCTCTGAGAGCTTGAGAAAGGGCGGGAGGAAGAAAAGTAATACATGTTGGGCAGCTGGACCTTGCACATCCCTCTACCTGCTTCCGCCCACGAGGAGGCAGAAGGGAGAAGCCAGGAAGGACGGAGTTCCCCGCCAGCCCAGGGCGACGGACAAGGAAAGGCTCTGAAGCCTGTGAAGGAACCCATTCTTTGGCCCGTGAGGGGAACGGGCGGGCCATAGCAGAGCAAGGGCCTCCCCCAAACCCGGCGATCGGATCCAGTTGTGGGCCATAGAGTGGGCGCGCTACAGGCGAGATGGCAGAGAGGCAAGGCTAAAAGGTTGGGGGGGGGGGGGGGCGCTCCGGTAAGGGTAAGCGGGCTTCCCAGCAGACCACGGAGAGTAGGGGGAGGGGGCGGAGCTTGCAAACACTGGGGGGCGGGGCTTTCTGAAGATCAGCGAAAATGGACGGATCTAAATGCTCCTCTCGCCTCCGAGAGGAGAGGCCCTAGATGTCGGCCTCCAGCGGGTACTGTTCTGTGTAACCCTTGACCAGCTCGAGCCCCAAGCCGGCCTGGCAGAGGTCAGCCAGCTGCGACCATAACTGGGACGCCAGGAAAAGCTGGCGCATGGCGTTGAGACCGGCGAGGCGCGGGGCCGGACCCTGCACGTGCCGCAGAAGCCGGCTCTGCGCCTGCGCACCAGGGCTGCGCACGGCGTCGACGTTGAGGTAGCGCCACGTGCCGTCACCGCCGTGCGGGATGGGGGAGGGGCGCGTGCACAGCGTGGGTAAGCGCGGGCGCGCGGAGCCGTCTACGCGCCACTCCAGGTCCTTGGCCGCCAGCAGGCGCAGGTTGCTCTCACGTGGCCGGTAGGGCTGCCAGTCCTGGGTGAACGTCGCGCTGCATGGAAGGCAACAGTAGGAGGCGGGCCACGTCGCCGCCAGTCTCCGACACGGTCTCGGTGGGCAGCGGCGAGGTGACGGAGGCCCGCAGCGCCGCCAGCTGCACACGCCCAGCCGCGCCAGGAGCACGGAGGCATTGACTCAGACCCAAAGGATGCTCCTGTGGGGGGCAAGAGTGAGCGCGGAGTGGGCAGCGGAAGGGCTGGAGAGCCCAGCGCCTCAGCATCTTCACACCCACGGGCTCCCAGCAGGGCCCCTCAGAAGGACCGACTGTGCCGGGCCAAGTGGAGTGGGGTATGTGAAAGCCTGCCCCACCCCCGAGGGTAGCATGGAGGACCCAGGGGCAAGTCCTCAGGATAGGTTCCTGGAGCCCCAAGGAGGGGCGGGGTTCGTGTGCGGGAGCCAGGGGACTGGGGGTGTGGGCCGCTGGGTCTCGGAGGGGAGTGGAAGGGAGGAAAACAGATCAGTCGGTAGGATAGGGGAGCCGGACGGAAAGGACAAAGATTCACATTAGGATGTTTGGATCCCTGGAGGGAGGCCGGATCAACAGAGAGGAGTCCCGGTCACGGAACTCCGGACGCTTAGGCTCCTCAGCCATCTGGAGTAAGGACTGAGGGTTTGACGGCTGGGAGTCGGGAACTTTTTGACTTCCCCTGGGCAAAAGGGCCTGGGTAAGGACTGGGAGTCCGGGGGCGGGGCTCACGGGCGCCCCCACTCGGTAGAGCCAGCAGAGAAGGAAAGCGGGTGACTGGGCTTGCGGGGAGGACGCCCGGCTACCCGAGCTCCCTTGTCCTCCTCACCTGCTTGGTAATTAGGCCGTGTTTCTTGAGCTCCCGGGGGCCCACTTGGTCGTCCCGGGTGAGCCGTGCCGCCTTGACCCCCGGGTTCTGTGTCTTGACCAGCTGCGGGCAGAAGCGCCGCAGCAGCCCGGCCACGCCCTTGCCGCGCTCCCGGGGAGCCACGCACAGCCCCTCCACCAGCGCTGTCTCCCCGGAGTCGATCACGTGCGCCGACTCCAGCGCGATCTGCGGACCCAGGCCGTTAGGGGGCCCTCCGCCCCTGCCGGGACTCTCTGCTCGCAGGGCTCGCCTCTTCCCACACGCTGAGCACTCTGTCGTCACCACCCCGGGCGCCAGGCCAGGCCCGGGCCTGCCCCAGATCTCCTCAGCACTTGGGTCTCGAATTCCAGAGCCGGCAGAGAGGGAGCTCATTCGCCGGGCTCTCGTCCACCTCTTGAGATGCTCCAGCTCCGCGTGCACCCCTGTGCCTGAGCACTGGCCACGCCCCCTTCCCTTGGATCCACCCCAGGAGCTGGCTACGCCCTCCCGCCCCGGGCCTTGCCACGCCCCGCTTCTTCTTAGCTCCGCCCCGGACCCCGTCTAGGGGCTGGTCCTGCTAACCGCGTCCAGGTGCTTTTTCGTACGCGAGTTCGGTCTATCGGGGGTCCTGACCCCACTCTTGCTCTCACCCCCGGTCTACCCTCTCTTGCCTGCTCTCTTCTTTTTGTGCTCCTGCTCCCAGGAACTCCAAATGAATGCTCAAACACCGAAGCTATCCCCAGCCCCTCCCTCGGGTTCCTCTGCTACCCGTGTTGTACACGCTCTCCATCCCACCCTCATTGGCTGGGCCCCTGGATCCGCACATCCTACTCTTTGGTTCCAAGGCCAACTGGCTCCTCGGCATCCGGACTGGGGCTGGGGGAGAGGCTCGCCTCCTCTCTTTCTTAAGGTCCACTCACCCAAACGTAGCTTCACCCCCTTTTCACCTGGGCCCCGGCTCTCCTCACTCCTGTTTCTCTTGGCCAGCACCACGGTGCCGTCCTGTTCTGCTGCCACCACGAAGTCCAATGGCTGGGCCGTGGCCTCAGGCCCCGATCCAGACCTGGGGTTGGCCCCCAAGGACTTGGCCTTGGCCTCAGGCCCTGATTCAGCCCCCAGGGGCTCAGTCTCAGCCTCAAGCCCCCATCCGGATCTGAACTTGGCCTCCGCCTCCTGTAGCGGGGTGTTTGAGTGTGGCTCGACATCTGGCTGGTCCTCTTTTTCAGGCTTAGGGAGCTCTGAGCTGGCTGAATCACAACTGGATTGTTTCATCACCCTGCAGAAAATAGACAACCCAGTATCATGGTCAGAGCCCCTGTTTCCACATATAGCACCTGACACGCGCATGCGCGCGCACACACACACACACACACACACACACACACACACACACCCCACAGTACTTTGCTACACAAATACCCCTTCTCTTTCTCTCCCCACACTAACCCTGGGAATTCAGGGCCTCCAACTCTGACCAAATCCCAATCCTACCCTGCCCCACCCTACCAGGGTGCTTCTCAACAGTGACAAACTCAGGAATACCATGAGCTCCTCACGGACTGGCCCCAAATCTCCTTCAACCCCAGTCACCCCCAGGGACTCAGGCAATGGGGCAGAAGGTCCTTGGAGGGGTAAAAAAAAAAATGGAAAGACATCCCTCTAGGGTCCCACCATCTCTCTCAGGCCTCTGCGAGAACATGGGAAAGCCCCATCATCCCCACTCCTCCTACAAGAGGGTTCCCTGGGAAAAGCAGAGGGTTCAACCTCCTCCCCTTCCTACCACTGCCACTCTCAATCCCCAGGGCAAAGGGAGGAGGATGTAGACGCCAGATCTTCCCCCTATGTCCACTCCAGTGCCCTCCACTCCCCTCCAACACATACATTCAAACACAAGCCAGAGGAGTGGACAGGTGGACAGCTCCATTAAAAAATTTCAAGTCATTTCTCCCAGGCTAATCAAACCTGCCTTTCCCTTCCTTCTGCTGAAGTTTGTCCTCTCCTTCTCCATTGGAAGACCTGGTTCCACTCTAGGGCTAGATGATTATTTGGAAAAGGGCTCTGTTGGAGCTCCTGCAAACAAGATGTGCACAAGGATCACCGATGCCCCCTCCCCCCATTTGCCTTCCCTACAGAGAGTCTCTGTGTTCTCTCTCTCCCTCTGTTCTGCTTTCAGTTTCTTCCCACAATTCTTGCTCTGTCTCTTGCTCAATACTTTCTGTGCCCTTCCCCTTCTCATTTTTGGGTCAGCTCCTATGGATCTGGTACCCTTTGGCCTCCAGCTCTTCTGTTTTCCCTGCCAGAGACAGGGCCAAAGAGAAAGGCCCCTCCCCAAGTCCTGAAGACTCCTCATTTCCAGACCTCTCTCCTTCAAACCAACCAAATCAACTAATCGTTATTAATTTTTATTTGACTGGGGGAGGGGCAAAGGGAGGGAGAGAGAAAGAGAAACAGAATTCAGGCTCCATGCTCAGCACTGAGCCCAACGCAGGGCTTGATCCCAGGACCCTGGGATCCTGACCTGAGCCAAAATCAAGAGTTGGAAGTTCAACCGACTGAGTCACACAAGTGCCCACCCAAATCCTCCAATTAAATCCTCCTCCTCTCTTTCAGCCAATTATAACTGTCCCTTCATATAACCTACATTAAGCCTCATTAACCAACATCCCAGGGGACACACATACCAGCTACTTTGTGAGAGATAATATGGTGTTGGTTGGCTATTTATTTATTGTTAACAGGAACATGATCTAGGCTTGGGATAGGGGACAAACAATTACACCAAGGAGTTTAGGGATGATCTTAGCCTCCATGCCATAAACATAGCTTACATGAACACAGCGTGCCTGCTGTACAGACAAAGCTTTAAAACAAGAGCCCCATCTCCCTCTTTCTTTTCAGTCTGATGCTGATGTCTAAGGCTCTCCCAGGTAAGCCTGGATGAAGTAAGACAGCATTAGGCCAATGTCATCAGAGGTGGGGGCAGCACAGGCTCAGAGGATCCTAGAGCCCCTGCTAGAGTTGAGGACCATCAGGTTCAACCCACTTCTTTCACAATGAGGAAACAGACCCCCAAGGAGGCTAAGGTCTTGCCTAAAGTGACTCAGCTTGGGCAGAGCCAGGCTAACAGTTAAGTTTTCCTAGCCCCCAGGCTAGTGGTGGGGAGACCTCTTTTTGGTGTATATTTGGATCTCCAAACCCAGCCTGAAGAGCAAGGAATTACTGGGTCCTTGGCAGGAGTCAAAGGTGCCAAGGGCTGAGGGCTAAGAACCAGAGATGGGACCATGGGAGGAATCCCCACTACCCTCTGCCCATGTCAGCAGTTCCTATGCCAACAACAAGCCGGGGACCAGCTCAAGCATCAGATTCCTTGTGACAGGCAGGAATGACGGGGCTCAGAAGAGATAAAAGCAAGTTAGCTGTGGCTCCCATCTATGTCTCCAGGCAACCTCACCAGCTGTTCCTGAGTCCCTAGAAAATAACAAGCTGGTAGTTCTGTGCTGACTCCAGCGATTCCCCACTGCCCCCAAAAGGGACAGAAAGTGAGCAACTTGTAGACTGGGACACATCCAACTAATAATTCAAGACATGAGGTTTTGGTTACCCCTCCTGTGCTTTCAAGATGGGGGAGAGTATTTCCAAAGGGTGTGTCTATGCCTTGGATAAAGTGGTTTGTAAGGGGGTCACAGGGAAGAAGGAAGCGCCTGCAAATTTATCTCTTCCATTTTTCCCCATCACTCTTCCACACCTGCTCCCTTTGGTGGGGAGGCGGGGGACAAAACAGTTCCAAATTATTTAAGCCCTGGGGGAGGTGGGGACTGGGAAAAAAGCAGGTCGGGGGTTCCAGGCCAAGCCAAAGCTGCTGGCTGTCCCCACAACCCTGGCTCCACACTCTGATCCCTTCCCATCCCTCAGAATAGCGCCCTCCAACCGGGCTCCTTGAACTATCGCTCCCATAGGTGTCTAGGCAGAGGAAGGGGCAGCCCTTTGCGTCCAGGGCACTGTGGGAGATGTAGTTCCGGCATCTCCTGGACCAAGCTCCAGGAAGAGGGGCGGCACATCCCCTCCATATCCTCCACATCCTTGGATCTATTCTTTCAATTTTATAAATATAAATGATCGCTCTGGGAGGGGATGATTCTAGTCCTCGCTGGGCATGCTGGGAGCCCCCCTACCCCACCTCCACCGCACCCCACACACCTGAAATATTGATGCCCTTGAGGTCGACAGCTTCTCGGAGCTGGAAGAGGGAGCAGAGGGAGCAGAGAGCGGAGAGGCGGAGACAAAGAGACGGCAGTTACACAAAGCGCCCAAAGAACAGAGCGGGAAGGACAGGAAGGGAGGCAGGAAGGAGACAAAGGCGGACAGGGGGATGCGGGGCAGAAGAGGATGGGAGAGGGGAGTGGCAGCAGGCATGGATATCAGACACAGACATGACACCTCGTGACTCAGGGCCCAGCAGATGCCAAAAAAAGCCCTAGCTCTGCACCCCCTCCCCAGAGAGACCATAAATAGAAAACAGCGACACACCCCCTTCTCCCCACGGTGTGCGATGGGGGAAGGGGTCAAGGGGAGGAGAAAGCCAGAAAAGGGTCTGGAAGAGAACAGAGACCTGGGGACAGAGGCAGGGAGACGAGATAACATGGGGCAAAGGCAAGGGGTGAGGAAGATAGACCAACGAGCAGTGTGTGCGTGGGGGTGGGGGGAGGGTGCCCCAGGGCCACAGTCATGGACTGGGGACTGTACTCGGGGGTCTTCCCCAGTTTTCCCTCTGCCCCTTTCCAAGAGTGGGGGTGGGGGCGGCAGGCGCGCGAGATTCCGAAGGAAGCTGTCTACTTGACAGGGGTCCCTCTGGGCACCAGGCTCTGGGGACAGGTGGGAGAGCAATGGCGACGGGGTGGGGGAGGGATGACGGACAGGAAAGTGTCTCTGAACACCTAGGCGAAGTCCAGGTCCCAGTTATCTAGGTCACCGGACAGGGAGAGGTTGGGCTGTAGGGGGCGCAGCAGCTGACTTCCCCGGGCGGGGGTGGGGGGCGGTGGCCTTCTGCTGCCCCCATTCCGCGGTGGAGGAGCACGCCAGCCCCGAGGCCCGCGGCCCCCTACCTCGCCGGAGCCGGAACCGGGGCGGGGAAGCCCAGACACGGAGCGGGGCCGGCCACGCGGACAGCGAACGGTGCCGGTAGAGGGGTCCCTTCGGAGCCCCGAGGGTCGAGCTCGGGTGACGCGCGGGGACCGGAGCAGTCCCAACTCGGAGTGAGAATGTAGGGTCTGCGCTGCGGCTCAGTTCGGCACGCGGGCGCGAGCGGGGACATTCGGGGTGCGGGCGCTGCGGGCACCTCCCGCGGCGACGCTCCGCCGGGCCGGGCGGCGGCTCCGAGGGGCGGAGACCCCAGCGACGTGGAGGAAACCCGGCCCGGATCTGGAGTGGACTCGGGGCGGCCTTGGGGAGGTGCGGGCGGAGAGCAGGTGCCCTGGCGGGGCGGGGGGGCGTGTGGACCTGGGTGGCGGGCGCAGCAGGATAGCCTCAAGTCTGGCGGACGAGACTCCGCCCCTTGTCCTGGCTAGGGAGCTGGACCTTAGGTGGAGGTGCCTTGGGTTTTGGGGGGGGGGGAGGGGGTACTGCCGGCTTAGTTATTGCCCCCACGTCCATAGCACCTCTATGCTCTGTCCTGAAGCACCCCCCTCCCCCAATCTCGCAGTCCTCCCTCCGACCTCCCGCCGCCAGATAAGTCAGAGCGACTGGAAGGGGCACGCAGAGCCCTGGGGACCAGGTCAGAGAAACTGATCAAAGAAATTAGAAAGTCGTGAAGATGGGGATGTGAGGGGACACCAGGAGACAGAAGCAGAGGGGCGGAAGGGAGCAGAGCGAGGCCAAGACCGGTCAGAGTGTCCACCCCTCCCCGGGGGGCGCAGGGTAGCCTCGTCCCGCAGGTGCATCAGAGGCCTCAGCTCACGCTCAGCGGCTGGCCGTCAGGCAACCAGGCCCCCACAGGGCAGCACGCAGAAAGAAAAACTCCAGGTACACCCACGAACCCACTCCCTCACCCCCAGCACACGAACACAGACCTCTGCGCGCGCGCACACACGTCCTGGGGATCTCCGCACAGGCTCTGCACCTCGTGCTAAACCCGGTGTGTGGGGGAAGGGTGGGAAGAACAGGCAAATGTGTCCAGGAGCACTGTCCCCAATGAGCTGGTGGCCCGGGCACTTAACTCCCGAGGGGCTCCTTCCCACCCTCCCCCCCCCCCCCCAAAATGAGGTAAAAAACACCTGCAGTTCTACCCTGTAAGGAACCAGGCAAGTGATGGATGGGGAAAGCCCTTCAGTGACTGTAAAATGCTGCAGGGATTATTAAGGTCTGTTAGGGGTGAGAGCCCCTCTCCCTCGCCCTCCCTCCAGGGTCTGCCCAGCTCTCGTGCTCCTCCTGCCCCCAGAGTTAATTTCTCACCTCTCTCATTCCACTTTTTTTTTTTAAATTTTTTAAATGTTTATTTATTTATTTTGAGAGACAGAGACAGAGCATGAGCAGGGGAGGAGCAGAGAGAGAGACCCAGAATCCGAAACAGGCTCCAGGCTCTGAGCTGTCAGCACAGAGCCCGTCGCGTGGCTCGAACTCACAAACCGTGAGATCATGACCTGAGCTGAAGCCGGGCGCTCAGCCGACTGAGCCACCCAGGCGCCCCTCATTCCACTCTTTTTTCACTTACCAATGGGCTGTGATCAGATGAAGGTTCATGTCGTGTCCCTCGGCTCCCACACACATGGCCACACAATAAGTAACTTGACAAGTTACTCAACCTCCCCCCACCCTCCTCCTCCTCCTCCTTCTTTTCTTAATAGGACTTCTCCCCATTTCTATTTTTTTTTTTTTTTCTATTTCTGATTTTTAAAACTGCTAACACACTGCACATCTCAAAGCCGCAGTTCAGGTGGAACTTGCTCAATTGTGGGATAGCACGTCAAAAAGTTAGAGGAATTGGAGGAAAAAAATCACTAGTGGCAGGCGGTAGATGCAACCAGGCTCTAATCCCCCCCTCCTTTTCACCAGAAGCCCCGCCTTCTGCTACCAGAAACTCTGGGATTGGTCCAACGTCCTCCACTTCCAGTTCCGTCAACCAATCAGAATAGAAAGTCCCCCTCGCCCCGCCCCGCAAACCCTTCAAGTCCAAACCACTCTGAAGGAAGAAGTCAGCGCCCATTGGGCCGATCAAACACCGTCAGGGTCCCAAATCACCAAGCTCAGACTTCAGAAGTCTCAGCTCCCCAGAGGGGCTAGCGGGTGGTAGTGGTTGGAAGATGACTAATCTCCTGGCTGCCCCTCCCAGCGAGGGAGAACAGGAGGCTGTCAATCCTTAAGTGCTCTGAGGATGTTGGCAAGTGGGACATCACCCTGTGCCACTGTGCTTTAAAAGAGGCCGAAGTTAAGACCGATGGGGATGGAAGAGTGCTCTGCTGGTAGAGGTCTGGGTTCCAGGGCCACCCTGTACCCCCTCCTGATGGTGAGCCACAGCACCACCCAGAATGTTTACAGAGCACTTTGATTTAATTCTCACAGCACTGTAGGATGGGTGAGGCTGTATAGTGAGGGTTCCGAGAGGTCGCATGATGTGAGCTAGGGACGCTGGGGGGTTTTCTGACTGCAAACTCAGACCCCACTGCCCACTCACCTCTCGGAGGTGCTTTGCAAGCTGTAAAGCAAGCAAATGTCAGTGCTGTTAATGCTGGAGATTTCCCTTAGTTGCTCTGAATTTTGTAAACACCTATACCTTGGGGTCCCTATTGGCTTTGGTCTTCACGCTGGGCTTGCTTATTTGGGCCTTTTATTTGGGAGAGCCTGATGTTTTGTTTGCCTTCTCTCAGGGCAGGTGGGCCCTACTGTCAGCCGGGCAGTGCTGTCGCTCTCTGTCATTTCTTTTGGGCCCATCCTCTGCCTCAGGGGCCTCCCCATCCTTGCCTTTCTCTCCCACCCCTCGTCCCCAACAGACCACCTTGGGTCTTCCTCCCTACCTTCTGAACACCTCCGCACCCCAGGATTCTTGTGTCCAGGACTTCCTCCTCCAGAGTTTGTGGGTTTTGACTGTTCTCCTCTCTGACCCCTCTTCACCCTCTGACTCTCCAAGCTGTGAGATCGAGGCTGAGACCCCTGCCCTCTCCCTGATCCAGTGACCCCTCTATCTGGGCAGTTCCCTAATCCACAAGTCAGGTCTTGACTTCCCAGGTCATCTCCAGCTATCTGTGGGATGACATCAATTGGCTGATAGCAGAGAAACAAAATATGCTTAACAGGAACTGAACTGGGCACCTCGTATGCTTTTTGTCGTACAACTTTCGTGACCAGCTCATCTGCAGATAAGGAAGGAGACCAAAGATCAGAGGGTTAGGTAATTGGCCCCAAGTCACAGAGCCAGAGAATCCATAAAAGTCTTACTTAGGATTATAACACTGAAAAGAATCATCCAGATCATCTCAGAAGGCAAAGTATCACAGATGCCACATACCCCTGGTGACTCACGGTTTCCTCATCTGTAAAGAGGGCATAGCACCTAACTTCCAGTAAAGGTTGAATAAGATAACGAGTGAAAAGTGCCTGACATTGCATAGAAATTCAATTAAAGGTAGGTGTTACTATCTAGCTAACGGGAACAGCAGTTCTCACATGTGGGGCACTGTAGCTTATACACTGGAATCCACACATAACCAGAAGCCCGTCTTATTTATTCTTCCTTTGGGGCTGTCAGATGTTAGGAACTTCGTGAACCAGGTGATAGAAAGCTGGGAGACCATTGAGCTTGATGGTGAACTCTTTTTAGAACAAGGCTGATGTTACAGTTAACTTTATGCCTTTGGCACTTTGTTCAGGTCTTGGGCACATAGTAAGTCCTTAATAAGTATGTTACGAATGAATGAATGAATGAATGACTTCAACCTATTTCTAGAGTGGGGTAAGGCAAGACCACCTTTGATCACTTATCAAAGGTCACCCACTGGGTAGAGGTAAGACCAGATTCCCGGTTTCTTAACCCCAAGCCAATGCACAACCCAGCCTCATGCTACATTTCTAAAGGGTCAGCGTGCTGGCTCTGCTTAGAAGTCCCTGAAGTTCCACCTCGTCTCTCCCCACTCATCACCAGGTTCCTCTCTCCAGTCCACATCATGCAACACCAGTAACATCTGTCATTCATTCATTCATTCGGCAAACATTAATGTCATCTTCTATGGGCCTGGTTGACCCACTTCTGCTCTCAAAGAGTTCAGTCGAGTTAGCCATCCACTTTTATTCTGGACAATACCTAATACAAACAAAAACAGAACAGGGGCACCTGGGTGGCTCAATAGGTTAAGCGTCCAACTCCTAATTTCGGCTCAGGTCACGATCTCATGGTCGAGGGATGGAGTGCCATATTGGGCTCCTCACTGAGTGTGGAGCCTGCTTGGGGTTTTCTCTCTCCCTCTCTCTTTGCCTCTTCTCTACTCACATGCACACTCTCCTTCAAAATAAATAAATAAACATTAGAAAAAAAATAGGACAGTATAATGAAGCCCCACTAGCCTATCATTAGCTTCAACAATTATCAACTCATAGCTGATATCGCTCTACATGGCAAGCATCCCAATATTTTGAAACCAATTTCAGACATCGTATTGTTTCACTGGTATTGCAAGAAATCATTTTAATGGCATTATCACAGTGATATGGATGGAATTGTGCCTTCCCCCCAATTCGTATGTTGAAGCCCAAACCCCTAGTGTGACTGTATCTGGAGACAGAGCCTGTAAGGAGGTAATTAAGGCTAAATGAGGTCATAAGGGTGGGGCCCAAATCCCACAGAATTATAAGAGGAAGAGACACCAGAGAGTTCTCTCTACCCATTATGCATTTGCAGAAAGAAAGGCGGAGGAGGCAGAGAGAAGTTGGCTGTCTACAGTTCAGGAAGAAAGCTCTCGCCAGAAGACGAATCTGCCAGCACCTGGATCATCACGGACTTCTAGCCTCAGAACCATGAGAAATGAACGTCTGTTGCTTACACCCTGTGTGTGGTGTCTTGTTATGATGATGCCTGAGCCGACTAAACACACACCTAACACACTTCCTCCCTCCCTCCCTCTCTCTCCCTTTCCTCACTCACTCTAGGGGAAGCCAGCTTCCTTGTCTTGAGAGACTCAGACAGCCCTGTGGAGAAGCCCATTCAACAAAGACCTGAGGCCTCAATCGAACCCCTGGGAACTGAGTCCTGTCACCAACCATGTGAGTGAACTTGGAAGCAGATCCTTCACCCCCAGTTGAGCCTTGAGATACTGCAGTCCTGGTCAGCAGCTTTAATGCAGCCTGAGAATTCTAGACCAGAATCTCCCAGCTAAGCCCGAAACTATGCTACAATAAATGTTTGTTCTTTTAAGCTGGTAGGTTTAGGGGTTATTTCCTCTGCAGGAACGGGGAACTGATCAAGTTGATACATATTTTAGACTTATTTTAATCTACATATTTCCCTTCCACCTCTCCCTCTTTGCAACTATTTGTTGAAGAAACAAGATTGGTTGTTCCCTATAAATGTCCTCACCATCTGGATTATGCTGATTACACCTCCATGGTGTTGTTTATCATATTTTTCTCTCCTCTGCTTTTCCTGTAGGCTGGGAATTAAATCAACATGCCCTGTCCAGTAGGGTAGCCATTAGTCACTCGTGGCTATTGGGCATCTGAAATGTGGCAGGCACAACTGAGGAACAGAGCTTTTTATTTCATTTCATTTGAATTAAAATTTAAAATAGATAACTGATCTAGTTATTGGAAAACTTGAAAAAAATGTATTTTTAAGTCATGTCTGCACCCAACGTGGGGCTTGAACTTACAACCCCAAGATCAAGAGTAGCTCACTCTTCTGACTGAGACACCAGGCAACCCTGGAAAACTTTTAAGTATGTTCAGAGTAACTTTTTCACTTGTGAATTTTACAAACTTTAAATATGGATCAAACATTTCCAGTGGATGTTTAGCATCTAAACTGAAATATGTTCTTTTTCTAAAATTTTTACTTTTATTTTAGAGAGAGACAGAGAGTGAGAGAGAGCAGAGAAGGGGCAGAAGGGGGGAAGGAGAGAGAATCTCAAGCAGGCTCCACACTTAGTGTGGAGCCTGACATGGAGTTTGATCTCACGACCCCAGGATTTCGACCTGAGTCGAAATCAAGTCAGACGCTCAACCGACTTAGCCACCAAGATGCCCCTAAATGGAAATATGTTCTAAGTGTACAATACAAACCAGATTTCAAGGACTTAGCCCCAAAGGAAAGTATGTAAAATATCTCATTACTGTTTTTTTATTACACATTGAAAGAATATGTTGGACATATTGGGCTAAATAAAAAATATTATTAAAATTAATTCCACCAATTTTCTCTTTATCATTTTATTGTATTATTTTATTTTAATGTATTTAAGTAGGCTCCACACCCAACATGGGGTTTGAACTCATGATCCTGAGATCAAGAATCACAGGTGTGGGGCACCTGGGTGGCTCAGTGGGTTAAGCAACCAACTTTGGCTTAGGTCATGATCTCTTGGTTGGTGGGTCCGAGCCCCTTGTCAGGCTCTGTGCTGACAGTTTGGAGGCTGGAGGCTGGAGCCTGCTTCGGATTCTGTGTCTCCCTCTCTTTCTCTGCCCCTTCCCCGCTCATTCTCTCTCTCTCTCTCTCTCTCTCTCTCTCTCTCTCAAAAATAAATAAACTTAAAAAAAAAAAGAATCACACGCTCTACCAACTGAGTCAGCCAGGCACTCCTCTTTCTCTTTTTAAAGTAGTTACTAAGAAAAGCTTAAATCATACATGCACTTTTTTAGGAAGGACTGTATTCTTCCATCAAAGGCTCAAATGTAGTTTATCTTGTTGGAATCTTACCAGATGCTGTCGCTCAAGACTTCAATCCAATCCCTTATTAGGGCCTGCAAAATGTTGATACTCTTATTCTGTCATTCTAGGTGTTTCTGTGTTTGTTTTAACTAGTTGGAAAACGCCTATAAAAGAAAACTTGTTCTTCTGTGCTCTGATTACCCTGAGGCATAGTTTGTGAAGGACAGCCAGGATGAATGCTTAAAATGTTTCCTTTTATTTGTTAATTTTCAAAATAACAAGTTGATGCCTTAGCAATTTTCAGTGGTGATCAAGTCTTATTTTTAGAACCACTATGAACTCATGGACTTTTAAACACGTTTAATGTGACGCAGTTACTGTCCCTTCCTGATGTTGCAAGGTATCCAACTGTTCGGATAAACTGGTGCTTTACAGTGACACAGAAGGGTCATGAGCGATCCTTACAGAGAGAGTTACCGGGATGCAGAGGTGGGATGGGCTGAGCCTGCCTGGCAGGCTGGTAGGTTAAGGGAGGTGTCCTGGAAGTGGGACCTGAACTGAGCAGTAAACATTCCCCCCCAGAGGATGAAGGACAAGGTCCCGCCGGCAGGAGGGGAAAGCGAGAGCAAAGCCCGAGGCAAGCAACAGCCGGCTTCACAAGAACAAGCAGTTCTGGGTTGCACGCATCCATCCGTTAGGTAGGGGCTGGCCAGCAGGGGGCGTGTGGTGGAGGGCGAGGGGAGGCAGCAGGCAGGGGAGGGAGGGAGAAGGGAGGAGAGGGAAGGAGAGGGGAAGGGTTTTAAGCAGGAGTGACACATTTGCCTTGCGAGTAGAGACAGCCCTCTGGTGGCCACATGGAGGATAGCAGGGAAGGAAAAAGCCCTGAGAGCAGGCAGAGAGCCGAACTCGTGAAGTTTCTTGGGTTCATGTATTTATAAGTTAGACTCTTCCAGATCAGGAGGAGAAATTACAGTGTTGGGGCTTATTATCCAGCTACACGGGAGGAGGAATGGCACAGGGAAGTTCAGTAACGGTTGAAAACAGAACAGACCCTCAGGACAGGCTAGTGATCCATGTTCTTTCTGTGCACCTGCCTGGCACACGTCCCCAAGGAAAGATCTCATGGCAAATGCTTACCACTTGCACCGAACATAATTTCTACAAGAGACCACCTCTGGATGGGTGCAGTCCCAGGCACAAGCAGAGAGGACTTTTGTGTGATTTTTTTTTTTTTTTAAGTATGCTCCACGCCCAGGGCAGAGCCCAGTGCAGGCCTTGAACTCACGACCCTGAGATCAAGACGCGAGTTGAGATTGAGAGTCGGATGCTCAACCGCCTGAGCCACCAGAGACTGGGAGATGTCGCAGCAGCCAAGGTTGATGACACCACCAGGGGCTGGAAGACGGGAAGGAGGGTTTCTCCTCTACTGGTTTCAGAGGGAGCAGAGCCTGCTGACACCTTGATTTTGGCCTCTGAACAGTGAGACGATAAACTTGTTGTTTTAAATCACCAGATGAGTGGCACTTTGTTACAGCTCCCTAGAAAACCAGTATAGCTCCCTTCCTTCCCATGATGGGTACGCTGCCCCCCTCTCTGGCTCTGTGAAGGGACCCCCAAGCCCTCCCGGCCCTCTGCTGGGCTTCCCGGTGCTGGGCACAACCTGCAAACCGGGCGGCTGGTTCCCTCCACAGCAGGTCTCCTGGGCCGGGTCCCTTCATCTGTTCGGCACTCGTCATGCACTAGGCGTGGCGATCGCCATAACGTGGTCGAAACGCAAAAACGAGCAAGACATACTTCCTGCCCTCAACGTTAGCATTTAGGAACATGAGATAAAAGATCATGAGCAAGCCCGATGTTGGGGTAGCAGAACCATGGTCCACCTAATGTGATGGTGATCACGTGATGCAATGCAACGCAATTTCACGCAATGTAATTCTTGTGAGGTGGCTGTGGTCCGGAAAAGATCTTGTGTCAAGATAATAGTGACACCAGCTGATGTTTGTTGAACACCCTGCCAGGTGCCACGCTAAGCCCTTTGCATGTGTACCTCATTGAGAGCTCAGTGTGGACACTGTGGTGTAGATGACAGGATCAGAGCCTGCCACTATCCGCACGTGGTAAGTGCTGAACACCGGGGTCGGGGGGGTGTGGGGGGGTGTTGAGCTGTGACTTGACGGTAGGGGTTCCATCTAGTCTCCAGGCAGGAAGGAGAGGCGAGTCAGGCCCGGTTGGGAAGCTGGACTGGGCTCTATCTGAGGGGGACCTCGAATGCTCTGCTGAGGATTTTTACACCTTTTAACAACAAAGATCCAAAGACAGTGAGGATCCAAAAGGGAGAATTAGATGATGAAAACGGCATTTTAGGAGGAGCGTCTTGACAGCAAGAGAGGGTGTTGGATGGGAGACAAGAGACAAGACCCCTGATCGCTCAGGAGTGGTCCCAGAGGGAGTCCATGGAGGGAGGGGGTCATGGAGGAGAAGGAGACGCTAAAAACCACTTAGCAGGAAGACACAAGAGGCCAGGAATTTTGCGGTTCTGGAAGGTGGGGAGAGAGGAAGGAGGTGAAGCCAAGACAGATGTGTGAAAAACAATGGTTGGAAAGCAGGATGACAGAATAAAAATGGGGACCAGAGGACACTTAGCCGTCAGCGAGGCTAGGATCAGAGCATGGCTGCAGAGGTTACTTGGGGAGGCTCAGGAGAGGGTAGGAGGTGTGCCAAGGCCTCCTGAAGCCTATGGCCTCCACCCAGTCTGGGCTGGCTTCCAGGAGAGGAAGGATGCTGGTGGAGGTGCCTCCAGGGCCAACCCAGTCGTAACTGGGTGTCTAGGCTTCTCCTGTTTCTCTCCAGCCTCGAACCAATCCCTCCCACCCCCTGACTTTATTGGTCTTGGATTTCAGACAGGGGCAACAAATGATGGGGAATGAAGTCCCCTCCTCCCTCTCTCCCTGAGTTCTCAAAGGTCCCCTTCCTCACCTGTCACCCAGCCCAACCTCCCCTCCCTAGAGGTAGGCACCTACTGCTCACAGGGGAGAATGGCAGGGGGCTTCTTGGAGGAAGGCCCGTGGCGATCTAACCCCCATACTCCCAGCTCTTGGTGGCCAGTTCTCACTAGAAGTTGGTGCTTTTGTCCCTCGGGGGGAGAACCCAGAGAAAAACACATGTGATGCTACCCTTAAAGTTTGGGATGAGGTACAAAGGTCCTGCATTCCAAAAGGGGCCAGAGCAGATCACATGCAACGAGCAAGAATGCATTGCCCAAGCAAATAGTTGAGAAGTGACCCTTGAGTCCCTGACCCATGACAAGGATTGGACACAAAGGAGAGAAGTGGGCGGGGGGAGGGGGGCTTTCAGAGCTCGAGGGCAAGGCTTACTTCCACAAGATTGGTGACATAGGTTGCAAGACTCAAAGAGCTCGGTACGCCCCCGTGTTTGTTGGATGTGCCCACAGAGAAGTCTAATGGCCAGACTGTAGCTGGCTGGAGGTTCCCTCCAGGAAAGAAGGAAAGACAGTGGTTGCATTGAGGTCAGCCTGTACTATAGTCGCATCTGGGCTAAGGGTGTTCAAACCTGGGGCGCCTGGGCGACTGGTTGTCAAGCATCTGACTTCGGCTAGGTCATGATCTCATGGTTTGTGAGTTCGAGCCCTACATCAGGTGAGCTCAAGTCCCGCTTCGGATGTCAGACGTTCAACTGACTGAGCCACCCAGGTGCCCCTCTACAGTACAACTTAAGGTGGATGAAGAAGTTATTACCTGAGAATGACCCAGATAAGTCACAGGAGTGCCCAGATTTTCACGCACGAACAAGAAAAACTTCTTCCACTGAATATATTGTATAGGACAATATAGGACAGTGGGAGATAGGTACGGTTACATCCCAATTACATTTCAACAAGGTATTCTTACATCCTGGACACAGACGCACAGCCAGTCCGTAAATGGGACTGACATAGTCAGAGGACGCTATGACCACACGAGGTCCCCCTAGACTGTTCGGTCTTACCCTCTGGTTGGACCGATGCCATGCCCATCATGGGGATGACAATATTTTGCCAATCTCTGTTCTAAGCCCTTAATTTTTTTTTTTAAGTTTATTTATTTCGAGAGAGACAGAGACAGAGACAGCACAAGCAGGGGACGGGCTAATAGAGAGTGAGGGAAAATCCCAAGCAGGGGCTTGGGGCTCAAACTCATGAAACTGTGAGATCATGAACCTGATCTCAAGAGTTGGACACTCAGCCGATGCAGCCCCCCAGGCGCCCCAGCCCTTCAATATTAATTCTTTGATCTTCACCGGAGTTCTGTGCTTGTTGGGTAACTGGGTTCCTGTTGACCTAATGCTGGGCTTGCAGTAGGGCTCAATGCCGGTCAGGTAGGTCCTCGTTTCCCCTCAGCTCCCAGCTACGAGGAGACCCAAAGGACAGAGAGAGGGCGTGGAAGCAAGCAGCGTACCTTTCGTACAACTGGAGATCATTTCCCTCCCCATGAGGCCAGATGCCCTTGACCAAGCTCAGCATTTGCTCACGCTCTTGCACCAGGCATCTTGTCTTCTGCAGCCCACGCTGCAATGCCTAGCACCCCCCCCCGCCCCCCGGCCCAAGAGCCACCCTCCTCAACTCAATCCTGAGACCCTGCGGCTCTCTGCAAGCAGATGCCTTCATTCACAGAGACAAAAGGGCTCAGCAAAGGAAAGAAACCTATGCACGATCCTGCAGCAGGATTAAGTCTTGCTGGGAGAAGAATTCAGGATTCTGACACCCAATCTAAGGCAGCAGCTCCAGGGGCGTCTGGGGGGCTCAGCCTGTTAAGCGTCCGACTTTGCCTCAGGTCATGATCTCGTGGTTCGTGGGTTCGAGCCCCGTGTTGGGCTCTGTGCTGACAGCTCGAAGCTTGAAGCCTGCTTCGGATTCTGTGTCTCCCTCTCTCTCTCTGCCCCTCCCCCGCTCACATGTTTTCTCTGTCTCTCAAAAATGGATAAATGTTAAAAAAAAAAAAAAAGATACTAAAGCAGCTCCGTGGCACGTGAGAGTGGGGGCGGGTTACCCACGGAGGCACAGCATGAGCCCTGCAGGCAGCCAATTCTACAAAGCAGTGGTGGGAGAGAAAGAGCTTTTATTGGAGTGGTACAGCTGGCCATAGGTGGAGGTCCCGGTGGGCTGGGGGTTGGGGGGCGGGGAAGAGGCTAGATAAAGGTGAGGTGAGTTGAGGCAGGGACGCCACAGCTTTCCTTGTGCTCTTCAAACAGTGTCTCCAGAGCCTGCATGTACAGCGTGTGGTAGTGGTTGACCTCCTCCTGGGTGGGGCAGAGGATCTGGGGCACCGGGATGGGGCGGCCCACTGCAGGGAGAGGGCAGACAGGGGTGATGGTGCGGGCTTGCCCGTACAGCTGACGGCCGCTCTCCTCCCCCCGAGACGGGCACTCACCCACGGTGGTGATGGGCCTGGCAAAGGGCAGCAGGCCCCAGGAGTTGGCCGAGAAGAGTCCGCGACCCCAGAAGATGCAAGGTGAGTAGCCCGTGAGCTTCTTGAAGGCAACCTGGCACAGGTATTGCCAGGAGCCGGGCGCAAAAGCCTTCAGATGGAAGACATCATTCTCTCCAAAGGAGTACACGGGCACCAGGGAGGCGCTGAGCAGGGACAGCAAGAGAGAGGAAGCGTGTTGGGGCCAGCGGCTCTCGGGGAGCCCCCCAGACGGGGCTGCACATCCCTCCCACGCCTGGCTCCCCTTCCCGAGGCCTTTTCGAGCAAATGACCAAGAAAGATCTGGAAGAAAGGACTCACAATTCTTGAGAAATGATTGCGTACCGGGCCTTCCTCCCCAGCTGAGCCTCGCACCACATGGCGCTTAGGGGGCCCTGACCCCCACCCTGGTACAGACAAAACTCCTCATACAGCTCCCCCAAAACTCAAGTCCTCACGGCATGACCAGTGACACGAACAGTAGATTAGCACATACTTGTAGCTGTTGTTTCTAGTGGATTTTTACCATAAAGTGAGCTAGAGGAAAGAAAGTGCTATTAAGGGGCGCCTGGGGGGCTCAGCCGGTTGAGCGTCCAACTTTGGCTCAGGACATGATCTCGCTGTTTGTGAGTTCAAGCCCCGCGCTGGGTTCTCAGCTGTCAGCACGGAGCCTGCTTCGGATCTTCTGTCCCCCTCCATTGCTGCACCTCCCCTGCTCTCACTCTCTCAAAATAAATAAATAAACTTAAAAAAATGTTTTAAGGGGTGCCTAGGTGGCGCAGTCGGTTAAGCGTCCGACTTCAGCCAGGTCACGATCTCGCGGTCCGTGAGTTCGAGCCCCGCGTCAGGCTCTGGGCTGATGGCTCAGAGCCTGGAGCCTGTTTCCAATTCTGTGTCTCCCTCTCTCTCTGCCCCTCCCCCGTTCATGCTCTGTCTCTCTCTGTCCCAAAAATAAATAAAAAACGTTGAAAAAAAAAATTAAAAAAAAAATGTTTTAAAAATATCCACGCAGAGGGGACCCATGCAGCTCAAACCTGTGTTGTTCAAGAGTCGACTGTACACATTTTCTCATCTAATCTTTGCAACCACAATATCGTTGTAGAATTAGGGATTAGTCCTATTTCGCAAGTAAAGAAACATGTCCAAGGTCTTGCCTTTGAGGTAGCGTCAGAAAGGGATTTGAACCC
This sequence comes from Panthera onca, assembly GCF_046562875.1. Classification (NCBI taxonomy): domain Eukaryota; kingdom Metazoa; phylum Chordata; class Mammalia; order Carnivora; family Felidae; genus Panthera; species Panthera onca. The sequence continues at coordinate 8,065,901 of NC_138354.1, forward strand.
GGGGCTTCTGAGCACAAGGTCCTGCTACTTGCGCTATGATCCTGCCTCTTTCAGAGAGGGAAGACTGGCCAAAAGTTGGCATGGTGTTGACACAGAGAAAACCCTCAAGTGTTGACATGAGAGGGGGTGCCGGCCAGGGCGGAGGGGGGGGTGCTCAGTCTGTTGAGCGTCCGACTTCGGCTTAGGTCACAATCTGGAGGCTTGTGACTTCAAACCCCGGGTCGGGCTCTACGCAGACAGCTCAGAGCCTGGAGCCTGCTTCGGATTCCGTGTCTCTGTCTCTCTCTGCTCCTTCCTCACTCACACTGTCTCCGTGTGTGTGCGTGTGTGTGTGTGTGTGTGTGTGTGTCTCAAAAATAAATAAACATTAAAAAAAAAAGTGCTGACATGAGAGGCCGATAGGCGCAGGGCACAGTGTGGGCTCTGGGGACACAGAGGCCCAGCTACAGGGACCTGGATATGTAGGGACAGAGGGTGTGGGCCCCCAGATGCAATGCAAAATTCACCAGCACCCCCGGGCTGGGCACTTGCGCCCCACTCACCCGTGTCTCAGTGCCAGGCGCACGAAGCCTTTGCGATTCCGCAGAACGAGGTGGTGCGTCCCTGGGATTGCATACAGGGCCTCCTGGGCGCCCCCAATTATGATGACCACAGCCTGCCCTGGCTGGGGCTGAGAGAGAATAAAGTCCAGGCTCCTCCGATTCACAGAACAAATTCCTGCATGCATGCCGAGGTGGGTAGCAATCACCACCGGCTCCCGGGCTGCCTGGCCCCTCGCTCACCCTTTTGGCGCGTGAGCCCCACACCCCGTTCCTTCCAAGTCTGCTGTCCCGTGCCCGTGTCAGTGTGACCTATAGTGCCTCTCCCCGCAAGGAGGCAGGACGCTTGCCCCAATGCTACTCCTTGCCACCTACCGTGAGCCCGGCCAACCTTACCGCTGGGTGCCAGGCCAGGCTTCATCTTCCACTTCCCAATCGGTCAGAGGCCATACCGCGTCCTACTGAGGCGCCCCTCCTCCACCCTCGCCAGACTGCCTCCCACCCGCCCAACTGGCCGGGTGGGAGGCAGTCTGCCCCGGGTGGGGGAGGGGCGCCTCACCGTAGGACGCGGTATAGTCTCGGTAGAACGGGAAGTAGAAGATGAAGCTCAGTCCCGCCAACGTGAGTCGAATCCCGGGGAAGTGCTTGGAGAAGTCGTTCATCTCCGTGGTGAAATTAGTGAAAACTCCCAAGCTCATGATCCCGTGTGGGTGACCACCGATCACATAGTTCCGGTCCGGGGGCAGCTCTGCTGTTTTCACCAGCTTGGGGGCGTCGGGCAGGAGGAGGAGGAGTTAGAGGCGTGGACCGTGAGACAGCAGATGAAAAGAGTCTCCCTCCACCCCAAACAGACTTCAGAGTTCAAGGTCCTCCCTGGGCCAACAGCAGGGGCGGGGGCTACTGTGGAACACCACTCGGCCCCCCTTCCGCGTGCCCCATTGTCTGAGTTTAGAAAGCCCAGGGGTGCATAGGCAGGGGTGAGCGGGTGTGGGGGGTGAGGGTGGGGGGAGAGGGAGGAGGCAGAGAGTCTCTGTGGATGGTGACGTCTCACCTTGACCGGAAAATAATCCCTTAGCTGTTTCCACATACTCCAGGTTTTCATGAACGCAAAGCGCCTTCCACCTTGGGGCAGAGAGATGGGTGGAAGAAGGCCTGGGGCGCTCAGCCACCTTTCTTCCTCCCCCAGTGCAAGTCCGGCCATGCTCACCTCGGTTGGGAGTGTCCCAGTCCAGGAAGAACCACACCAAGTAGAGAACAGAGAAAGACCAGAGTGGAGTGAAGAGGAGGAAGAGGAGGAGAAGGGAGAAGAAAGGACCTGGGTGAAAGATGAGAAAGAAAAGTCACTTCGCTTTTGAAGCTGGGTCAGCGCACCCAGCGCCGGCTCTCCTCCCCGCTCAGATTGCCCTGGTGCAGCCAGCCACCTCTGGCTCTCTCCTGCTCCCTTTGCAAGGGGGGCTCTAGCTTTTCTGCCCCCACTCCCTGCTCTCCTTGGGGACCCCAGGCCAGCAGGCCTCTCACCCATGAAGAGGAAAGACAGCACGAGTTGGTAGACGCTTATTGCTTCCAGCCACTGCTTCCGCACGGTTTTCATGGCGAGGCGCAGCGGGGGCGTCGGAGACTCCTCTGCCAGTAGCTCCCCTCTGCCAGCGGGGCTCCAGGGGCCCGAGCACAAACCGGGAAGGTTTGGGCACCGACGGGATGGCTTTCTCCCGAGAAGGCCAAGCCCTCGGGGCCCCCTCGGAACCGCGAGTGTGTTGTGCGCGTTTGTGGAGTGGACGGGGAGATCTTGGATCCGAAGCGCCAGTCTCCAGCATGATCTTTGAACTTGCAAGGAGGTCCTCGGGGCGGGGGTGGGAGGCGACAGGAAGTGTGCGAGGGAGGTGGGGCGTCGGTCGTGGAAAGGAGTCTCAGGAGAAGCTGGGGAGCCCGCCGACTGGGCCCCCGCCGCCGGCCCGCCGTGGCCAGAAGCCCCGCCGAGGCCGTGCGCTCTCCAAGCGCGCGTCCCGGAGAGCAGGTCTCCGGGGGTGTCAAGGTCATCCGGAGGCACGGCCGCGCAGGAACACGCACGAACACGCACACGTTGCATCTCTGTTCCCACGTTTAATTTCCCTCCCCCCCCCCCCCCAAGTCGCCGCGGGGACCTGCGTGCCCTGGGGAAGGCGAGGTGCGGGTGGGCGGGGAAGCCGCAGCGCGCCTTGTGCTCCTGGGACAGCTGCGTGAGCCTCTCCACCTAGAGCGCGGGCAGCGCGTCCACCTGCGCCCCGCTGGCCCGCGAGCAACGGACGGCAGGATTGGGGGGTGGGGCGGTGGGGGGGGGCACTGCGGGCAGAACGGGAGGTGAGAGGGGCGGTCGCTGGCACCCTCATCCCGTCCCCTTCCCGCCCACCCGCCCGACGGTGAGGGACGGAGTTCAGGCCCCGAGCAGTCGCCTAAGGCCAGACTGTGGGGGAGGGG